>NW_028229552.1:0-337674 GCF_053477565.2 Lygodium microphyllum | reverse complement strand
TTGTCAACGATGTATTGGAAATGACTAATCTTTTATATGTATCTTTATGGAATTATCACCTTGGGCACATGCCTTTAAAAGAACTAAAAATATTGACCCATTTGTAGTATCTTCTATCCTTAGATTACTATTTTTTTGATTCATGTTATCATTTTTTGTATGGTAAGTAGAGTCATAATTTACATAAGAAGTCTAGTTCTACATGTATGGGTAAGCCTTTGGCTCTTATAAATTTTGTGTTTGTGGCTCCACACCCTATTAGTATTTTGGTGGCATGAAGTATTCTATTACATTCATAGATGATTTGTTGCGTAAGGTTTGGGCATATCCCATTAAGTAGAAATCGAATGTTTTACTTATGTTTCAGAACTTTTTAATCATGGTTGAGAACTAGTCTAGGTATCTATTAAAATACCTATGACTTTAAAAAAAGGGTGAATATGCCTCAAAGGATTTTTAGTAGCTATGTGATCAGAAGGGTATTAAGCATCAATTGATTGCCTCATACATTCCATACAAAAATGGTAACATAGAGTACTTAAACATGATTATTTAGGAAAGAGTTTGTAGTATGCTTAGTCAAGTAAGCTTACAGCAACACTTATGGACTAAGTAGTTATCATTGCTATGCATCTCATTAATAGATCTCCATGTCTTGCTCTCAATAGTAGAGTTGCAAGTAAGTATTGTCTTAAAAACCTCCATTGTATGCTCACTTACAAGTCTTTAGATATGAGGATTTCTCCCAAGTTTCCAAAGACAAGCACAATAAGTTGAATTCAAAGTCTGCCAAATATATCTTTCTTGGATATGGGAATGTAGGTGAGATGGGCTATCATCTTTGGGATCCATAGGCTTGAAAGATCATCCACAATCATGATATTAGCTTCCATGAGAATAAGATACATATGAGATGAGAAACATGCTTAGATATATAGAATGACCTTTTGGAGGAGTCTTTTTTTACTATATAGCTGTTCCCAATGAGATAACCTACTGGACTTGTTCTTTATGACATAGTGACTTAGGATCTACATGTTGTGTAGGATTATGATGTTGGATAGAGAGTATAGACCGTACAAGCCCCCACAATCAGTTTTGAGATACTCTATTAGAGCTCTTGGGGGGTCACTCATATGTGTGTGTGTGTGTGTGTGTGTATGTGTGATGGGTTTAAAATAAGAGATTTTAAAAACAAAAATTTTATACATTTTCACATACAAAATGATGTAATATAATGGGGTTATTTATCGATCAAATAAAAAATATTATATTTTATTCATTAAAAAATCACAAATAAGGATATTTATAAATAGACCTTGAATACACATGATATAGAGAGTATATATATATATATAGTGAACCTCCTGAGCTAGAGATTCACGTACTCTTGACCATTATGAGTCCTCTATGGATTATGTGATGAAGACAAACTCTACTAAGCCACTTATTTATAAGGAGGCTATAGGTAGATGCGATTCTCATTCTTAGGAGAGGGCTATGCGATCTGAGTTTAATTTACTGCTGAAGAGCTATACATGGGACTTAGCTTCCATGCATGCATTGCCATGTAAGTGGATGCATAAGTTGAATAGTATCCATGGTCACCTTAAGTTAGTGTATAAGGCCAAATTAGTCCCTTAAGACCTTAAGCAAGAAAATTGAGTTCATTTTGATGAGATTTATGATCTTGGCCTTAGTTGCTTAGTTGGATTTGGATATTTATGAGATGGATATTAAGACAACTTTCATACATGGTGACCTACATGAGAATATTTATATGCAATAGTCTAAGAACTTTGTTAAAAGAGGCATGGAACACCTAGTGTGCAAATAAAAGAAGAGTCTTTATGGACTTAAGTAAGGCACCTAGGGAGTGGTATCATAAGTTTTATGCTTTCATGTATTTGTAGGGGTATTCCCACAATTATATGATCCATGTCTATACATGAAGAAGGTATGTGATTGTAGCCTTATTATCTTGGTGCTTTATGTTGACAATATGCTTATAGCTAGGAGTTCTCATGTTATGTTGGATGCTTTAAGGGCTTAGCTCAAGAAGAGTTTTGATATGAAGGACATGGGATAGGCTTCACACATACTTGGTATGTGCATTACGTGGAATCGCTCTAAGGAACTTCTCTACTTATATTAGAAGAACTACATACATAGAGTACTTGACCAATTCCATATGCATGATAGTAAGCCTATTGGCTATCCTTTACCTTCTTATGTGAAGGTTAGTTAGATCGATTGTCCATAGTCAAGTGATGAGAGGGCCAAGATGGCCAAGATTCTATATGCATTTTTAGTGGGATAGTTTAATGTATGCCATAATAGCTACTTGCCTTGACATAGCATTTGCAATGGGATTTGTGGCATGTTATATGGTTACACCTAGAAATTGACATTGAAATGCCATGAAGAATACCATGTCTTCCATGCGAAGACAAAGCACATTGAGGTACATTATCACTTCATCAAGAACATGGTAGAGAATAAGTCCATTGAGGTTGTTAATATCCCTAGAGATATGAATTTTGCATATCTACTCACTAAATGCTCCTCTTGGAATGATATGCCTTCCTTAGGAGGTTGACAAGAATGGGATGAGATGACGTCTTTCCTCATCCTATTGTACTCTATATATACGTTATAATTTTTCTCATGTTTTCTTTCACTCATCATCAAGGCCCATTCGCCTTTAAGTGGAAGGTTGTTGGGAGTTAAAGGCCGCCTATGCCAAGTTTCCTACATTTACTTGTATACACTCACCTTTCATTCAATAATTGCATTTTGTTGCCATCATCATCATTGATATCCAAACATTATATTCAATATTCCAAAGATAATAATGTATCTTCCATTATATATCATATTTTCACATGGTCTTAGATGAAAAAAGTACATTGGTATTGTTGCACTTTATGTTGCTATTATTGCTCATTCAATTTTGCTACAAGCTACATTTAGTGCTCCAAGGGCTACCAAATCTTGCATTTTACTCAATAAGCTTCATGTGAGCTAGGTGACCTAAATTATTGGGGGCCTTATTCAGAGATTGGATGACCTATTTTTTGCTAGCCACCTTGTGTTTTCTATCCTACATCCATGCTATAGTTGCTCCACCTACATTTGAGTTGCTTTTGTCTTTGTAAAATCCCCTGTTGTTGTTTAGTAGACATATTACAACTCGCTGATCTTGTTTTTGGTAGTTGCTCTACCTAGTTCTACCGTTGTATAATCCCACATTATTGTTGACTACCTATATTACAACTCATTGATCTTGTTTCTGGTGGTTGGCCAACTATGGCATGTGACAACCTCGATCATCTTTCACCTTTCATCTTCATGTATGGTTTCCATTTTTTCCTGGTTGTGCTTTATTTACCACATTCTCTTCACTTGTTGATCCATTTTGTTGTGTGATTTGTATATGTAAACTACTTGAACTATTTAATATTTGATTGTTTGGGTGTATTGGCCACAATTTCCCTATGCACTCAATTCGTGTTATTGTGATTCAATGATAGGAAATAGACCTATCATGGCATTTATTAAGCTAATAAAAAAAGTAAAATCCTTGCTCCAAATAGGAATAAGTATACGATAATCCATATGTATGAGCTCAGTGATAATCTATATATGTAATAAACAATAGAAATCCAAATAAGCTATGGATGTGTGTATTGTGGATAGGAATAGAAAGATATGTTGTGGATTGAGGTATGAGAGAAAATACTTGCATGATTTCCTAGTGTTTAATATTTAGATTTTTATCCTATTTGAACATTAAGTATTAGTACATTTAATCATATTTCCTTGACATTCATTAAACGCAAGTTTACCTTTGGATGTCATATAACACAAATGTCTCTTGTAAATTAGTAACTATTGTGAAAAGTGTTTATTTACAAAGCCTTACCAACAAGTTCATGATCAACTTGGCATGGGGGTTTATTATTTGCAAGTGTGTGTTTGCAATATGTTCCATTGTTAGGAGAAAAAGGAAAAGACAAAACCTATTAGTAACTCACATATCTAGAGATAAGGATAGAGAAAGGAGGGATTTGAGTTGTAGCAACAATTATTTGAAGTTAAAGTCTAGCTTAGGTAAGAGGCACCAATAGAATTTGATAACTTGCAATTATTTTCCAAAGCCATAATTGAACAATGGGAATGATTCTTGGCCGAGGAAAGAATGACATGGATTTATCAAAGGACATTACATCCTTGATGCCATAATTGAACTATGGGAAGGACTCAAACACATGCAAAAAATATTCTTTCAAGATTGGGTCTTCCTTAAACATCACTTTAGAATGCTTGTGATTGTGGTAAATGGGACTTTTTTTGAAGAGCCTTGGAAATATGGTATTAGGGTAGTGGTTTATCAAGTATATCTTGAATCTTTAAGGTGGAAATAAATGGATTTGTCATTGGCTCATTTGAACTAGGAAAATCGATTGGGCAGGAGTGCCCACTTGCACCCATCCTATTTGTCATAGTTTTTGATGCATTGGGATGGCTATTGGGAAAAAAAAGTCACCATTGAAGCATTTAAGGTATTCATTCAACTGCAGCTTGTGTTGAAGGTCTATGTGTTGGACTAGCTTCAAGATAGAGGCTACTGTGAGATAAAGATGGCATCGCCATGTTTCCATATGCTAGGGATACCTACAGGGTTGAGACTTGGGATTCACCATGAAGAAACACATGATTATATTTGGTAGTCATACCAAACTTAAGGGGAAGAAAAACCTCCAAGCTCCTGTTATGTTACACAGTTACTATAATCTATGTTTCTTCAAGGCCCAAGGCAAATAGAATAGGACAAGATGACACGATTTGTCAACAGTCCTCTTATGCATGTTAAAGGGGTGACTCTTTATTCTTTTTTTAAAATCTTATAGAAAAGTAGTTGTTGTATTTTAAAAAAAGGGAAGAAAGAGAAAGTATTTGCATATTTCAAAATGCTTTAAGGATAAGGCTGAGGTGGTTAAGATCAACATATAGGGTGTCACATGCTCCTTTCAAAGGGAGTTCATGGAGAGCTATTGGTTGAAGGCGAGTTAGGTCTTTTCCATATAAATCCTATGGGGGGAGAACATAATTCCATTCGAATGATAAGTCCTTGGGTGATTTGTGCAAACTTGCAACACAAACTCAGATTTTAGTAATGCGGACGATGAATTAAAGAAACCTTTGAAAATTGCATCATTACACTGGCACCAAATATTCCAAAGAAAGATGGCTTGGACAAAACAATGGGGGTAGCCATTAGCTTCACCAAGTTGGATTTCTTTCCAAGAGAATGGTCGAGGGTAGTATTCCTTGAGCAGAATTTAGAGGAATTTCAATGCTTCATAGTTAGACCTACAATTCAGAAACAAGTGAGAGATAGATTCAACCTTGACATTGCATCTAAGATGTAGCCCATTTCTAATCCCCAATCATAGTGCTCTTCCCCCTATCCACAAGCCTTTATTAATAATTAACCAAATTAAGGTCGATTTTTTGGAGGGTATGACCAGCGATCATATGTTAATAAAATAAAAATGCCATCAGTGTTTGTCCTAGTTTAGGGGCCATCTCTCATTAAGTTTTTTTATAAGTTTATGATTGGGAGATTCCATATTTGGAAGGGGGAGGAGGGGTATATCATTGTCCTAGCATATTGCCCTACAGTTGAAGTTTGAGACCCTTCTATTAGTTATAGCATATTTTCCTATAAGAGACACCCTTTTATTAGTAAAAATTTTACAAAAATGATAGTTGTAAAATCCCTTGTTTTGACCTCATGTGATACATACATATATTCATGAGTGACCCCCAAGACGAGAGCTAATTTATCATTTTTCAGATTGAACTTCTATTTGAGTTGGGGAGGGTTGAGCCATTTTTCTTTGTGAAGTCCCAAAGGTCGATCCGTTTTTTATAGGCCTTGAAGGAAATTTTAGGCAATTGAGCAGAGTGGGTCTGCATTAGAAAGTGATCCACACTGAATCAAATGTGAACCAAGGTAGGGCTAAATTTTATTTTTTGGAAAGCTTGATCCTATTTTTGTATTTTAACTAGAGAGTCTAGATGTTTTTGGCTGGGGATAGCCTTTTGAATCGTAATGTCTACATGTGTAAAGGCTACCACTAATATATAGAAACTCCACTATTGGCATTCTTTGAGGGTGAATTTGTTGGCATGCCTGCATAGGAGGATTGGCCAATCCTCTTTGGACCTTAGCAAGCTCTGGCTATCCATTTGGCTGGTAGTTTGTCTACAAGGAGGGAGATATTTGGTAGTCCCAACCCTCCTTCCTCTTTTGGAAGGATGCAAGTATTGCGTGCAACTTTAGGGATTCCCTTCCCTCCACTAGCTTAAGGATTACTACTCTACTTGCTAGGTTCTCCTCAAATCCTTGCTAGGACTCTATCTTTATCATAAGTTTAGCTATCTTTGGTTTTGTGTGACCATAAAATCCATTGGAATTATTAGTAGTCTAAAAATCATCGGTTCAAAAGTTATCTTACATGCTTCGTTAGTGAGCCAATCAAAAGGGGGTTGGATGAGACTCTTCATGCCTGTTTTATGAGTGTTTATCAATCCTAAGGTAGTGCAAAAAATCCGAATGCACCTCCAAAATCCCTACTGGAGGATTCCTGATTCTTAAATGTGTTGTTGGTGTCATCCAATGAACTAGTTTAGTATCATTTTTTTGTCACAGTTGGGGAGGGAGATACCTTTAAGATTCCCTTCTTCCACCTCAACCTGAACAAGCCATCCTAGGGCTCTCTAGCAATTGCAAAGAGGAGTGGAGCTAATGGATACCCTTGCTAAAGAGACTTGCAAAGAGGGAAGAGAGAGATGCCCTTAACTACAACTCAGATGAGGAATTTCCAAATAATGTTGTTACAAACTTGTTAAACCTTTTGCCATATTCCATGTCACAGAGGGATTGAAAGAGGAAATCCCACTCTGTGAGGTTATATGACTTGTCAAAGTTGATTATGAAGAAAATAAAGTCTTGTTTCAATTCTTGGGCAATCCATCCCTTCCCACATGATAATAATAGGATCAAGGATAAAATTTTCCTTGATAAAGCCCCTTTGTTCTCTTTTAATCCACTGGTCAACGTGTCCAACAATACATCTTGCCAATCCTTTGGCAAAGATTTTGTATGTTGAGGTTAAACATGTAATAGGTCTCCAATTTTAGAGCAAGGATTTATCATCTCTCTTGTGTATGATCTTGATGACACCTACATTAATGTAGTGGGGTAGGGCCTCGAACCTAATAGAGTTCTTCTAGACAGTTAGGAGTGGGGCATTAAGGATCTCTTTGAATTCTTGGAAGAATTCACTAGGGAGCCCATCAAGTCTAGGTGTTTTTCCTTTTTTGAGTTCATGTATTGTGTCACCTATTTCAATAAGGGAGACATCCTGGTATAGGAGATTAGCTATGGAGATAGGAACAACTTTGGGTCGTCTAAGTTGAGCAATCCTTGCTCTGGAGTTGGTTCTTTCTTTGCTATAGGTGGGAATTGAATTAAAGATGTTTTTATTATGGACTAGCATGAGGTTTTGTTCTTGGTTCATGGCATGATCCCCTTCATCATCCATAAGGAAACAGAGGGTCTCTCTCTCCTTATTTCTAGTAATTTGCAACATTTCTTTGGTGGGTCTATCAACCTTTCTAGCCCACTAGTTTCTAGTGAATAGCATAAAATCTTTAGCTTCAATCTCTTTCCCTTAAGGTCCACAACCTCAATCGTAGTAGGTCAACTTGGGCTTCTAAGTGCCCTTGGTTGACAAGGTCCTCAAGTTTAGCAAATTCTTCATACTTTCGGGACCTCTGGATTCCCATATGGCCCACTATTTGTTGCTTAGCACTTCTAAGGAAATATTGGGTCAATTTTGTGGCACGATGCCAAGAAGTGGCTTGGGAGAGTGATAATGAGAAGGGAATACTCCAAATGTACTAGATATTTTTAAAACTACGTCCATTGTGAACAACCCATGATTTGCATGGAACTAGCCAGCTCTCATAGTATTATAAGAGTTAGACAGGATAACCTGAATGAGGGAGTGATCAAACATAGTGAAAGGTGAGAAGGATCGAAGCTTGCACGCGAGCTATGGCGGGAGAGCAAGAGCAAGAAAGAGAGAGACAAGAAATGGGAACTCCAACAGTCACAATGTGTGACCGGGCCTTCCTTTATTCTTATAGTATAAGAATAAAGGAAAGCACGTCACACATTGTGACTGTTTACTATAAGAATAAAGGAAGGCCCGGTCACACATTGTGACTGTTGGAGTTCCCATTTCTTGTCTCTCTCTTTCTTGCTCTTGCTCTCCGGCCATAGCTCGCGTGCAAGCTTCGATCCTTCTCACCTTTCAACTGGTATCAGAGCTTGGCATTCTCTTGCTCGAGCTCGACTCGGTGCTTCCCGACCTTCGCATCGACTCGCTTCATGCATTGGGTCTCCATCCCGGCAGCCATAGCCGACCTCTTGAGCTCCCGACTCTCCCCGGCTTCCCGAGCTCCATCCTGGCCTTCTTGAGCTTCATCAGGGCCTTGCCCTTGAGGTATTGCTTCAGCATTTGCAGGCATTTGAGTGTATTCTCAGATTGAAACAGGGCAGGAACAAAGGGCAGCCACTCTTCTTGAGCTCCATAGCTCATATCTTCCCTCCCCTTTGCATTGGGCCTTCATGGCTTGGTATGTGCCTACCTTGGGCCATCATTGAGCCCCCCATTACCCCCTTTTTAGCCCATGTGGAGCAACAGCAAGTTCAGCACCAACAGGGCAGATTGCATCATTTTTTCCAGGCTGTGAGCACTCATCTACTTCAGCTCCACACTTGGCCATTGCTTCTTGCTCTCTACCTTGATCAAGAGGGCTATAGACTTCATGTTTGATGTCATTCAAGCTTTGGGTATTGGTCTTGATCTTTCGGGGCTGATTTCTTCAGATTTGGGACTGTCATAAACTATCATAACAGGCTGAAAACAGGGCAGCACCATTGGCATTAGCATTTGTTGCTTATACTCCATTCCGGTTGTGCTATTTGATGCCCGTATGCGGTCTACATGATGCCTAGTGCCTTGGGAATGTATGCACATGATTATGCCATGATTTTGGCTTGAAATATTGGCTGATTTGGGACTGTTATTTACTGTTATACAGTGCTGTAAATAGGGCAGCCACACTTGGCATTGGCATTTAATGCTTATACTCTACTCCGGTTACCTTGTTTGATGCCCGTATGCGGTCTACTTCCTACCCGGATGTATTGGGGATGTATGCATTTGGTTTGACCATGATTTTGGCTTGAATTTGGGGCTGAAATCTACTGTTTAGAACAGTAAATACATGCTGGAATAACAGTGGGCTGAAGGTACTTTACATGCTTTGGCACTTACCTACCGATACCGGATGTATGCTTTGAGCTTTGGCATGATATCTCTGACATTTGGGGACGACTTGGAGCATATGTATGAGATTATGGGATGCTTTTGAGCTTCGCATTAGCTCCGTCTTCACTGGCATTTGGACCGACTCGGCATGCTCGTGGACCGCCTATGCCTCATGTCTCTGCTTGACAGTTAGGCTTTTGCATTACATGCTTTGGTTCGTGACATATGCTATTTGGTTCGTGTATGCCATACCGACATTTGGAGCTTGGATTTGGATGTATTTGAGCATTCCCGGCTTACTTGATCACTGATCTTGGTTGCTATTTGGATGTCATTGAGTTGACCGAGAGCTTATTTGGGCTTATGTATTGCTTCATGGTTAATACGACCGGTGCTTCATGTATGTCATGCTCTCTCGGATGCGCTTGATGCATTGACAGGGTCACTTATCACTGGTGCTTTCTCTTGGGTTGTTTGAGCTTCTGAGCTCGCTTTGTATGCCTTTTGTGCCAGTGGGAGCATTTTACATGCTTTCTTGACCTTTGACAGTTGCATGCTATTGGAGCACTTACATGTATTTGAAGCAGTTTATGTCTTGAGCAGCTACATACACATTGAGACTTTGGGATCATACTCCGATCTTTATGGATATGCATTGATGTACTCTTGGTTCACAGGATGCTTATGAGCTGAGTCTCATATTTGGATCTTTCTCTTTGAGCAGATACCTATTTGTGTCAGGTTTTGGCAGTTACGGGAACACTTTGCCTAGAGTGTCTGGGGGTGTGCCTTTCACTGGCAGATGTTATTTTGACATGCTTGGTGTTGAGCTCATGTTCTTTTCACTGTCATTGGCCTTGCTTATGTCCGTTTCATGCCGGCTTTGGACCTAGCATTGTTTGCTTGACATTGGATCCTATTTTGGGACAGTTTGCTCTCTAGACTGCATACCTGCAATTTATTACAGCAAACAGTTATTGGTGGACTGAGGTGTACTTTTCATGCTGAAATATCCTGATTTGGTGTACCGCACCTAGTACTAAGTGGGCAGCAACTTTTGGCACACTTTGCTCACCCTTTGGACCCCGTTTTGGTCATTTTTGGGCAGTTTCTGCAGTAAAACAGCAAGCAGTTTTGGACTGTTTGGGCATTTCTAGCCTGCATAATGGCGTCATCTTCGCATGATAGTGCCATCTTTAACATTACAAAGTTGGATGGTACCAACTACTCTTACTGGAAGAGTCAAATATGGCAGGTTTTGGTGCAGAAATCTCAGATTAAGCCACTTCGGTTGAGTGGGGAGCAGCCTGAAACTATGGACATTGACGACTGGCTTGAACTTGATGAGCTATGCAAGTCCACGATTGTATTGTCTCTCACTGAACAGGTACATTATAATGTATTTGAGGAAGCACAGAGTGCATGGGATCTATGGAATAAGATCAAGAATCTTTATGATAAGAAAAGTCCGGCGAGTCAGATGTACTGGTTGAAGCAGCTTATGGATCTGCGCATGAAGGATAATGCGACTATGTCTGCTCACTTGAGCCAGTTCCATGCTATACTGAAGAACCTGACTTCGCAGGATATCACCTTTGGAGAGGAAGTAACTCCTCTTTTCTTGCTTGGAACTCTGAATGAGTCATGGGATGTATTCCGCACTGCTCTTTGTGCCTCTAGTGCTACTCTAAAATTGGCAGATGTTGAGAGTGCTCTTCTTCAAGAAGAGGTGAATCGCAAAAACTTGGATGCCTCTCGTGGTAGTCATGCTTTGACAGTTAGAGGCAGGAATGACAGGTATGACCGTGGTAATGGCCGAGGCCGTGACTCGCAGAAGGGTCGGTCTACATCTCGTGGTGGCAAGTCGCGTAGTAAGTCGCGTGGACGCAATGCAAATGTCACTTGTCATCATTGTGGGAAAAAGGGCCATATTAGACCACAGTGTCATGAGTTGCGCAATGAGAAGCGCAAGGATAAGGGGAAAGATAAAGTGCAGGAGAAGTCCTCTGATCGCAGCATAGTACCTGCGAAGTCCAACGTCAAGATTGAGGAAATTAATGTCATGCAGACTGAAGAGTCCGATGGTGGTGATGAGTTTATACTTGCAGCTAGTTCTTCTGATGCTTCACACTTGACTGAGACACCTAGTATGTATGCACAGTGCTGGTTATTGGATTCAGGTGCGTCCTTCCATGTGACGCCTTACCGTGAGTGGTTTCACTCTTACCGTACTGTATCTGGATCAGTCAAACTTGGAGATGATAGGTCTCTTGATATTGTGGGCTGTGGAGATATTCAGTTGCAGTTTTCCACTGGCAGTTCCTTTTTGCTCAGGGATGTACGTCATGTACCTGCGCTTACGCGTAGTCTTATGTCTGCAGGACAGTTGGATGATGCAGGATTTCATGTCTGTTTTGGGGATTCTACCTGGAAGATTACCAAAGGCAGACTTGTGCTTGCTAGAGGCGCCAAGGCTGGTAGCCTCTATCCTCTTGTTGTATCTGGGTCTTCTGTAGACCATGTTTTGGCAGTGGGCTCTATCCCACATGTATCACTTTGGCATGCCCGTTTGGGGCATATGTCTTTGAAAGGAATGAAAATGTTATCTGGTTTGCAGTATCTTCCACCTTTGGATTATGCATGTTTTGACTCGTGTGATCATTGTCTTTATGGTAAGCAGAATAGGTCTACGCATAAGAAATCGGGTAGGCCACGCATGAGTGAGCCCTTGGCATTGGTGCATTCCGATGTTTGTGGGCCTATGCCTTGCATGTCTATGGGTGGCGCGAAGTACTTCGTTACCTTCATTGATGATTTTTCTAGGAAAGTGTGGGCTTATCCCATAAAGCAGAAGTCCGATGTCTTGGCAGTTTTTCAGAGATGGCTTGCTCTTGTTGAGAACCAGACTGGGTATAGGCTAAAATGCCTTAGGACAGATAATGGGGGAGAATATGTCTCGCATGCTTTTGAGCAGTTTTGTGATGATAGGGGTATTAAGCGTCAGTTGACCGCCCCTTACACCCCACCCCAGAATGGTTTGGCTGAGCGCATGAACAGGACTATTCAGGAGCGTGTGTATGCTTAGCCATGCAGGCCTACCCCCGAGTTTTTGGGCTGAGGCAGTTAGTACGTCAGTGCATGTCATAAACCGATCGCCTTCCAGTGGATTGGATTTCCAGGTTGCAGAGGAAGTTTGGGCTGGTAAGCCACCCTCTTATGCGCATCTCCGTGTCTTTGGATGTGAGGCATTCTGCCATGTGCCCAAGGACAAGAGGAGTAAATTGGATCCAAAGAGCATTAAATGCATATTCCTTGGCTATGGTGAGTCAGGAGAGATGGGCTATCGCCTATGGGATCCGCAGGCGCGGAAAATAGTACGCAGCCATGATGTCGTCTTCCATGAAGACAAGATGCACAGGCAGCCTGAGAAGGTGGTTGAGATCCGCAGAGTGATCTTTCAGGAGGAGCCTAAAGCTCCAACACAGCCAGTAGTACAGCCTGCAGCAGTTCCTCCACAGGGCCAGGATGTTGGACAAGTAGTTAGACAGGCAGCAGAGCCTGCGGTGAGACGGTCTGCTAGAGATAGACGTCCACCTGACAGATTTCAGCCCTCTATGCATTATGTTTTGGTTACAGATGCAGGAGAGCCTTTCACTTATGATGAGGCTATGCGCAGGGGTGACAGTCACTCCTGGGAGAGGGCTATGCAGTCTGAGATAGACTCCCTGCATAAGAATGAGACTTGGGATTTGGTTGCCTTGCCTAAGGGCAAGAAGGCTTTGCCATGCAAGTGGGTGTACAAGCTGAAAAGTACCCCTGGACACCCCAAGCCGGCATACAAGGCTAGATTGGTAGCAAAGGGTTTTAAGCAGGAACATGGTGTGGACTTTGATGAGGTCTTCTCTCCTGTGGTTAAGATGACCACCCTGCGCTTAGTCTTGGCTTTGGTTGCACAGCTTGACTTAGATCTATATCAGATGGATGTCAAGACGGCTTTTCTACATGGGGACTTGCATGATGAGATCTATATGGATCAGCCTAAGGGCTTTGCAGAACCTGGCAGGGAGCACCTAGTGTGCAAGTTGAAGAAGAGCTTGTATGGCTTGAAGCAGGCACCTAGGGAATGGTATCATAAGTTTGATGCCTTTATGCAGTCACAGGGCTACAGCAGGAGTGCTATGGATCCGTGTCTTTACACGAAGAAAGCCCGTGATGGCAGTTTGCTTATCTTGGTACTCTATGTTGATGATATGCTGATAGTAGGGAAAGCTCATGATGAGCTAGATGCTCTTAAATCTCAGCTAAAGAAGAGCTTTGAGATGGAGGATTTGGGACAGGCCTCACATATACTTGGGATGCGCATTAAGCGCGATAGGCATCAGGGACTTTTGTATCTCTCACAGCGGGAGTACATTCATAAAGTCCTTGAGCGCTTCCGCATGCAGGACGTAAAGCCTATTGGCTGTCCATTACCTTCTTATGTGAAGGTATCACAGGCCGATTGTCCGCAGACAGATGAGCAGAGGGCCGAGATGGCCAAGATCCCTTATGCATCAGCCGTGGGCAGTTTGATGTATGCCATGATAGCCACTCGTCCAGATATTGCACATGCAGTTGGTGTTGTGGCACGCTATATGGCTACACCTGGCAGTAGACATTGGGATGCCGTGAAGGGTATCATGAGGTACCTGAAGGGCACAGCAGATATGTGTATTTGCTATGGCAGCCAGGATACAGGGGTCGTGGGGTACACTGACTCCGATTATGCAGGACATGCAGATAGTAGGAAGTCCACTTCTGGCTATGTATTCACCTATGCTGGAGGGGCTATCTCTTGGATGTCCAGGGTTCAGAAGTGTACGGCTTTGTCTACCACTGAGGCCGAGTATGTTGCAGCCACTGAGGCTTGCAAGGAGGCCATATGGTTAGGCCGTCTAGTTGCTGACCTTGGGATTGATGCTACACCTACACTGCATTCGGATTCTATGAGTGCCATTCAGTTGGCTAAGAATCCGGTCTTCCATGCGAAGACGAAACACATTGAGGTGAGGTATCACTTCATACGTGGTGTCGTGGAGGACAGGTCTGTTGACCTTGTCAAGATCTCCACTGACGAGAATCCTGCAGATTTGCTCACGAAGAGCCTCACTACTGAGCGCTTTGCCTTCCTCAGGAGGTTGATGGGCGTTGGATGAGATGTCACCTTTCCTCACCTATGTACATTTGCACTGTCTTTTCTTTTTCTTTTCTCTCTCACTAGGGCAGATTCTCCTTTAAGTGGGAGGTTGTTGGGGGTAAAGGCGCCTCCGCCGTGCCGCCCCGTGTATTACTACACTGACAGTACCCGCCACTGCACACTGCAGGTGGCGGGCGCCCGCCACCTGCAGTGTGCAGTGGCGGGTACTGTCAGTGTAGTAATACACGGGGCGGCACGGCGGAGGCGCCTTTACCCCCAACACATAGCTATGTCCTTTTGGACTTTCAGAGGCATTCTCGAAATTTTACATAAGCCTAGTGAAGACATACGCTTAATCAAGCCATGCTTTTCTCAAAGCTCCTCCCTTTTGTTTCTTTATCTAAGTGAAAAGTCTTTCTGAGTTGACCATTTTGATAATACTCAAGGAGTTTCTAAAGGTCCCCAAGTCTCTTTCTCCTTCCTAGGCATTTATGTAGATATCTATCCCATGGGGACTCAACCAAATTAAAGTCCCCTATCAAGATGATAGGGAAGTGATATTTTGAATACACTTCCATATGTTGATTCTTTTGGAGAAGAGATTGTTAGTGTAGAAAACAAAAATGCCGATTTGTTTCTCTCCTTTAATAATTATAGCAATCCATTGATGGCAAGAATTAAGGTGTACCTAAGTGACCATATTTACCATGTTGCGGTGAACCCCAATAGTTGTGCTCCCACTTCCTCTTGGATGGGTTGTAGCATGATTTTGATAGGTAGAGGAAATATTTTCTAGATTCCTTACAAGGATTCGACTTGTAGATTTAATCTCTTGCAAGCACACCAAATTAGGAGTAAGATGCTTTTGATTTAGCCAGGTTTTAATGATTCTAGTCATGGCATGATCCATTAATCCTTTAGTGTTGTAGGAAACCACATTAATTGACTTACTCATTTGATGTTTTTTGTTTGATTTCTTTGAACTAGAGACTTGAGTGTGAGAGTTAGGAGAGGAGGCTCCTATCCTTGAATGTGAGTGCTTTGGTGATAGAGTTGTTATCATTGTTCTTAGGAGATATTTCTTTATTGGTTAGTTTATAAGGAAGGGATTCCTCTATAGCTTGGGTCATGTTGACGTCCTAAGGGATGCTATTGAGGTCGTAACCTTTCTTAGAGTTAGATTCCAAGTCTTGGACAAATTGGGAGCCACCTAGAGACTCTATAACTTTGTCATGTGATGAGAGATCTAATTGGGCTTGTTCAGGGGGGCACACTATTAAGGGTGTTCTCCTTTTCTTTGGGAGGGGTTGATTTCTGAGAGCTATAGTATTGAGGATTAGCTAGGTTAATGAGAAGAGGGGAAAACTTGTTTTAATTCTTAGGTCTATTTTTTTTGGCTAGCTTGTTATATTTAGGTTTTTTGTTATTTACTTGTTGGAAACCATCATTAGAATCCTCAGTTTTGAGCTTCAAATCATCTAGGGAGGCTTAAGATAAGGATATTCCTTTATGAAATGTCCCTACTTATGATATTTAAAGCATGAGTTAGGAAGTTTTTTATACACCAATGGCTAATAAAGAACATGGACTCCAAATTTGGTGATCACTAGATAGTTAGGGAGGTTGGAGGATAGGTCAAGTTTGACTAGGACCTACAGATGCCACCCAGGGTTCCAAACATTGACATGTTTTTGGGCTAAAATCTTGCTCAAAGGAGAGGTGATGTTCTTAAGATACAGATGGAGATACATGGAAAGGTTCTATAGCTCAACTCAGATAGGGAGCTTGGTAGGCTTAGGTCCATTAGGGCTGAAATCAAGGGACCACTTGAACAAGATTAGAGGAGTGTTTCTAACCATCTAATGCCCCTATCCCAAGACCTTTAGAGTTGCCTCTTAAGAATTAAATAGAAAGATGAAGCAATTTTTAAAGAGGTATTGGGCCACCACAACCTGGCTACCTAGTGGTTCCTAATTAAACTTGGCCCAAATTTTGAGGTATTCAATAGACAGATGGTGGCCATGACCACTCAAAGCTCTATTAGCAAAGATATCTTTCCAATGTTGAATACCATTGCAAGGAATGATAGAGTAGAGATTGCCTTTTCTCTTGGGTGTTTGGTTGCAGTGGTTGTCTGGCTCGTGCTACCCTTCCATGGCTTGCCTAGGTTGCACTCCTCTTCCAGTGGAGCCAAGATTTTTCTAGCCTTCATGCAGTGAGTTTAGTAAGCATCTAGGATGGTAGATTCCAAAGTGTCTCTACCCTAGTAGGTGAGCTCAGCATGTTTCCTAGTGACATTTCAGAGAAAAAGAAGGTCAAATGCTTGAGGAAAGATTCATCTTCATTTGTCAATGAGTCTGCAATGTTTATGTGCCCAAAACATGTCAGGGTATAACTGGAAAGTAGTGTTATGAAGAATAGCTGCATATGAGAAGAGGAGCACATTTGCATGTTGAGCTTGATATGGAGTAGTGGCCCACAACCTATCAAAATGTTGGTGGGGATGGCCTCAAAGTTCAAAGGTCCTTCATACATGGGAGGTATAATGGGAAAATCATGGTTAGAAGTGATCGGTGCACCACTCGAGGCCACGTTTGTGTCCTGTTGGAGGAATGTTTGTGGTAAGTGTCTCATTTCCCATCACATATCCAGTCCCACCATTTTGTCGAGAGGAATGTATAGTTCAAAGGTCCTTGTTGATACATGGGAGCTCTAATGGGCAAATCATGTTTAGAAGTGATCGATGCACCACTCGAGGCCACGTTTGTGTCCTGTTGGAGGAATGTTTGTGGCAAGTGTCTCATTGCCCATCACATATCCAGTCCCAGCCATTTTTTTGAGAGGAATGTATAGTTCCCTTGACACAAGGAACTATAACCCACTTCCTATATAGAAAGTTCACACTATAACTAGGAAGAATACTTTTGCCACCACGAGTCTCTTCTAACTAGTAAAGTCCTTTTCCTAGATACTATCTAGAAAATTGAAGCCCTATCTAGCAACATTATCTAGCAAGTTATTGTATAACTAGTAACAATATCAACCTAACTAGAAAACTTTAGTTTTTACTAGTCATAACTAGCAAGTACTATCCTCTAACTAAGGAATTATAGATAGTCTATCAAGTTAACTTGGAACTCATGATTTTGCTAGGTATAACTAGTAAATAAATATTCTCTGATTAGAAATTTATATTTGTATAATACTTACTTACAACTAAGCTTTTCACACTTGTTTGACACAAAAGCAAGACCGCAGTTGTTGGAAGGTAATCACAAACCCTAAAAAAGTTAAAAGAAAGATGCCTAGTACATGACTAACACAAACTGTGTGGCCCCAACAATAGAGTCATGGCATTCAACAACAATACTTACAATATTGACTAAAGCACATGGCCACATTGGTGAAGCATATATCATGACCATGGCATACATATTATTGCAAAGCTCATGATCATATTAGTGATAGAAAAGCATATTGCCCCAATGGATTAAATAGAAACTCCACACACTAACATCATATTCCCTATGATCCAAATGAGCAACAAGAGCAACATGCAAAGTGCATGGCAAGGAAACCACATAGTCATATCTGCCCCATCATGAAAATTAAAAAGCCATATAAAAAAGGAAAGCACACCACCAAGTACATGACCATATTGGTCATGAAAGAGCACATGGACAAAAAGAATCACCAAGGCAAAGCAGATAGCCATATCAACAAAAAGCTAAATTGCATTGCCCAAAACATGTGGCTATAGCAAATAAATCAAACTACATTGCTAGATGTATGATGAAATAATATCACATTTCAAAATAGCAATAAACTTATAAAATTCGTATCTTAACACAAAAATGTAAGTACCAAGGATTCTAGGGATTGCCAACTATTGCAGCTAGCTTTATGTGGAATCTTGCAACATAATAAATGGGAGGCTACTTCAAGGTTCACTATAAGGTGACATGAATAACAAGAAGGCTACACCTAAAATAACCCTACAAGGGTGGAAGTATATTACCTTTACAAAGAACTAGTGCTCCAAAATGAAGAAAACTTCATTAGATATTCTCATTTTATTAGGGTTTAAAACTGAACAATTTCATAGAAAAATATCAATGGGAGTATATCAAATTCTTGCCAATCTCAAAGGTAGATGAAAGAAGACAAAAAATGTAGAAACTTTTGCCAATTCTCAATGGAACTTTGAAATGCATCATAATAAAAGGAAAACACAAGAGGAAAAGAGGAACAAATTAAGATTTAAAAAAAACCAAATGTATATTTTGAGCAAAAATAAGAGAGCTAAAAGAAAGACATGATTTTTGGGCTAAGAACATGCTCAACAAGGCCAACATTAAAATAGAATACTATAAAAAAAAAGGAGGGGAGAAAAGCATGTTGGGCTATTCTCTCCTAAACATCTATTTTAACCTTCCACATTGGGTAAAAAACCATAGATTTGAATCTCTATAAGAGAGGCAGAACCCCTAGAGGATCTTAATCTACTCTCCATGAAGATTTCCATCAAGATTTGAATCTCTATAAGAGAGGCAGAACCCCTAGAGGATCTTTATCTACTCTCCATCAAGATTTCCATCATGCTATGCATTTGAAGATTCACAAATTATGATGTGTGCAATCTCGTGTGGCAGCTTCTCCTATAGGCACCTATTTGGCTATTATCTTCTTGTGGTCACAATAAACATCAAGTGTAACATCCATGTCTTGTCTATTTATGCTACCCTCTAACCCCTCCTCACTTGCTCTAGCCCTTGTTCCTATGATTTAAGCCTTGGAGGTAATTCAAAGCTCCAAAAAACCTTGGAACAACCCAGGAAAATTCATGAGCATGATTGTATCCTTGCTCTACCCTTAGCAATAGTAGACATGAATTTTTAGTGAGACCATTAATCATATGTACTTGTGAATATTATATCCCAAAGACTACACCTATGCTCCCAAACAAACATTTTAAAATTACTATATGAAATTATCATTTTTTCTAATTATAACAAATATTTTAAAATAATTCTCTATAATTATTATTTTTCTTAGTTAAATTCATGAGCATACCTCCACACATTAATAAAAATAAAAGAATAAACTCAAAATAATGTAAAAAGGCATCTAGAATTTGTCTTTTCACTTCATAAATTATATTGACTATAAATTACTTGAAAAATAACTTATGAGATACTAAAATTAACCTTAAAATTATTTCTTTTAATATAAGGAATAAACAGAGGAGTTAAGGGGAGCAGTTCTTATGCACTACATGTTAAAAAATGCTTTTAAATATTTTTGTTAAATGATGGTTATTCTTGTATTTTATATATACTAAAATGTATTAACTTATGGTTTCATGCTTGGAACAACTTGACAAAATATTGATCATTGTGGTTCAAGACATTGGCATCCCCATCCCAATATGCCTTAGCATTCTACATGACGCCAAAAAACTCACTAGTGGGTGGGGATCCCATGATCGTGTAGTAGGAGATATGTGTTTTTGATTACATGAGTGCCTGAGAAAGCAAAGGGCCAAGTGACCTACTAGTGTAGTGAGCTTACCTTGATGCCCAATCGAGTAACTCCCTTTCTCAGGCACTCCGATAGCTCCACAATTCGTGATGCAAGCTCAAGTATCCTCAAGCCTCTTCCTCCAAGCTCCATCCTCCATAGCCACTTGCGAGACGAGAGAAGAGAAGAGAAGATAAGAGAAGAAGCAGAGAGGAGATGGTGGAGGGATTCACCTCCAAGATCTCTCACCCTCACACACTCACTCCCTCACCCACTCACACTCCCTCCCTCTCGCAAGCACTCACAAACAAGCAAGCAAAAGAAGAGAAGAGAAGGAGAGAAGAAGAAGAGTCTACTTTTCCACACACAAAGAATGAGCTCTTCCTTTACTTTTCAACTTTATATACAAAACCCTAAATCCCTTTTGGGTGGTCATCCCCTTATCCCCTTTTTTACATGGCCGGCCATGGCCTAGGCCCCTTTTTTCCATTGTCCTCATATCTTTATAGTTTCCTTCCTATCGCCCCTCTACCTTTACAATTTGCACGGGTGAGAGCCCTCACTCTTTTACAAAATAAATCACAGTGCGCCTTGCGCTCTTTTACAAAAATATCGACTTGTGCTTTTTTCTTGTGCACCTCTCTCCTTGAAAATGGTGTGAGACAGATCCCTGCTTGGAGGATGGCGGGTGGATCTATCTTTGAAATTGAAAATGGTATTAGCCGGATCCTTGCTTGGAGGATGGTCAGTGGACAGATCTGTCTTTGCAATTGAAAATGGTGTTAGAAGGATCCACCGTCTTCTAGCCCTCTGTGGTTGGCTGCCTTCTCCTGCGCTGTTCCAAAAGAGTTTCTTCATTCACTTTTTAACTAGGGCTGCCTTGGTCTGCCGCCTCTACCTTGTTTCACCTGCATGGAAACATTGTCACATAAGATGGCCCCTCTCTTAGGCATGTGCGAGTTCTGAGACACTTGTGCTTTTGAGCTGATGAAGATTTGATGAGAAGGGGTGGATGTGTGAGTCAATGATGATGGGGTCGCAAAGAGGAATTGGGCTTGGGAAGAAATGGATCACCCGAATAAGGTGGTGGAGGACAAGAGCGCATTGCATGGATGATGGGGCCTTCGAAGCTGGGGTTTGGAGCCTTTGTTTGTACCTAAAAAGAAAAGAAGATGCACTACTTGGGGATATGCTTGGTTTTTCGTGTGGTGCATTGTGATCATCTTAGTGGTACTGGGAATTGGGTCTCGACAAGCTTGGGTGCTGCCCTAGACTTGAGGACCCAATTTGTGCATAAGGGAGGTGTGGTGGGGGTAGCTTAGGGTGATAGGTCTAACCATAGGTGAGTGTTACCTCCCTAGGTATGTCTTGCCCTTGATGTGCTCTAAGCATGAAGTGGTGAATCAAAATGAGGCTAGGGAGTTAGGGACGGAGCCGATCGACCAAGGCCACTAGATGCACCTAACTTGAGAACCCCTAGGTGTAGGGACTGTGGCCTTCTTGGGGTAGACTACCATTCATTGTGATTTATTCACTTTTCTTCTTTGCTTTCTTTTTCTTTTTTACTTTTTTTCTTTCTCATTCTTTTTTTTGGGAAATTACATAGGCAAGATGAGAGCTAAGCTTCATCGTCAAAGGGGGCCTAAGAGACTTATTTAGGAATTGATGACTCTGCAAGTACCCCTTGAGGTTTAGGCGGACTTTCAGAGTGGTGATAGAGAGAAATGGATGATTGCAACGCATAAAGTGACTATGATTCATATATTCTAGAATGGATAAACAAAACAAGGGGAGAAAAGTGGTGCTCATTATTAGTCGCGACCCATGGCGCAGTTGTTTTTGGTGTTGGGATCAAAGAAAAGGGGTGGAAGGTTGCGCTCTTGTGGGGCGAGATTTTGCCTAAGTAGGATCATAAGTAGCCTAAGGTAATTTTACAGGTAGTAATGAATGCGAGGTCAGGGCTCGAGGAGAATTCATCTACAAAACGAACTATAGAGTCACCTAGATTTTTGGGGGTGAAGCGAAGGACCTCCTTCGGCATGGTACAATTTGCATTGTAGATCGCGAGAAAGTTGTACCAAACGTGGACATTGGGGTCAGATAGGGGTATGGCATGAATATTGGGTTGTTGCGCTTGAATGGGACGGTGTTACAAAATTCCACCTAAGTGTCCATATTTATGTCACTAGAGGCGCCTTCCCCATGTAGGCTAGCATTCGTATCCCGGCATTGATCTCAGGACCTAAAAAAATTTTTCCTACCAAAATTTTGCATCCTCTGTGCCCTAGAGGGTGGGGTTCTGCTCTCTCTCCGTCAGCCATTTTTCCACGAGCCTTCTTTCAATGTTGATAACCTCTTCCACCACCTTGATCGATGAAACCCTATGCAAGTTAGTGGGGAACTGGAAGTTCAAGTCAAAGGGGTTTCTGGAGGTCTCCTGTTATTCCCAGATCACCAAATTGGCATGGAAGCTTGCTGGGACAATATCCTAGCTTGGTGGAATAGGGGTGGGTGGTACTTGTATAGGTTAGGCCTTCAGCCTTCTCCTTGCGTCCTCCACCATTTGCTTCCTTTTTTCCTTGAGTACAGCTCTTCTTTCTTTAGAGGTGTCCACCTGCTGTTGGCCATCTTGCTGAGGTGGGGAGAGAGGCTGTGGGTCTAATTCCTCTTCATGAGGTCCCATTTGAAAGTTCAATCCAGCCTCTTCCTCGTGTCGAGCTTCTTTTTGTGCCCCTTATGTAAACCTTAATGCATCCACCTCTTGTGGGGTCAAGCCTGCTTGCAATAGATACTTTCTTTGTTCTTTAGAACTTAGGCAGACTCCCATTGGTGGTGCTGGCATCTACAATCTTTCCTTCAAGGCCCTGCTTGCAATCCGAAGCTTCTTCTTAATCGTTTCAATGGCCTCCCTTTCTTATGTCCGAGTGACATCAAGTAGCATATTGAGGAAGGTGCATTGCTGGCCTTGAAACTCATGTGGATAGCCGCTGCTCTGCTTTCCCCCAATGTTTTGTTTTTCTCCACCCGAGCTAGATGGTGTGCCAAGGTTTTAACTCTTCTTTCATACTGATTGGCACATTCTTATGCTTTCCTCTTCATGTCCTCAAGGCTTTCCCCTTTCCTCTAAGCTATCACTGTCAGTCTCCATTCTTGATCTTCCATGTCTCATCTTAGCTTCTTCTGCTCTTCCTGTGCCGAGGCAGCCTCTTGTGTCAATCTTTCCACCTCTCTTTCATACCTGCGTGCTCTTTCCTCCCTCAGCACCTCCAACTCTTTTATGGATTTAGTGATCTTCTCCATTTCAGCTTTTTATAAATCTCATAGAACCCCACAATCTCTTCATTGTGTCTTTGTAGGCGCTGTATGGCCTCGATTTCTTCATCCAATCTTGCCTACCATTCAGCTTCTATCTCCTCTTTAGCCTGTAGCTGGTCCTTTAGCTCATTAACTTCCCTTTGGACCATGGCTATTTGGCGTGTTTTCTCCAACTGGGATGCAACCATGGCCTCTTTTTTGGCTTCTAGCTTTGCTACTACAATTTTTTTCTCCTCCTTGACTTTCTCTAAGCTCCTTTGACATATTCATTGTATTCTACTAGCAGTCTCTCTGTTGTGGTGATGGAGGTTGTGGAGGCTGCTACCTTTTACCTCTTTGGGTCTTGCCTCAACTCAGTGTTTGCTGCTATTGCTGCTAGTCTTTTGGTTCCTACTAGAGGGGTTCCTTCTCTTGCCCCTTGGCTCATTTCTTCATTCATGAAGTACTGGACCCAAGCCATTAGGTTGCTGGCATGGTCGTAGAACTGGGTGTGGACATGGTGGTGGTGGTGGTGCGCACCAGGAGAGTGGGAATGGGGGTGATTGGGGCCTTGCCCTTGCCTTCTTGCACTGCAGGTGGCATAAACTCTGGCATGTGGGTGCTTGAGCTTAGCCCTTCATCTCTAAGTGGGCTCGCGGGCTCTAGCTAGTAGTCCTACTTGGAGTGCTACTCAATGGACTTGTGTGTTGCGAGGGCTATGTCTTCCTCCTCTTTTCTTCTCAACTCCTCCTGCTTCTCTTCTTGCTTTCTCCTTCTTTCCTCCTTGGCCTTTTTGGACTCCTTGTGAGCCTGTTGCAAGTCCATTTTCTCTTTTTTCCTCCTCTCCTCTTCTTGCTTTTCCCATGCAATTTTCTTCTTCATCTTCTCAACCTTTCCTTGGCTAGTCTACTCTTCCTATTCCCTATTTTCACTCAATATCCTTTCGCTGGATTGTGCCTCTTGTTCTTGGTGAGGTGGTGACCTGCTTGGTGTTTCATCCACTCCTCCTCCTTCCTACCCATGCCCCAAGGCTTCTTTGATGATGGTGGTAAGGACCCCACCAAATCCAATGGTTGAGGATTTTGAAGATGAAGCTTTCCTTTTAGCCTTGGTGGCAGGGGATTCTCCTCCAGTGGGTTGTCCTCCTCTTGCCAAAGCCTTTGTTGAGGTCTCGATGGTCTTCCTCACAAAACCGTTGAGGTTCACCTCATCTAGCGATCGTGTTGCAATGCTCTCTAACATGGGGACATTCATGTGGCTCATGATGGTATTGTACCTGTGACTAGAAAACAACGCATGCTCCATCGTGTCTTGGAGTTGGATTTTGGGATCTGAAATATCCGCCAAGCTGATGTCGTCATTGCTGTGGCTTGTCCATTCCTAGCAAGGCATATACGTCTCTCTTTGGCTTCGTCTCTACTTTGTTTGGCAAGCCCAATACTTTTTCTACCAGCTCTGGGGTCAACTCAATGTGCACCCGACGAGTTTCCTCTCCCTCTTGCACAGTTAAAGTGGTGTGGTTCTTGTGGAAAGTCTACAAGAACTCTGCACAATGGATGTACTCTACCCCTTGTCCTAATACTTCCATGTATTTTTGTAGATTGCATTGCTAAATGATTTGCCTCACAGTCCATTCTTTGATGGCAATGTCTTCTAGGTTGAAGATATGCCGGAACTTAAGCTGGGTAAAGGCTCCTGTTTCCACCAAAAGACCGTATTTTACTTGTTCTTCTTCTGAAAAAGGTAATTTTCCAACCTTTTCTTGGCCTGCCATGATGGGTTCCTGTCATGAAGCCATATTTACCATTAGTGTTATTCATAATAATCACAAGGAAAAGGAAAAAACTACATATTTGCTAAGTTGAATTGCTTGAGTGTAGAAGTTGACTTTTCCTCCAATTAGTATGTTAGATATGATCAATGCCCCAACCTCATTAGGTGCTACCAATGATCCATGGTGCTCAAAGTTGTAAGGCCCCCATTATGAGGAGAAGCCAAATGTGAGCCCGGACATTGGTTGAGTCCTGACTTGTATATCAGATGAGGTCTATGTGACCGGATGGCAAAAAGGTGACTGTTGTGGGTCTAATCTTTGGGTTAGACGGAGTGATTAAGCTGGTAGCAACTCGAGGCACATTGCATTGAGTTGCGTGGTAAGGGAGTTAAAAGGGGCCCCTACGCCCCCGGCCCGATGGTAAAGGGAATATTCCCTGGAATATTCCCTGGCCGACTAGTGGAGGCTCATATGGTAGGTCGGTCAGTAGGCTGACCTAACGACCTTCGCGGGCTATAAAAGCTAAACCCCTTCGCAGCCATCTCACACTCATCTTTCACCCAGTCAGAGTTGTTGTTCCAGCTAGCCTTAAGCTCTTCGCCTATCTTCTGTCTAGATCGCCATCTAAGCTTCACTCAGTGGAAGCGCACGGGTGGACAGAGCCATCTTTGTATCAGTTGTTTGAAGTTAAAGAATTTACTGATTCTCCTCTTATCTGTTGTGTACTCTCTATCTCTTTCTCAGATTCTGTTCGCTGCGCCGTGTAATATTTTACATGGTATCAGAGCCCAGGGGGCTCTAGAGATCGGAGAGCGTGCAAGAGGCAAAGGCTTCAACAGCAAAGAGAAACGATGTCGACTCCAGGAAGCAGTTCTGGCGCATCAGGGAGCGGTGCAGGAGGTGGTGCTGCTATACCGGCTATTCAAACACTGAGGATTCGTCCACCAACCTTCAGCGAAGGCAAGTTAGATGGTACAAACTACACCTTGTGGAAGTTCAAAATTACAACTATCCTTGATTCTTATGAGCTTCTGGAGACTGTGCTGGGGACTGACGCAGAACCACAGCCTACCCCCGACCCATCAAATCCTAGTGTGATGATTCCTCCGAATGCAGATCTTCTACGAGCTTGGAAACGAAGGAATGCAGATGCATTGTGTGCCTTAGTTACAAGCTGTTCTGACAGTGTTTTGACTCTGATTCAGCATACAACCAAAGCGTCAGAGGCTTGGAATGTACTAAGGAGTCAGTTTGAAACACGAAACCAAACAAGGATTCAAAACTTGGAGAATCAACTAGCAGCGGAGAAGTTTGCTGAAGGAGAGACAGTTGAAGCATTCATCACTCGGATTAAGAATCTGCGCGACCAGATGGCTGGCGCTGGGATACAAAAGACTAGCGAAGAGCTAGCTCGGAGGTGTCTTCGGATTTTTCCACAAAAGTTTGATGGACTAGTAACTGCCCTTAATACTCAGGTGAGACCTCAAGCTTTGACTTTTGAGGAGTTTTGTGCATTATTAATGGAGGAGGAGTTGAGGCTGAAAGCCCGAGAAGGAAGCAACAATGGAGATGCTGCATTCTCTGCCAATGCAAAAGGCAAAGGTGTTTCCTCCACCAAAAATGATGGTGACAAAAAGAAGAAGGGCGGCAAGAAGAAGTTTCAAGGAGAGTGCTTCTACTGTAAGAAGAAAGGACATGCAATTGCAGATTGTCGTGTCAAGAAGGCAGATGAAAAGAATGGTACCCTTAAAAGTAAAGGGAAAGAGACAGTCAATACGGCTGAAGTAGAGTTGGAATTATTCATGGCGACCATTGAGGAAGTGTGCTCCTCGGCGCAAGAAGAATCTACCACTGACTCTTGGGTGTTGGATAGTGGGGCCTCCCGTCACATGACCAACAAGAAAGGTCTATACAGTTCTATGCAGCCTCTACAAGAATCCATCAGTGTGACAGTTGGAAATGATGCTAAATGCCCTGCTGCGGGCACAGGTACTATTTCTTTTGTTGCTGCAAATGGTGAAGTCAAAAAGCTTTCAAATGTGTTGTATGTTCCCGAAATCAGGAGAAATCTCTTATCAGTTGCTGCCATAACTGATCTTGGTCATGAAGTGAGGTTCAAGAAGACAGGTGCAGAAATTATTGATAGTGCTGGCACAATTGTTGGCAAAGGAGAAAGAAGGAACAACCTGTATGAGCTAAGTGCTCTTACAGCCACCGCTGGAGTGGGCACAAGTAAGCTTTGGCATGAAAGGTTTGGACACATCGGATTTGCAGTATTGAAGGAGATGCAAAAGCAAGGTATGGTTGCTCACCTACCTACAATAACTGAATTGAAGGAACCATGTGAAGCTTGTATGATGGGCAAGCAACAGAGAAAGGCATTTCCACAAGAAAGCAAGAATAGAGCACATGCTCCTCTAGAGTTGGTGCATGCTGACTTGTGTGGTAAGATGCCTACACAGGCCTTGGGGGGATCTTCTTATTTTTTGTTGATTGTCGACGACTACAGTAGGAAGATGTGGGTGTACTTCCTTCGTGATAAGGCTCAAGCTTTTGGTAAGTTTAAAGAATGGCTAATACTTGTTGAGAATGAAACAGGGAAAAGTGTGAAGAAATTTAGAACAGATGGTGGTGGTGAGTTCAACTCAAAGGAGTTTGAAGGCTTTTGCAAGAGCAAAGGGATCAAGCGTCAATTGACGACGCCTCATACACCTCAGCAGAACGGTGTTGTGGAACGCAGGAATCGCACCATTGTGGAGATGGCAAGATGCATGCTAAAGGGCAAGGGATTGCCTAACCATTTTTGGGCTGAAGCTGTTAATACTGCAGTCTACATTCTAAATCGGAGCTATACAAAGGCTCTCAAGGGAAAAACACCTCATGAGGCTTACACTGGTAAGAAACCATCTGTTTCACATTTCAGAATTTTTGGATGTGAATGTTATGCACATGTTCCAGATGAGAAGAGAAACAAGTTACAACCAAAAAGCAGAAAATGTATCTTCTTGGGTTATAGTGATGAGCAGAAGGCTTACAAATTATATGACCAAGAGGCAAAGAAGATCATCGCGAGCCGTGATGTGGTGTTCAAGGAGGAGCCGCATACAGTGGAGGAGGAGAAGGCAAGTTCTTCCACTTTATCATCAAGCGAAGAAGTAGTCCACTATGAACCTGTCCCGAGAGCTATCCCTATCCTTAAGGAGGAGGAAGCATCATCTTCAGATGATGAGGAAAAAGTTCACCAACCTGACATCACCCCACCGGAAAAGCCATTGCCACGCTGGGTGAAGCAGCTCTATGACCACAATAATCCTATGCCTGCATCTGTTGAGGAGAAGGCAGACGGACCAAGGCGGTCTCAGAGAATAGAGGAGCAAAGGAGGGCTTCTGCTCACATAGTCAATATGGCCTTGATGGTTGAGATTATGAGAGAAGTAAAGGAGCCAACTTACTTAGAAGAAGCACTTGCAGATCCATCATGGAAGGATGCTATGCAGGCAGAGTATGACAGCATAATGAAGAATGACACTTGGGAGCTAGTGGATCGACCAGCAAAGCGGAAGGTTATTGGCACCAAGTGGATTTGGAAGGTAAAGTACAAGGCTGATGGTACCTTAGAAAAGTACAAAGCTAGACTGGTTGCCCAAGGATTTTCACAAGTTGAAGGGTTTGATTTTCAAGAGTCATTTGCCCCAACTGCCAGAATGACCACTATTCGCACAGTGCTTGCAGTGGCTGCCCACGAGAAGTGGCCAGTGTACCAAATGGATGTTAAGTCAGCGTTCTTAAATGGTGACCTCAAGGAGGAGGTGTACGTGGCTCAGCCACCAGGGTTTGAGGCCCCCCATTCTGAGAACAAAGTGTGTAAACTGAAGAAGGCATTGTATGGGCTGAAATAAGCCCCCAGAGCATGGTACCAACGGATAGATAGGTTGTTTTTAAACCTAAACTTCAAAAGATGTGCCTCAGATGCTAACTTGTATGTTTACAGGGATGGTAAAAAGTCTGTAGTGATTGTCCTATATGTGGACGACCTTCTTATTACAGGTGACTATGAAGATATGATCAACCAAACTCGAAAGGCTTTGAGTTCTGAGTTTGAAATGACAAACTTGGGCTTGCTGCACTATTGTTTGGGGATTGAAGTCTGGCAAGAGCCAGGAAAGATCTTCATCTCTCAGAAGAAGTATGCATGGGAGATCTTGAAGGCATTTGGCATGACCGAGTGCAAGGAGATAGCTACACCTATGGAGTGTTAGATATGATCAATGCCCCACCCTCATTAGGTGCTACCAATGATCCATGGTGCTCAAAGTTGTAAGGCCCCCATTATGAGGAGAAGCCAAATGTGAGCCCGGACATTGGTTGAGTCCTGACTTGTATATCAGATGAGGTCTATGTGACCGGATGGCAAAAAGGTGACTGTTGTGGGTCTAATCTTTGGGTTAGACGGAGTGGTTAAGCTGGTAGCAACTCGAGGCACATTGCATTGAGTTGCGTGGTAAGGGAGTTAAAAGGGGCCCCTATTGTGGGGTCCGGGGGCCGCGGAAGTGGCCCCTGGCTGGGGGGTCCCAGGGGGGGCTAGCGGCCCCCCTGGTGGGGGTCCGGGGGCAGCGCCCCCGGCCCGATGGTAAAGGGAATATTCCCTGGAATATTCCCTGGCCGACTAGTGGAGGCTCATATGGTAGGTCGGTCAGGAGGCCGACCTAACGACCTTCGCGGGCTATAAAAGCTAAACCCCTTCGCAGCCATCTCACACTCATCTTTCACCCAGTCAGAGTTGTTGTTCCAGCTAGCCTTAAGCTCTTCGCCTATCTTCTGTCTAGATCGCCATCTAAGCTTCACTCAGTGGAAGCGCACGGGTGGATAGAGCCATCTTTGTATCAGTTGTTTGAAGTTAAAGAATTTACTGATTCTCCTCTTATCTGTTGTGTACTCTCTATCTCTTTCTCAGATTCTGTTCGCTGCGCCGTGTAATATTTTACATAGTCTATTGATTTCAACTTTATTGACCTTTTCCATACTCACAAGTTGTTTCATCCTACCATTGAGGTTTCCAATTTGTGCTTTTCCTTTATTGTTTTCCTTATGTGTTTGGTTTGATTCCCTTAATCCCTCCCCCTTCTAAATTGAGAAGAATCCTTTCGAGGATTAAGGGTTAGAGGATGAAGAGACTTTAGCACATAATCTTAGTGCTTTACTTTCTCATGAGCCAAGCATAGAAATTCAGATTATATTCTAAAGTAGCATAGCTATCCATGTCGAAAAGGGGAATGCCTACATGCGTAATGTAAGTGAGGACATCAAGCAAGAAGCAGAGTCCACTCGGCTAGCAATATGTAGCTCTTCTTTGGTGAGGATGTGATCTAAATAAGGATGCCCCTTAACGTCCTAGGGGGTCCACTAGGGTTTACTATATGGTACCACGTGGGTGTAAGGGAGGAGGGTTATTTAAGGAAAGGAAGATACATTTTATAAGGTAAGGTCCCATAAATAGGGGGTAGATAAGGGGCATTTTCATATATTTCTTGCACGAAGGTGTCTTACTACTAGTGAATCCCCTGTGCTTAATGTGTTCTTCCAAGGGTTGATTACTAATGGTAGTCAACACCTTATAGGAAGTTGGAGCTATATATGTTGGGTCATATGCCTTGATTGCACATTGCTACTTAGCATTGGTCATTATTTGGCATCCTCTAGCTCCCATTGCAATCAAAGAGTGTACCATTTTGCGCAAGAAAGAGGAGCCATTGTGAGCTAGTTATTTCAACTTCTCAATTTTCTGGCTTGCAGCCATGATTGTGTTTTTATTATACAATGTGATGAGTCACTATTTAATTTTCTGTTCTCTAGATATCTTAGTTGCAATTAATGCCTTAGTTTGCTTTGGAAGCCTTAATGAATACAAATTTCAACTCCTCCCAAGAGCAAAGGAGTGTACGCACTTCTGTTGCTAAAGGCTCTTCCAATAGACCTAAGTCTAGCCAATCATAGCTTTTAGCTAGTGTCATGCAAGTAGCATGCAAATGCCTAAGGCAAGCAATTAATTCATTGCCCATATTTTCAGCTAAGTCTATGGCCATGGTTGGAATCGATCACCGCTCATAAGAGGGTCTAAGGCTGGCAAGTGGTTGGGGTTTGACTGAGCTAGAGAGTTCGACAATAGTTAATTGTTGTGGCTTGTGTTTCTTTTGAGGTCTTTGCTTGGATTCTTATTCAATAAGGTAGGCTACGGCAGTTGCTAAGGGTGCATTTGAGGCCTGAGGGTTACTAGTAGGACTAGATTTGGGTAGTTTGTTAGTAGCAGGTTGCGGTTTTGGAAGATAGATTGGTTTAGGCCTTGTTGACCTATGCATTGGAGGTTTTATGGACTTAGCAACCTAATTCTCTTATGGCCTGAGTATTGGACTTGATGGGATGGTTCATGTGTTCAAGTTTGAGGTGGCTTTGAGGAGTGCTTTTGACCATCTTGGCTTTAGGTACCCAGACATGAGTGCTATCCTCATAGTAACCTTGCGCTTGCAATAAGGTCTTTGGGATCCATCACGGCTTCACGGTTCATTGATATTAGTAGCTTTTGTTTTATATCTCTTAGGTTCTGAGTGTGGGTCCTTAGCTTTGCAAGGGCATGGGTGTATGCTCCTGGGTGGCAGACCTTGATATTTAGGTACCCATTTGAACTAGGGTTCATGGGCTTCAGCATTGGGTTTAGCGGGTTGTTGGCATTGAAGCTTGGTAGGTTGTGACGTGTCCTGACCAGGGTCCTTAGACTTAAGGGTGGGTTTCTCTATCGGTGGTTTTGCAGACTTGGAAGGGGTCACACCACCCTTGATGAAAGCTATAACTATGCAGACGTTTCCCATGGCTAGGTGGATACATTGTGACTCGTAGTTGATATTGCAACAAGCTTTCCTCTTAAAAGTCTGTTCTGACAGTGACTCTGTGCCCGCATCTTTAGTGTTGGGAAACACATAGAAGATGATCGGCCTGCTTTTAGACTCGATAGAAACTATAGCCTTGCACTTTCCTAAGAGTGTGTATGATTGACTCCCATATGGGCTAAGTTTAGCGTTAGTGGACTGTAGCTGTGGTTTGCCAATTTGGGTCCAATGATCATGAGTTAAGACATTAAAGTTAGCTCCCTCATCATCATCAATGCATTGATAATGCATGTGTTCTTGGTAGTGTCTGTTATGCTTAGGTAAGCTGGTTCCATAGCTTCCTCAATCTCATCATCCATCTCAGTGATAGTGGCTACTTGTACTTTGATAGGGGACGCTAGCATTGGAGGCTCATGCAGTGGGTGTGTGGGGAAAGTACTTCTTTATGCGACAGCCATTGAAGAAGCCTATGCCCTCACCTTCTAGGGTTTCCAGTTCTACATTGCCAATTTGGTTGATGGATTGAGCTCTAAATGGACCTAGTGCCTGAAACTTCATTTTTTGTTTATGTCCTTTGACTAAGTACAATAGTACTAAGTCGCCTTATTCGAAGTCACGCTACTTGACATGCTTATCAAACCAGTGTTTGTGTCTTGCCTTCTCACATATTGGCACATAGGTAGCTGGGTTTTCAATATGTGTTTGAGCTCAACTAGGCATTCTGTCCATGTCTCCTTCCCATCCCATCTCTCTTGAAGGGCTATCCTCAGTCTAGCAATGAAGAACTCTAAGGGTAGAATTGCCTCAGTACTATAGGTCACAACCTAAAGGGAGTTTGGCAGCCTATAGCCATTTTGTAAGCCATGTGGTAGACCTACAAAGTCACCATCAACTTGTTATCCAAGTCACTGTGTGAAGCATAGATTACCTTGGTCAGGACATTCACCAAGATCTTATTTGTGGATTCAACTTGGCCGTTTGCTTGAGGGTAATAAGGTGAAGATTTTCAATGGACGATTAGGAAGGTGGATAGGAGATGAGCTATCACTTCATTGAGAAAGTGTGTGCCTTGGTTGCTAACAAGTTCAATGGGGCAGCCAAATTGTGAGATCACTTGCTCCCATAAGAACTTGGAAGTGGTTCTAGAGTCATTTTTTCTCATAGCTCATGCTTTTGCCCATTTTGTTAGGTAGTCGGTGGTGACAATGATGTATTTAGCTTTGAATACTATGCCTTGGGACTAATGGGTCCAATGAAGTCAATCCCACACTTCTCAAAGGGTTGTTGTGCAATGATTTGGGTAAACTCCATGTGGTCCTTATGAATTGGGACCTTAGTCCATTGGCACTCATCACAATGCTTTACGAATCGTGTCGCATTTCAAAAAAGGGCAGGCCACCATAGCTGGGTCTGTAGCACCTTGCGAGCTGTCATATCTCCACTAAAGTGTCCACATACAATTCCACGATGTGCCTCTATGAGTACGTCATGCATTTCAGGCTCACACACGCATTTGTGCGGCAATCCATCTTACCCCTGCCTGTAGAGTTGGCTTGCTATCAACTAATAGGGTTGGATCTTTAGGATGAGTCACCTAAATTGGGGGCCTTTTCTATTGATCATTCAAGTAGTCTGTGCGCACTTGGACTATGTTGTTTGGCCAATACAGCATCATGTCGGCTCTAAAAAATCCCCTCTCGTTGGACATGCTGAATAGCATTTGGCAGTTCGTCTACAATGCCTTGCCTGATAAATTCTCCTATGGGGATGCAAGACAAATGGTTAGCCATGTAGTGCTGCTGCCCTTTACATACCACCACAGAGAAGTCAAATTCCAAAAGTAGAAGTAACCATCGAGCAATGAATCCTCTAGCACAAGGTTTATTAACTAGATACAACAAGGCTTGGTGGTCAACAACGAAGGTAAAAGGTGTAGCCAAAAGATAATGCCAAAATTTCTTTACAGCAAACACCATGGCCAAGCCCTCTCTCTCCATTGTTGAGTAATTTATTTTGGGCTTTGTGAGTTGTCTGCTAGCAAAGCTCACTAGATAATCTAGGTTGTGTTCACTAGGCTAGCATGACATAGCTCCTATGGAAAATTTCAAAGCATCAATGTGCACATGGAACATGAGTGTCCAATCTAGGGCTTGTAGAATTGGTGTTGTGGTTAGAGCCCTTTTCAATTTCTCACATGCACGTTGGCATTTCTTGGTTCATTCAAATATGATCAATAGCTTGTATAGAGGTCTAGCAATCAATGCATAGTTCAACACAAATTGGTGATAATACTCTGTATGGCCTAAGAAGCATGGGACGCCCTTATAATCAGCTGGGGGTGGAAGATCAACAATGACCCTGAATTTTGAGAAGTCTATGTGGCAATGCCATTCTTCAACACTATGTGCCCTAAGATGCATCCTTGCTTCACCCAAAACTGGCACTTCAAGGGGTTCAATGAGAGATGATATAGTTGACATCGTTCAAAGACTACTTGGAGTTTTTCTAAGTGTTCCCCCCAAGTAGAGTGAATACACAAGTTGTACACAAAGACTTCTAATTCCTTGCTAAGCATATCCAAAAGCATATCTTTGAATATAGTGCACATTAGCCATTGAAAGGTAGCTGGCACGTTAGTGAACCCAAAAGGCATGACTATGTAGGCAAAGATGTCCCATTTAGTGGTGAATGCAGTCTTGTGTCTATCATTAGGATGCACTTGCACTTGATTGTATCTAGAGAAGCCGCCTAGGAAACTATAGGCCTCTTTTTCTGTTACTCTCTCAAGCATATACTTGGTGTATGGAAATGGATAGTTATCTCTTTTTGTAGCTGCGTTTACCTTCTTGTAATTGACACATACTCTAATCTTTCCATTGTTCTTCAATACGATGACTATGGGAAAAATCCAATCCATGTGCTCAACTTCATAGATGAGCCCTTCCCTCATTAGCTTTTCAATTTCTTCCTTGATGGCATGGGTGTGCTTTGGATTCATGGGTACAGTCGCTGCTTGTTGACTGGCATTGCGTCTGGTGTCAGAGGTATGTTGTGAGTCACCACACTTGGGTCTACCCCTTTGATCTCTTTTAGGGACCAAGCTAGGACGTCTATATATTCTCATAAGAGAGAAATGAGGCTTGCTTCCTCATCCTTGGTCAAGTCATCATCCATAAAGACGGGTCAGGGTGTCTCCCTTTCCCTAGCCAAATTGACCTCCTTGACCTTGGCATGTCCTTCGACTGGTTTGCTTGCTTGTCCCTGTCGTTTGGCTCATGACAAGATCACTATACTATCCCCTTTTTTGAATTTTATGAATCACCTTAGCAGGTCTTGTGGTTTTTTCTACTCTTCTGCTTGCATTTCTTTAGGCAACTTCCATTGTTCCTTCCTTAATTGTCAGCGTCTTAGGTGGACGGGTAGGTCCCCCTTGGTGCATCTAGTCTTGGAAGGTCAAGGTATCTCAGTATCACTATTCGAGTTGACTTCTGACTCAGAATTGAGCTTTTCGTCTTCATTAGAAGAGGGAGACTCTCTTGGTGGTTGCAGCTCATAAGGTGAGTCCATTCTCAATAGTGGTGCGTCTACTTGGGTGGGCCAGGCCTGCCTGTTCGTAGTGGATTGCACCCATGTGCTCCAACCTGGTTCGATCACAGTTCTTGGAAAGTTCAAGAAACAAAAGATAAAACACTTATCGAAGAGCTCCTCTTTGGTACACTCTTTTACATGTGTTATGACTTACTTTACTATTTATACTACTTATAATGAAATGTCTTTTAATGAAATCAAGTACTTCTATAGTTGGACAAGATGTTAAAGATGATCAAGAAAAAGTTCAACAAGTTTATTTCAAAACTTTTATTCTCTTTTTAGAGTGATGTTTTCTTGAATTGTGCTTTGGTTTACATAACTGTAGTGTAAATTGTACTTTTGTTGTTATATTTTCTTTGAAAACATTGTAGCAACCCCAAGCTTTTAACAAGGAAAAAAATGATGGTTTGTATGATAATGTATGTGGCACAAGAGAGATTTGTCAATAAAACTATGGTGCACATTATTTATCATTACTTTTTAGAATATCTATGCTTTTTATTTGATTATTGAGTTTTCTATTAAACAAGACAGAGATGGAGGATGCTTATCATCTAGAACTACCTGCTCATACACGACATGATTCAAATCACATAGAAAATGATGAGAATTTCGATACAGTCAGCATGATATTCATAACTATTTTTGATAAAAACTTTAGGTCATTTTACTAATATGTTTTATTTTTTTTAAAAGAACGACATACTCGAGTTTTATAGATCGTTTATTGACCTTCTTATACATGGTACACAGGTTAGTTATCTTCAATGCTTTGTAAAAAATAAATATTAATACATATCGCATTGTAATTTAATGTTCTTATTATTTTAAAATTATAGATTGAGGAGAGCACTATGTTAGCAAATAATGTTAATATAGTTCTAAATTGAAAAAGCAAATGAATCCCAAAGGTAATTAGACATTTCTAAAATTTTCTGTCTATAATTTGTATTAAATATTTTTTAAAAAATTGATTTAGTTTTATCTTTTAGTGAAGTGAAAATATGAAATATAACATGAAGGATTTAAAGAAGAAAAAAGCTAATTCAAGGGATATAGAGAATCATAATAAATCCAAGGTATTTTGAGTATCTCTTAAGATAAATATGGATGCATTTTATTTTGATAACTTCAGCCCTTTTATGATACTTAATAGGGGATTGAAAACTCTGATGTGCAGCTAGCTAGGAGCCATACCAAGACACTTGATAAAGGCCAATCATCTCAGGTTATATGTGTTGTGTTTATTTAGTGTATACGTGTATTGCTAAATATGTAAATATAAATTGTTTTTACTGAAATCTTTTTTTTTTTTTGGGATCGCATCGTATGTTGAGTGAGATGGATGAAGAAACAATATTTGTTAAAGCATTTGGATGTTGCTACGGTAGATGAGCTATACACGTCATTAAAATCCACTTTCAACATGATCAAGAGAGGTCCCATTTTCACTATGAATCGTACAAAGCATAACGTAGATACCATGAGAAAGGCTATAGTACAGTGGCTCGTGGTATGAAAATGAGTTATAATCAAAGATACAATCATTGGAAGTTAAAGCTTTGGATGATGTTCATGTAGTAGAAAAGGGATAATTTGGATTTCACATTACAATATGCTGGTTTTCTATTGTAGACATTGGCAAAAATTCTATTATTCACTTTTATTCTGCTAGGAATGCTTTTTAAGTCAAGTATTCTTCTATTATTATTTATCTCAAAGATACAAAAATATCATTCTACGAGATTTTATTATGTCACTCTATGCTAGGTTGTATGATAAAGCTACTACATAGATGTTACACGTTATAATTTTTTATACAGCAACTTTTTCGATGAAGTGACTATTAGTAACTTTTTTGACATAGTCACTATATAGATAGTTAAGATAATAAACTTCCTATATAGTAAGTTAACCACACCAAAAAAGGACTTTCTATATAGTAAGTCAACTAGAAAAATCTTAATATATTGGAAACTATCTTTCTAGATTGACAATCTAGTAAAGTTTGATTTCTCTTATATAATTACAGTCTTTCCAGTCATTTGAAAATGTGCCTAACAAATTTTCTTTTTTCCCCTATATAGAAAATGGTTTAGAGTTTCTTATACGTGCGTGCGGAACCGATGTTGGAAATTGTTTGGTTGAGGAAGGGAAGCGAGTCATTGGACATATATGTTAATATATTAGAGCTTAAGCCTTAATATATTGAAAAATCTTAATATATTGCATCCCGTTGAGGGAACAGAAGTGAAGGGAACTAGAGTGCTCCCATGACTCTTTACTCCGAAGAGATGATGGGATACAAAGGACTGCTTGTATAAAAACAGTGGCTGTATAGTAACATGAAAACATCTCAATGTCATTAGTCATGACTCCGGGCACTGCGGAGTCAGGCATGCAAGTGGAACTTGCCACTTCCCCCTTATACGCACAGTTGCTCTACACTCAATTCCCCACTTCTTGAGTTAGATTGTACGGAGCAAAGTTACCGGTTTCTTTAAATCCCAGGGCTGATCAGAACAGCTTGCTGGCAAAACAAGGGGATGATACGAACCGCGGTTAATTTGGGAAACAGCTACAGAGTGTCGTCGCAGCCCCGTAGGAAGATGGTTTCGTCGTGGGCCCTCCAGCGCGTTGAATGTGGAAATTTTAGATAAGGGCCTCGTCAATTCCGCGCTTAAAAACGATCAATGACGATGATATTGACTAGTATTTCAAAAATAATGTCGTGTGCCGCTTCCAGACACAGTTCGTATCCATCGGTGTCTTAACGAGCTTTGCTGCTTGTTTCCACATGACCACAGTAAACAATCCTATCCATTATTAGCCCTCTTGGCTCTTCGGCGGTATCTATATATACCTACACACGCCCTGCCTGTGCCAGAACACGACACCTGTCAGTTGTATGTTGTTCATGCACTAGCCTAGTTAATTTGCAGCTAGTCTATTGAACCAGCTAGAAGGTCGAAGTCGCAGACAAAGCTTGTGAAGCCCCCCATTAGTGTAGTTCAGTGCATAGTACGTAATATAATTGGTATTTAGTACATTGTCCGATTGCATATTCTGGTGGTCAATCGACTTATATGCCCGATGATTGGGCTGTGCATGCAGGGACGTCAGTGATCAGCGCCGGCGGGTATTGAAAATGCCGGTGTATCAGACACCCGTGGAAGTGATCGGGGGCAGCGGTGGGTCGTCGTTTCGTTATGAGCAGAGCGGGTACGGGAAGATCTTGAGGAAGATCGGCGTGTGGGCGGGCGGGACGACGCTGCGAGGCATCCGGATCTGGATGACGGGCTCCGACACCTCAGCCACGTTCGGCCAAACCCAGGGCTCCTACCAGGAGTACGAGTTCAAGGATGGCGAGCGCATCAGCCGTTTGTCTTTGTGGAGCAACAGTACGGGTAAGCATGTGCAATGCCTGATCGACGATGCTGGTATAAGTACATATGATAGCACTAGGAATCATCGTCGTCGTCGCACTAGTCGTGCTGTAACACAGTTGTTGTCCCAGTCGTATTCGGTTATTGTGACCTCTAAGGTATCGCCAAAGTCTAGTCTATCTGGGTTTGACTATTTTGTTTTCCAGTTGCACATTGTGTAACTCTTCCAGGAACACGTTGTGGAGGCATTAGATTCTCCACCACGACAGGAGGCACGTTTTTCCATCACATGACATCTTGGAGCTTAAGGCAGGAGTACCCCATCGATGTGGCATCTGGGCTTTGTGTGGGTATCATGGGAAGAGATGGATCGGATATTGATTGCTTGGGGTTCTATTTTTTGAAGTCCATAGCCCATGCTCGCATGATCGATGTAAGCTACCCTACTTTGGAGTTAGAAAACGCTGCAATTGTTCCCGTCACACTTGATTCATACAATGACTCCAACAATGCAGGTAGGTGCTTGACATAATTGAGGAAATTAACTTGTTCACGGTTTATGGTCGGGGGGTATGTACAGTGGCTTGAATAATGCGACTGCAAACTAGCTGACCAAGCGCCGTTAAGGATGCTCATGGTGGTGACTCTATGTTGAATATCCTTGCATCTCTCGAGGCAGGTTATCAATGAGGGGGACTAGACTCTATGTTGAATGGGCCTTGCCCCTCTCTAGGCAGCTTATCCGTGAGGGGGCGTAGCGAGTACATAGGGACACATCTTAGTTATGATACTCCTATAAATAGACATTCTAAAATATGGGAGTAAAGGACCTCAGTTGCACCACCTATTCAAAATTGTATATAATAAATAGTTGAGTGTGCGCATGGCACCCTTTAGTTACCTACCGTTGTGTAGGAAGTTGCGGTAAAAATAATGGGCTTGGAGGCTTAGGTTTGCAGTATAAATATGGGCTTAGAGGCTTAGATTTGCTGCATTTATCTCTAACGTTACATCATTGCTTATTTGCGCATCATGATAGGCTCCATTTCCAAAGGTTGGTCATTCTCTGGAAGCCGAAATGTGAAGATATCATCATCATGGACATTCACTTCGGGGATAGAGCTACATGCCAATGTGAGTGTCAAAGCAGGGATCCCCCTTGTTGCAGAAGTGCAAACACAGTTTGGATGGAAAGTGAATGTTGAAGGAAGCTACACAAGCAGCATTGAGGAGACTCGCACCCTTAGCTGGGACCAATCTGGCACCCTAGCACCAGGGCAGTGGATCTCCCTCCAAGCTACCACCCGAAGAGGAAATATCACAATACCCTACCAAGGGACCATGCAGATTACCCTCCAATCTGGTGAAGTGTTTCAATATCCAATCTCCTCGATGTATTCTGGCATAGATTATAGCAGTGTCGAAATAACCAACACTGGAAGTAAACTATCACATCAGGTTAATGAGGTCGAGAAGCTAGTCACTACGTCCAAGGATGATAATGATATAACAAAACAAGCTACAAAGGAGGGACATGGCGTAACTGAACAAGAACCTGATACACAAGTCCAAGAGTGCAAACTCATCTATACATAGCAGTTGATCAACAATATATATACAGTGCAGCTTCTCTCAAGATTTTCCAAGTGATCTTAGGCTCTATCTACCGCACAAATAATTGGGGCCTCTTTATTGGAGTGAAAGGGAATTTAAGTTCTAGTTTTTCTTCGATGTTTTGCAATGTAGATACATGCAATCGCATGTACGTTGGATTAAATAAGTTCACATATGATTGAGGACCGATTTCCATTATGTAAAGGTTGCTTGTTAGCTTGACTCTTATTAAATAATACATTTGAAGTTCATTTAATTTGTAGCATGTGAAGAGTTCTTTTGTAGTGTATGGTGATATAGCTTATTAACATAATTATGATTAGAGCATGTGAAGAGTTCTAATCATATAGCCACTGTACATACCCACATAATTATGATTAGAGCATGTGAAGAGTTCAATGGTCTAATCTTGGGTCTAATCATAATTATGAACTCTTCACATGCTCTAATCTTGGGCCTATGTGGGAATGAATCTCCTTCAATTATGATTAGAGCATACCCATTGTACTACCTCCCGACCATAAACCATAGTGACTATATGATTAGAACTCTTCACATGTGATTGGAGCTCTTCAATTATGATTAGAGCATGCGAAGAGTTCTTTTGTAGTGTATGCTCTAATCATAATTGAAGGAGATTCATTCCCACATAGGCCCAAGATTTTTCGTATATAGTTCATGCATATTTGTTTAACTTTCAAGTCGCAGAGAGAGAGAGAGAGAGAGAGAGAGAGAGAGAGAGAGAGAGAGAGAGAGAGAGAGAGAGAGAGAGAGAGAGAGAGCCTTTGTGTAAGGAGAGAGAAAATTGAAGAGTGAGAAAGGAGAAGAGAGACCAATCGGAAGGCGTTGTGTCATATTTACCTTGGAGAGTAAATGGAGTATCCTCACTTTGTAGAGGGTAGGTACTTCATCGACCCATACAAGTTCAGGACCAAACTGTGTTGTCAAATTTCATAGCTACAAAGCATATGCTCACACACACACACACACACACACACACACACACACACACACATTTGGCTCGCTACAGAAAGGACTGGAGCACTATGTAAAGTACTTGCATTTACCATATACTCAGCCACATAAGACTACAATTCAAGACCTAATACAGTGCTAGCAAGCTATCAATAATGCCAATGAAATGGTAAATCATGACATACTAAATAGTGGACTTCGGTGGTACACTAAAACAAAATGAAAGGATGGGTGCACTCTAAAGGGCATCTATTTATGTGTTCATTTTGAAGTCAGGGGGTCCACAATATATATATTCTCTATATAACGTGCATTCATGGCCTATTTATAAATATCTCAATTTGTGAAATTTTTTTGAATAAAACACAACCCTTTTCTATTTAATTTATAAGTAACTCCTTTATATGACCCCCTTTTTTATGTCAAAAATGTATAAAAATGGTATTTTAAAAACCCCTTATTTTGAACTCACATTATATATACATATATTCATGAGTGACCCCGACACCCCCCCTCCTCCCCGAGATTTTGAAAGACTTTGATGTGATTTTAAGCATGCTTATAGATGTGCATGATGACATGAATTTAGACAAATATCTCTTGTAGGATAATGTGTAAACAAATTTATAAAGCTACAAATAAAGAAATACTTACACATCACTAGAATATATGCTATCAATGGATGTATGTGAGGTCATAAAGACCAGTTTAAAAAATAAGATCTTTCATTGAGAGGAGCCCTAACTTGACAAAACATGTACTTGAATTTCAGTACCAATGTTCAAACTCACAAATAGGTCAATCCATATGTATCATACATGATTCATCATGAATATATTGATAATTAATGCATGTATATATTCATAGGGTAAGTCATAATGAACAAGACAATATATGTAAAATGTAGTCTAATTAGAATATTACAAACAAATATAATGAGTATTAGAGATTCAATCTCATCCTCAACAAGACAAATCCTTCAATTGTTCTAACTACTAGTCTTGTTTTCACACTTATCATAATCATTAGCAACAATGGTTGGATGGCGAATCTTAGTGTAACGTGTCCACTTGTATCTTCAGGACACGTCTTAGCAATCTATCGGAAAGAGTGTCTAGAAAGCTCCGCTCGGCACTCCCATGGAATATTACGGGGTTTGCGATCTAGGGCTTTCCGCGTCTGCCACGTAGCGGAAGTATTCCGGCCGTTCCCACTTAGGATCGACCTGAATTAGGATTTTCCTTATTGGTCATTTCCTAACGGCAACTAGCGTCGGACCCAAGCGAACTACTTTACGCAAAAATGCTAGGTCCGAAGCGGATTCACGCTGCACTTGGTTCAAGGAGAATGGGAAACGAGAGGGATGCAAAGCTCAGCCTCTCTGCCATAAGGCATAGTCCCATTTCGTTCCCCTAAAACATCGTAAATCGGGTTCAATCATAACTCTAGGTCAACGCTTTTGTTGTTCGTGTTCTTTGACGATCTTCCTGCTATCCATCATGATTTGAGAAAAGTTCCTGGCCAACCGAGACCACCCATCCGTAGGACAAACCTATGGCCCATCCTCCGCACTTTCCTCGGGTTGTTTTAATTATTTAATTACCTAACACAATAGTTGGACATGTAGCAATCAGCTTATTTAATTAGCCCATTAGGCACTGGTTCCTTTCATGTAATCATATCACTTGACATAGAAAAATAATATCAGACGAGTTCCTTATTAACAGGTTATCATATTTATCTTTGAAATACAAAGAGTCCAGCTCGTAGGCTTATCCACAATCCGTCCAAAGGCTATCCAACAATCCACAGGGATCACTAAACCAAGTTTTCGCCCATAGACTAGTATGCGGGCCTCGAGATCCAATCCCAAGTCACGTTAGCCTCTTGTGCAGGGCTTGGAAGGCGAGGGATTTACGGCCAGAGCCCCCCTGGCACCCAAGCATCCTCATGCTCCAAGTAGCGCTCAACGGAGAGACCTCTCGTGGAGGGTTCGGTCCACTTTCTCGGCGCGATCAACAAACTCCTTGGTTAGGGTCAGGCAAGCAGTCGGGGGTAACTGAAGTTGCCTCTCCCTTCAAGCCTTCAACCTGAAGTATAGGTAGCCATTTATCTTTTAATTCATTGATCAAACAAAGCAAAACAGTGCTCTAAAATCTATAACAAGCACAAACATTTCCATTGATCGTTTTTGTTGGCAAACTGCTAAGGAATGAATCCTTCGTTTCGAATGCGTCCAGCACTCGATTCGAGATGACTTGCAACTTGGCAAGATCCCCTATATCCTGGGTTAGGGCGTACCTATTAACCCAACTTGGTCAAACCTTAAGTTCATCGGTTGTTTCAGTTTATCGGCTGGTCTTTAGTTTCCAATCAATCTTCTTTACTCACGAAAGATACTAAGTTAGGATGATTATTCATCCTCTTGCAAGATAACTTGCGTAAGGACTTGCCAACCTCGTTGCGAGAATTTGGCCATTCCCTTGTGATCCAATCACAAGATCATATGACTCCACACTTGCTGCGCAAGTGTCACATCGAAATATAAGACTTATTCTACTCATTGAACGGAGTCACGAAACAATCTGCTCCTGATTACGTTAGGCTGATGTCGTCAGTCCTAGAGTTCCAAGTTCCATCTCGTAAGATTCCTAGGGACAGACCCTAGTTCACTTTACAATTACATTTCACTATCTCTACATTCAGTGAATGTGGGCAAGTATTTAAGGTATAGGCATTTCTTGGAATTTAACTCGTTCTAAACGAGTACTTTGCGGTTTAGGTGTTTTAGATTTATGCCAATTTGTTTGATTCTAGAAGATAATTACATGATCATTTTCACATGACTCGTGCGTAAATTGAATTTTCAACCCTAACTTATTAATTTAAGGTCAGGCATAGGTTAGGTTAATTTCAACTAATCTTCTTATAACTTTGCGAACAAAATTCACGATAAACAAACAATCTTTTTCTTGATAATCTATGTAGTTGACAAACGATAATTCCCTAGAGTTATGCATTGTAAGAATCATTTCATGCCTTGCACTTTCCATGATGATTCATTGCGAAGAGGATATGGGTTAATAGTGCGAGATGCAGTTTATACTTCTAGGCTTAAACGAAGTATACTATTTTAATGGACATTAATCTGATTTTTAATTCATTTCAATGCCTAAAACTATTTGCTAGAAATGCACTTATGCTTCCTTTATTTTGCATATTTTATTTAAAGTATTAATGACTAAGTTCCTTCATCGTGAGCATTTAGGGAAAAAATATATCTTATCTCTAACAATTAACCTTGCATGATCGAATTACAACAATACCAAAAAAACTAAGAAGGAAAACCTGGGCTTGGGGTGAGATGTCCACGTGGATGCTAGGAGACGACCCTCCCACGGCTGCGCTTTGGAATTTCTTAGGAGGCATCACAATTGTAGTCTTTCCGTCGTGGAAGTAGCTTTACAACTCCTCTTTGGAATTCCACCGTTGCTCCCTTGCACCGTTCGTCGAAAGTAGTTTTTAGAAGGCTCCCTCCTTGAAGTAGGGATTTCAAAAGAAGGGGTGTTTCAAAATCTTTTGCGGATAAGACCCATTAAAGCCATGGGAAAGGCTTAATGGCCTTTGTAAGGAATTGCACGAACGGGGAATAAAAAGGTATGGAATCCCTTACGAGGGTTTTTTTGAGTGGGAAAGGGAGGTATTAAAAGACCCTCAACACTCTCTTTCCTTTTACGAGTGGGGAAAAAAAACAAAGCCCCAAGGGTATTTTGCATAGGAAAAGGAAAGGGCTAAGGACAAATTTTATTGGGGGAAAAATGACCTTATAGAATCCTGAGGGAGGAACTCCAAGGGGGGGAAAAAGTAACCTTAAAGGCTATTGGAAAAAAGGGGGCCTAAAAAGAAATTTATAAAACACGGGGGGGGGGGGGGGGGGTGTAATAAGACCTCTAAGGCCAATTCTTATTGGGGGGAAAAGGGGGCTTATAGAGCTTTAATTAAGTAGACAGGTAATCTTTTTCTGACTCTCTTTATGATCCGAGATACTTTGGCCAATTGAATTCTTGGCACTCCAGCCTCACCTTGGGTTGTAACTAATTCCCTTTCAGAATTTCGAAAGGAAACTTAACCCTTTCCACAATGAATGTGGGTGTCATTAGGCTTAAGCCAATCCATTCCGCGTAGACACTCGTGGATACCTAAATTCATGACTCTGAATTTGACCGAAGTCTTCTTTTCTCCTAGAAAAAATTCCACCTTAGCAGTTTGCCTGGTACAAGTAACCTCACGACCATTTGCCAATTCCACAAGCAAGGCAGGTGCTTCTACTGTGGCTATTCCTAATATTTTTGCACATGCTGGTGAGATAAAGGAATGTGTACTTCCACAATCAATCAAGGTCTTGAAAAATTTACCTTGATAGTCCGACGGTGTTTGAATCACCGAGAATTGGTGATTCGGCCCTTTCTTGTGTAGAGCGGCATGGATTGTCGCCCTTTCAAATTTTGCTTCCATGGTTGGATCTTCTTCTTCGCAGAATTGTCTATTGGCAACGCAGGCGGTTCTTCCTCTGCCCCGGGTAGTGGCTCCTTGACCACGACTTGTTCCTTGGAAAGGAGCTTGGTGATGTCCTCCTCCAAGTTTGGGACATTGCCTCTTGAAATGACCAGGCTCATTGCAATGGAAACAATGGAGATTTCGGCCGTTACTTTGAGTAGGAACAAAGTTGTTGAAATTATTAGTCTTTGCTTTCTTTCTTTGTCCCTGAATATGACCTTGAACTCTCTTCATTTGAGGTCTGAATGCTCCTCTGTTCGGGTCACTATAAGACCAAGATTTGTTACCCCTTGGTCTAGCCTACACCTCCTAAATTATAGGCGAAGCTCGAATGAGTGCGTCCTGAAGATCTGATGGACGCATAGATTCGAGATGGGTATTTATTGGTGGATTTAAACCCACACAAAATTTGGACACCTGTTGTGTCATGTCCATCTGTGGCGCATACTTTTAAAGTGAGACGAATTTAGAGTAGTATGCGTCAAGAATGAGTCCCAGTTGTTTTAGCTCGTAGAACTCATTCATTTTCTACACGCGATATACAGGTGGTAAGTATCTTCCTTGCACGGCTTTCTTTAGCTTCTCCCAAGTAACAGATCCCTCCGCAATCCCTTGATCTGTGCACCATTGCTTCCACCAAAGCTTGGCTTCACCGGTGAGCTTTAGCTTGGCGAGCATAGCCTCATTGTCGGGCATAGTACCGGCTGCTTCGAAGTAATCCTCCATGGATTCAATCCAAATTTCATCATCAGCTTGGACGGACCTACCTCTCCCGTCAAACTCGAGCGGCTTGATTTGCTTGAGAAGAAACTTCTTCTCCTGGATTAGAGTAGTACTTGATGTAGCAGGCGAACTAGGAACCTGTACCTGGGGTTGTGCCTGGATAATTGTTTCTTCACGTTATTATACGATAATTGTTATTGATCACATTTTCAATTCTACTATCATGTAAGCAATGTAGCCACTTAACTTTTTATCAATTCGAATGCACAATCAGACATTGATAAAAAGAAGTCTTATTTGTATTTATATGGGCATAGTCCTTTCGTAATACAACATTTCTTGCGATGATAAGCCAACTGTTACATTTAGTTTGGGGAGAACAACGTTATATTACATTTATCTACAAGAACTGTATAAGAGTATGGTTTCGGGTCATGGATCTTCAGGAATTGGTAAGTCATTGGAAGTTCACGATATCCTTTCCTTTTGAATCCATTCTTTTCATGGCGTCCTAACACTTTAATCCTGTCAACGAGGATTACACGTGTAACAACTCCAAAAAGATAAATAGACCATTCGCATATGAAACCCTCTTAAGGGTAGGATAATTATAAAGAAATATGGTAGATTTTTTTAATTCCCCTCCCTAGCCGATTGTCGTGCTGGAGGGGGAGGGGAATAGAAAGCATGACAAAGCTCCTTGGTGGAGCTCGATGCTTCCAGCTGCCATGGCGCGTCAACACGTCAGGGGAGGGAGGATCCCCCTCCCCTCCCCTATTTAAACAGACAAAGCAGCTATGATGAAGGGAGAGGGTACTCTACAGGCATCGTGAGGTGAGAGGGGGGCATTCTGAAATACGACGAGCTATGTGAAGGGAAGGCCTTAAGTGAGGGGAGCATGTCTGGGAGCTGCTGCAGAGCGTAGTCTAGCCGCCGCCATGAAGACACCCCGCCGCCGCTGAGGACCTACGCCGCTACCGCCTGACTCTGCCATCCGCTACTTGTCTTCCCAGCACACTACCTACACTCGCAGGCTCTGCCACTTGTCTGTCACGCCGCCCATCGCCGTTAAGTTTTTCCCCCACGTGGGGAAACTTTGGAAGCTTCCTGGGGGGAAGCTTCCAAAGGGCTTAATAAGCCCCCTTTCACCCCCCCTTTCTTGTGCCTTCAAACCTTTTATTTCACACCCCCCCCCATACCACCCCCCTTCCCCCCCCCGCCCCACGCCCCCCGCGTGTCTTATCACCCCCCTTATCCTTTAAGCCTTTAGGCTTTAAAGCTCTTATCACCCCTCTTATCCCTTAAGCCTAAAACACCTCCGTGTCTAAAACATTATATGGCCCTCTCCCATGGGTGTTGGAACCCCATGTTTTTCCCTTAAGTCCTTTCTTTTGGGATTATTATCTTCCCTGTGATTTTAAAGTTCACTTAGCCCCTTTCCTTAAGCCCCCTTTTTTTCGTAATTTATAACTCCTTAAGCCCCCTTTTTCCTTGGAACCACACCCCCTGTGAATTAACCCTTAAATCCTTTCCTTGGGCATCCTAAAACTACACCCCCCGTGTTAATCCCTTAAACCCCTATCCCTTTTCCTTAGAACCACCCCTCTTTCCTCCATGTTTAAACCTTCCCTAGCTCCTCCCCTTGTGGCATATTGAAACCCCCTTCCTCCAGGTTTGTCCTAAAGGTCCTTCAACCTACTTATAACCTTTACGATTACTATATTCTCTTGGAGTTCTCTCCCGCACCTTGTGTCTTTTCCATCCCTTTTCGTTCCTCGTTTGAACGAGTCATTAAAAAGCCATTAGGCCTTCCCCATGGCTTCAATGGGTCTTAATCAAAAAAAATTCTGAAACACCCTTTTGAATCCCCGACTTCAAGGAGGGAGCCTTCCAAAAAATACTTTTGACAGGTGGTGCAAGGGAGCAACGATGGAATTCCAAAGAAGGATTGTAAAGCTGCTTCCACGTCCAAACGTCTACAAGTGCGATGCCTCCTAAGAAAGTCCAAGGCGCAACTGCGGAAGGGTCATCTCCCGGTATCCATGTGGATATCTCACCCCAAACCCAAGTTTTCCTTCTTAAATTTTATTTCATATCGTTGTAGTTCAATCATGCAAGGTTAATTGTTAGAAATAGGATATATTTTGTCCTAGTTGTTCACGATGAAGGAAATTAATCACTAATACATTTAATGGAACATGAAAAATAAATAAAGCATAAACATATCTCTAGCAAATAGCTTTATGCATTGAAATGAATTATGAGCTAGATTATTACCCATTAAAATAGTATACTTTGGTTAAGACTAAATGTACAAAACTGCATCTCGCATTATTAAACCCTACTCTTTTTGCAATGAATCATCATGGAAAGTGCAAATCATGAAATGACTCTTACGATGCATAAACTCTATAAAATTATTGTTGTTAACTGCATAAATTAGCAAGAAAAAGGTTGCTTATTTAGCATGAATTTTGTCGCCAAAGAAAAGGGAAGATTAGTTGAAATTAGCCTAACCTATGCGTGACCTCAAATCAATAAGTTAGGGTTACACATAGACATTGAATCATGTGGAAGTAATCTCGAATTTATCTTCTAGAGTTAACCAAATCGATATAAACTTAAAAATACCTATGCTATGAAATGGCCACTGGGAATGAGTTAAATTCCAAGAAGCGCCTATACCTTAAATACGTGCCCACATTCCCTGAATGTAGGGTCAGTGAATCGAAATCGTAAAAGGAACTAGGGTTTGTCCTTGAGATTCTTACAAAAATGAAGCTAGGAAACCCTAGGTCTAAAGACGTCAGCTTAAAGAACCTGAAACGGATTGTTTCATGACTCCATTATCTCATAGTACGATGCGGCACTTGCGCGGCAAGTATGGAGTCATATAGTCTTGTGATTGGATCACAAGAAGAAAGGCCAAATTCTCACAACGAGGATGGCGGATGCTTACGCAAGTTATCTTGCAAGAGGATGTATACTTTGATATCCTTCTTGAGTAAGGAAGATTAATTGAAGATTAAAGACCAGAAACTGAAGTACCCAATGAACTTTAAGGTTTGACCAAGTTGGGTTAATAGGGTATGCCCTAACCCAAGATATATGGGATCTTGCCAAGTTGCAAGTCATCCCGGATCGAATGCTGGATGCATTCGAAAGGAAGGATTCATTCCTTAGCAGTTTTCCAATAAAAAGGATCAATGAAAACGTTTGTGCTTGCTACAAATTTTAGAGCACTGTTTGACTTTGTTTGACCAATGAATTAAAAGATAAATGAATATCTATACTTCAGGTTGAAGGCCTGAAGGGAGAGGCAGCTTCAGTTACCCCCAACTGCCTGCCTAACCCTAACCAATTGGCTAAAGGAATACACGGACATATTCCCTGAAGAGTTGATTGAACTCCCGCCTCAAAGAGAAGTGGATCATGAGATTAAGTTAGTACTAGGAGCTGCGCCAATTGCAAAGAGACCTTATAGAATGTCCATACCAGAAGAAATTGAGCTGAAGGAACAACTCAAGCAACTGCTAGATCAGGGCTACATCCATCCTAGCAGTTCACCCTAGGGAGCTCCAATACTATTCTAGAAAAAGAAAGATGGGACACTTTGACTATGTATTGATTACCGAGGATTGAATCAATCAACGGTCAAGAACAAGTACCATATCCCTAGAATAGATGAGCTTCTTGATCATCTTCAGGGGGCAAAGATCTTTTCCAAGATTGATCTCAGGTCAGGTTACTATCAGATAAGAATCAAGGAAGAAGATACTCCCAAGACGGCCTTCAATACAAGATATGGGCACTTTGAGTTCCTAGTTATGTCATTCGGGCTTACGAATGCACCTGCCACCTTCAAAAGGTTAATGCAAGATATCTTTAGGCCATATCTTGATGATTTCATGCTTGTCTTCTTCGAGGACACTTTAGTCTATTCTAAATAGGAGGAAGATCATGAACCCCAACTTCGAATTGTCCTTGAGACAATGAGGTTGCATAAGCTGTATGCTAAGAAGAAGAAGTGTGCATTCTTCAAACGTTAGATTGAATACCTAGGATTCATAGTATCAGCAGAAGGAATCTCAGTGGACCCAGCCAAGATCAGAGATGTGCTTGAGTGGCCAATACTAGCATCCATCAAAGAGATACGTAGCTTTGTTGGATTGACAAGATGGTATAGGGTCTTCATAAAAAACTATGCTTTGATTGCAGCACGTCTGATGGACTTACTGAAGAAGAAAACTTCCATTGCATGGTTAACTCTCGAACAAAACAGCTTTGATAGATTGAAGCAAAGTTTGGTATCAGCACCTATTCTAAAACTTCCAGACCTCAATAAATAGTTCGAGGTAGTAACTGATGCTAGCATACTCGCCTTGGGGTGTGTACTTATGCAGGAAGGTCATCCAATAGCATACTCTTCAAGTAAATTGAAGAGTCATGAAAAGAATTATGCTATGCATGATCTTGAATTGCTAGCTATCATCCATGCTCTAAAGCTTTGGAGACACTACCTGTTGGGTAACAAGTTTACTCTAGTAACTGACCATAAGAGTCTCAAGTGGATCTTTACCCAGAACGAGCTCAACATGAGGCAACGTTGGTGGATTGAAGTGTTGGAGGAGTATGATGTTGAGATCAAGTACCGAACAGGAAAAGAGAATACAGTTGCCGATGCACTCAGTCGCAAGGCATTCCTTAATTCTCTAATCTTGCAGAATCCATCAACAGCTAGATCTCTAGCTATAAAAGTATCTATGCCAAATAACCCTATACTTGAGTTAGTTAGAGAGGTAGCATGCCACGATCTGGTCTACCAAACTATGCTAGGGGAGATCTCTATCAAAGATTAGAATCAAAAGTTGCAGGCTAAGTATCATGATTTTTCTATCAATAGCAGACTTGTCTATTATAGGACAAGGCTATGTATACCAGCAAGCCACTCACTTAAGCATAAGATATTGTGGAAAGCTCATGATTCTCCTTTTGCAGGACATCCTGGCAATGCTAAGACTCTTAATGTAGTTAGGAAGAGCTACCATTGGGGGAGGCTCAAAGGTGACGTTCTCAAATATGTCACCGAGTGTTTGTCTTGCCAACATATCAAAGCCAAACATGTAATGATGCCAGGGAAACTGCAACTGCTTGACATCACCCAAATGAAATGGGAATTCATCAGTATGGATTTTGTTGTAGGCCTACCCCAAGTTCAAGGAGGATACAACTCCATCATGGTTGTGGCTGACATGCTTACTAAGGTTGCACACCTTATTCCAGTAAAGAAAAACTATAAGGCCTCAGATATTGCAAAATTGTTTATCAAGGGGAGATTCAAGCTACATGGTTTACCCAGGAGAATCATTAGTGATTGTGATTCTCTCTTCACATCACACTTCTGGAGAGCTATCTTTGAAGCTATTGGGACTCAACTCTGTTTTAGCACCGCCTACCATCCCCAAACGGATGGCCAAACAGAGCGAGTAAATCAAGTCATCGAGGATATGCTTAGGGCATACTGCTGTCGTGAACCAAAGAGGTGGATTCAATTCTTGCCTATGGTTGAATTTTCCTACAATGCTTCTTACCAACAAAGCATTCAGATGACCCCTTTTCAAGCATTATATGGTCATGACTGTCGAAGTCTCCTAAACTTCTCAGATCCAACCTTAAGGGTTGAAGCTTCAAGGCAGATGTTGGAAGAGATGGATGACCAAGTAAAGTCAATAAGACAGGACATCCAAGCGGCCAAGGATAGACAGAAGGCATACGCAGATTTGAAGCGTTAGGAAAGAGTCCTCAAAGAAGGAGACATGGTCTTCATTCGCGTACGCCCTAAAAAGAGTTCCCTATCCTTAGGAGATTGCAAGAAGCTAAGTCCAAGGTATTGTGGACCGTACAAGATCCTCAAATGCCTAGGACCTAATGCTTATAAATTGCAACTCCCTGAGAACCTAAAAGTTCATAATGTATTCCATATCAGCCTATTGAAAAAGTATGTACCTAATCCTAACCATGTACTTGATGACCAACAAGTTGTAATGCCTAGTCAAGGAGTCCTTGAACTAAGGCCTAATAGGATCTTAGATGTTAGGGAGAGACAATTAAGATCCAGAACCCTAAGAGAATGCCTCGTCCAGTGGAAAGATTATCTCGAAGAGGATGCCACTTGGGTAGATGAAGGCACTCTCAACCATCAATATCCCCAGTTTATCTCGAGATGAGGACATCTCGATTCCCCTAAGGGGGAGAGAATGTAACAACTCCAAAAAGATAAATAGACCATTCGCATAGGAAACCCTCTTAAGAGTAGGATAATTATAAAGAAATATGGCAAATTTTTTTAATTCCCCTCCCCAGCCTACTGTCGTGCCGAAGGGGGAGGGGAATAGAAAGCATGACAAAGCTCCTTGGTGGAGCTCAATGCTTCCAACTGGCATGGCACGTCGACACGTTAGGGGAGGGAAGATCCCCCTCCCCTCCCCTATTTAAACAGACAAGGCAGCTATGATGAAGGGAGAGGATACTCTGTAGGCATCGTGAGGTGAGAGGGGGGCATTCTGAAATATGACGACCTGTGTGAAGGGAAGGCCTTGAGTGAGGGGAGGATGTCCGGGAGCTGCTACAGAGCGTGGTCCAGCCACCACCATAGAGACGCCCTGCTGCTGAGGACCTACGCCACTGCCACCTAACTCTGCCATCCGCTACCTGTCTTCCCAGCACGCTACCTACACTCGCAGGCCCCGCCACCTGTCTGTCACGCCGCCCGTTGCTGTTAAGTTTTTCCCCCACGTGGGGAAACTTTGGAAACTTCCTGGGGAGAAGCTTCCAAAGGGCTTAATAAGCCCCCTTTCTTGTGCCTTCAAACCTTTTATACCACCCCCCCCTCCCCGGGTATTTTTAGCCCTTCTTTTTGGGTCTATTACCCCCGTGTCCTAAAAACCCCCAAGGCCCCCTTCTCATGTTTTTTGGAACCTCACCCCCACTCACACCCCAAACCCCCCCCCTCCCCCCCGTGTCTTGTCACCCCCCTTATCCTTTAAGCCTTTAGGCTTTAAAGGTCTTATCATCCCTCTTATCCCTTCAGCCTAAAACACCTCCGTGTCTAAAACATTATATGGCCCTCTCCCATGGGTGTTGGAACTGTTGAACAATGCGCGAGGGAGACGAGGAATGGAGGAAGAGAGAAGAAAAGAGAGACACAACACACCAAAAGTGGAACCCTAGAAGTGTGTCAACTGAGCACACATGATAGAAATATATAGAGGGGACCTGGGGTGCTATATATAGACAGACTATATATAGCTAACACCCCCACTCAAATAAAGGTCCCTTACTATGGATGAAAAAACCCTTGGGGGCTCAAGGGAAAAACCCACAGCTCTATATAGGGCTACCGTTATATTAATATTCAAAATATAAAATTACAAAATTGAACTTACAAGAGCCTATTCATAGGTGTCAAAGGAGCTACATCGCTCGTGAATTACAACATCAACACAGAAGGAGCTACATCACTCGTGAATTACAACAGCCTATGCAGAGGCATCAAAAGAGCTTTATCACTCCTAAATATACATGTAAAATAAATAAAATCTCCAAGAAATTCCTTCAATTGAACTTGGGATGTAAGCAGTATATCTGTCATATCAAAACTTAAAGAAAAACATTATAGTGACATTAGAACAACACAAGGTCTATAGAGACGGTTCGCGACGCCGCTCTATAGACAACATAACACATGTGGGGCCCCATGAACAAAATATAAATAAAACAATTTGTCATCAACTAGAATATAGACACTCATCAGCTGGAAAGAATATAAACGAAATAATGTGTCATCAGCTGGAATACAGACGCTCATCAGCTGGAAAGAATATAAACGAAATAATGTGTCATCAGCTGGAATATAGACGCTCATCAGCTGGAAAGAATATAAACGAAATAATGTGTCATCAGCTCGAATATAGATGCTCATCAGCTAGAAAGAATATAAACAAAATAATGTGTGATCAATTAGAATATAGACGCTCATCAATGAAATAATGAACGAAGACAATCATCATGAAGCATGGCAATATCAACATCGAAAAGCGAAGCCTCAAGTGCACCTCTAAAGTAATGCTGGATTGTAGCTAACTATTCTTCTTGGTCCTGTACAGTTACTTGTGTTCGTCCCCAAGATTGATGGTCCTTCTCTATTTCTTTATGCCATATGCTTTTGCAGAATTACATATTTTAGGATGTAACTGCTGCTTCTTGCCCTAGGTCTTTGGGCATCAACCTATGAATTGACTTTCTTATTTTTCGATATTTAAAAAAAATATTGAGGCTGGGAGAGTCTATTCTGACAAGGAATATGCACCATGATCTCCATTGCTGGGAGATCAAAAGTGCGCGCTTCAAGAAGGTGAAAAAACCAGTTGTTACAAGGAGACTGTACTAATCTTCTTCGAATATCACATCTGATTCCTTACGAGGTAGGCCACGCCATCCATCTTGAACAAAGAAGAAGAAGAAGAAGAAGAAGAAAAACATCTCCTGATTCTTACCAGCCCCTTTTCTTCTGGCTCTACATTTCTTGCTGATGTGCAATCAGACACACATTTTGAAAGCATATGTGCAAGTCGCTGTGCACTTGGTTGTTTATCCAGCACTTCAAGAGAAGACGAGCTGCTAACTGAAGAGCCTGGGGAACGTGGTGTAGATGCATTTGCACTGAAGATGCATTTGCATCCTTGTCTAACAATCCACTACTAGCTGAAGAGGCCTGAGATTGAAGGCATGCACTCACATCTCTTTCAAGGATAGTGGAAGGGGAGCTGCTCTGTTCAGGATTGGGAATGATCTCCTACGCGCAGGGAAGTATCCTTCTATATCGTTAGGCAGCGTCACAAAGTACCCCACGGGGATGACATCCTTGATGGGGAACTGCTCTGTTCAGGATTGGGAATGATCTCTACGCAGGGAAGTATCCTTCTCTACCGTTAGCGTCACAAAGTACCCCACGGGGATGACACCCTTGATGACGGCTTGCATCGTGCCTTCCTTGCCCTTCTGGAGAATCTTGTGAGGCGCCATGTCGATGTTCTTGGCCTCTTCCTCCATCTCCTCCATGACTTGAGCCTGCGAGATAGGCTCCCTGCAGTTGAATCTCATCTACAAATTTGATGTCAATTGACCCTGACCCTGCACCATGGCAACTTCCACCGCAGCCATGGCAACTTCCACCGCAGCCTGGTGGGACTCCACAGATCCATGGAAGGGCAGCGAGTGGGGGGGGGGATCTCCTGCCCCCTCGTGACTCCTGCCCCCTCGTGAAGCAGTCTTGCGCACAAGAGAGAGGCTCCGATCCTTACCTGGAGAAGGGCTGCGTGCAGGCGACAAGCTACGGTCTTTAGGAGATCGACTACCCCTATCAGCATATGGTGATTCCTTTCTGTCATAGGACGACAAGCTACGGTCTTTAGGAGATCGACTACCCCTGTCAGCATATGGTGATTCCTTTCAGTGCTTGGGACGATCATCAGTACCCTTGCTAGGGCTTCTACTACGGCTCCGGCTTGGACTTCAAGCAGGGCTTCGGCTCCTACTATGATTAGGACTTCCATTCAGACTACGTCTATGGTAGGAATCCCTGTCTTGATCATGATATCGATCACGCTCATACTTGTCTCGGCTACATCCATGTCTGGCAGCAACGGTTAGGTCGCTACGGGAAGGCATTCTTGCCTTATGCTGGTGATGGTGGAGGCAGAGGCAAGATACTCTTAGCTACTAGGTTACCATGGCTGACGGCAGGTACAACAAGGCAAGATACTCTCAGCTACCGACATGTGCCTGCTCTTATACCATGTTGAACAATGCGTGAGGGAGACGAGGAATGGAGGAAGAGAGAAGAAAAGAGAGACACAACACACCAAAAGTGGAACCCCAGAAGTGTGCCAATTGAGCACACATGATAGAAATATATAGAGGGGACCTGGGGCGCTATATATAGACAGACTATATATAGCTAATAGGAACCCCATGTTTTACCCTTAAGTCCTTTCTTTTGGTATTATTATCTTCCTTGTGATTTTAAAGTTCACTCAGCCCCTTTCCTTCAATCCCCCTTTTTTCGTAATTTATAACTCCTTAAGCCTCCTTTTTCCTTGGAACCACACCCCCCGTGAATTAACCCTTAAACCCTTTCCTTAGGCATCCTAAAACCACACCCCCCTCGTTAATCTCTTAAACCGGTATCCCTTTTCCTTGGAATCACCCCACTTTCCTCCGTGTTTAAACCTTCCCTAGCCCCTCCCCTTGTGGCATATTGAAACCCCCTTCCTCTAGGTTTGTCCTAAAGGTCCTTCGACCTACTTATAACCTTTACGGTTACTATATTCTCTTGGAGTTCTCTCCCACACCTTGTGTCTTTTCCATCCCTTTTCGTTCCTCGTTTGAACGAGTCATTAAAAGGCCATTAAGCCTTCCCCATGGCTTCAATGGGTCTTAATCGAAAAAAATTCTGAAACACCCTTTCGAATCCCCGACTTCAAGGAGGGAGCCTTCCAAAAACTACTTCTGACAGGCGGTGCAAGGGAGCAACGGTGGAATTCCAAAGAAGGATTGTAAAGCTGCTTCCACGTCCAAACGTCTACAAGTGCGATGCCTCCTAAGAAAGTCCAAGGCGCAACCGCAGGAGGGTCATCTCTCGGTATCCATGTGGATATCTCACCCCAAACCCAGGTTTTCCTTCTTAATTTTTATTTTATATCGTTGGAATTCAATCATGCAAGGTTAATTGCTAGAAATAGGATATATTTTGTCCTAGTTGTTCACGATGAAGGAACTTAATCACTAATACATTTAATGGAACATGAAAAATAAATAAAGCATAAACATATTTCTAGCAAAAAGCTTTATGCATTGAAATGAATTATGAGCTAGATTATTATCCATTAAAATAGTATACTTTGGTTTAGCCTAAAGGTACAAAACTACATCTCGCACTATTAAACCCTAGTCTTTTTGCAATGAATCATCATGGAAAGTGCAAATCATGAAATGACTCTTACGATGCATAAACTCTATGAAATTATCATTGTTAACTGCATAAATTAGCAAGAAAAAGGTTGCTTATTTAGCATGAATTTTGTCGCCAAAGAAAAGGGAAGATTAGTTGAAATTAACCTAACCTATGCGTGACCTCAAATCAATAAGTTAGGGTTACGCATAGACAATGAATCATGTGGAAGTAATCTGGAAATTATCTTCTAGAGTTAACCAAATTGATATAAACTTAAAAACACCTATGCTGTGAAATGGCCATTGGGAATGAGTTAAATTCCAAGAAGTGCCTATACCTTAAATACGTGCCCACATTCCTTGAATGTAGGGTCAGTGAATCGTAATCGTAAAAGGAACTAGGGTTTGTCCATGAGATTCTTACAAAAATGAAGCTAGGAAACCCTAGGTCTAAAGACGTCAGCTTAAAGAACCTGAAACGGATTGTTTCGTGACTCCATTATCCCATAGTACGATGCGGCACTTGCACGGCAAGTATGGAGTCATATGGTCTTGTGATTGGATCACAAGAAGAAAGTCCAAATTCTCACAACGAGGATGGCAGATCCTTATGCAAGTTATCTTGCAAGAGGATGCATACTTTGATATCCTTCTTGAGTAAGGAAGATTAATTGAAGATTAAAGACCAGAAACTGAAGTATCCAATGAACTTTAAGGTTTGACCAAGTTGGGTTAATAGGGTACGCCCTAACCCAGGATATAGGGGATCTTGCCAAGTTGCAAGTCATCCCAGATTGAATGCTGGATGCATTCGAAAGGAAGGATTCATTTCTTAGCAGTTTGCCAATAAAAAGGATTAATGGAAATGATTGTGCTTGCTACAAATTTTAGAGCACTATTTGACTTTGTTTGACCAATGAATTAAAAGATAAATGAATTTCTATACTTTAGGTTGAAGGCCTGAAGGGAGAGGCAACTTTAGTTACCCTTGACTACCTACCTGACCCTAACGAAGGGGGTTGTTGACCACGCCGGGAACGTTGACTGAATCCGCCATGAGAGGCCTCTCCGTTGAGCGCTACTTGGAGCAGGAGGACGCTGGGGTTCCGGGGGGGGACTCTGGCCGGAAATCCCTCACCTTCCGAGCCCTGCACAAGAGGCTAATGTGACTCGGGATTGGATCTCGAGGCCCGCATACTAGTCTACAGGCGGAAACTTGGATTAGTGATCCCTGTGGATTACTGGATAGCCTTCGGGCAGATTGTGGATAAGCCTATAGGCTAGAATCTTTGTATTTTAAAGATAAATATGATGACCTGTTAATAAGGAACTTGTCTGATATTGTTTTTCTATGTCAAGTGATAAGATTACATGAAGGAACCAGTGCCTAACGGGTTAATCAAAGAAGCTGGTTGTTATATGTCCAACTAATGTGTTAGATAATTAAATATCTAAAACAACCCGAGGAAAGTGCGGAGGATGGGCCATAGGTCCGTCCTACGGATGGGTGGTCCCGGTTGGCCAGGAAGTTTTCTCAAATCATGAGGAACAGCGGGATGATTGTCAAAACAACAAAAGCGTTGACCTAGAGTTATCATTTAACCCGATTTACGCTGTTTTAGGGGAACGGAATGGGACTATGCCTTATGGCAGAGAGGTTGAGCTTTGCATCCCTCTCGTTTCCCATTCTCCTTGAACCAAGTGCAGCGTGAATCCACTTCAGACCTGGTGTTTCTGCATAAAGTAGTTCGCTTGGGTTCGACGCTTGTTGCTGTTAGGAAATGACCAATCAGGAAAACCCTAATCCAGGTCGATCCTAAGTGTGAACAGCCGGAATACTTCCGCTACATGGCAGATACGGAGAGCCCTAGATCGCAAACCCCGTAACATTCCATGGGTGTGCCGGGCGGAGCTTTCTAGACATCCTTTCCGATGGACTGCTAAGACGTGTCCTGGATGATACTAGTGGACACGTTACAACACGGATAACTTCCTCATATACATATGAGTTCATCTCAACCCTCTGACCTCGAATATGTAAAGTTGAGTTTACGTGAGCTTCCACAAAAATGAACAGCTTCATGATTTTCAGGTCTTCCAACCACTTGATCCTCTTTAGGTTGGTTTTTAGATAAGCAAACCGGTGGGCGGCTATATAGTAGATTTTTGAAGCAACCCGTCCATCTTCGTTCCATGTACAAAGGTGATGGATTATAGATTTTCTCCAGGATGTTCATCATCTCAACCCTTTGTTGATAATGTGGAGAATGCATTGCAGTCATAAACATGACTCGAAATACTAAGAACTTGTTCCACGCTTCGTAATTCTGCAAGACAGCATTGAAGGTAAGGAAATGTTTGGAACATCAACATTGGCTTTACTTCTTCTTATTAAGATTTCATAAAAACAATTTCGTTGTTGATCGACTCTAATACCGTTGAGCTTTGCATCCCTCTCGTTTCCCATTCTCCTTGAACCAAGTGCAGCGTGAATCCGCTTCGGACCTGGCGTTTCTGCATAAAGTAGTTCGCTTGGATCCGACGCTAGTTGCCGTTAGGAAATGACCAATAAGGAAAACCCTAATTCAGGTCGATCCTAAGTGGGAACGACCGGAATACTTCCGCTACGTGGTAGACGCGGAAAGCCCTAGATCACAAACCCCGTAACATTCCAATGGGAGTGCCGGGCAGAGCTTTCTAGACACCCTTTCCAATGGACTGCTAAGACGTGTCCTGAAGATACAAGTGGACACGTTACATTTAGGTGCACTAATGGCATTATCATCTTTGTTGAAGAAGGCAGTCCTCCCATGGTAAGAAATAAACAAAAAATTAGGAACAAAGCACAAAAAACCTATGTTTATAGCTCTACCATTGATCTCAAAACTAAAGAGAAACCACAAATCTTGCTCTTAGTAACAAATGAACTCATCATCTTAAGTAGACATGCCCATCTCCATTTCACAATAGGAAAAGAGGAAAGGAGAAAGATAATTATCTACATGAGAGAGAGAGAGAGAGAGAGAGAGAGAGAGGAAGTTTTGCACCATAAAGGAAGAATGTGAAAATGTTGAGAGAAGGGGGAGGAAGAGGCACAAAAACCACTCTTGCACTCCACCCCACATTTGTTCCAAAAGATACAAACACCCTTTCAATATATTTTTATTTCTTTGAATTATTTTTTAAATACATTCTCTCACCTCCTACTCCTCACATTTGTTACTGATCTTGTTCCTACTCTTCTTCTTCTCTTAGATCTTCAGTAGCCTCTCCATGCCGCTATCAAGTTGGGTTTCCTTGTGTGAGGATGAGACCTTGCTTACTAGCTTGTGATATGCCAACTAAGAGTTATGAAGATATATGAAGAGTATCTAGGAGTGCTTGGACAATAACGTTCTTCTTTCTTCCTATTATTGTTCGATTGAGGGCATATTTAACACATTTTGCCACATGAGTTTATGAATTAGTCCTCTTCCCCCTTGATCTTGATGTGAATCCTTTATATAGATTTAGCCAAAGTAGTGGAGGCTACATCACATTTGATTGTAAAGGGAAGAGGAAGATGTACAATAATAAAGAGAAAGAAAAGTAGAAGTGTCAAGAAGTGGACTACTAGAGAGAGAGAAAGAGGAGAGAGAAGACTACAAAACAGAGGAAGAGTGCACAAGAGAGAAATAGAGTGACAAGGAGAGAGAAAAAATAGAATAGGAGAGAAAAATACAAGAAAGAGAGAGAAGCCATTGAAGCTATGAGTAAGGAGAGAGAAGAAGGACAATAATGTATTAATGTGTCAAAAGATAGGAAAAACTATATGTCCTCTCCTTTTATACCAATGCCAATGTGACATGGCATAACATCAATATTATTATGCATACTAAATCCTTAGTCTTCCTAGCTTCTTACAATCCATCCCATCTTGAAGGTTTTTGCCCTCAAAAAACAAACTTAAAAGACTAGAAAAGGATGGATAGAATGGAGTTCTACTTTGTTTTACAGCTTTACAAATGGAAAAATGAGTGAAGAATGATCAACATATGGACTGAAATGGAAGAACAAACATAAGCTTCAGCTATATACATTATCAGAAATGCTTCAAAAGTATATGGAGCCATAAAATCTTCAACTGATGAACTCAAAATGAAGTAGAGAGATTGTTGTGTAAACAGATCGTACTGGACCAAATTTGCCATAACTTCTAGTAGAAGTTTCTAAATGAGGTATGCCACATGTCAAAATGTAGCTCTTGAATAGTAATTTGACCCTATCTAAGTGGCTGAATTCTGAAATTTTGCCACAGTAAAAACTGTTCTAAAACAGCGTGCTCTCCAGACCCTGTCTACACCAAAACTAGCTCCATAGACAATAGGCTTCGGCCACCAATGTGTCCCTTAGGAAAGGAAAACTTATCTAATATAGAATCAAGCCTCCAAGAAGCTTCCTCAGGTGGTTAATCTCTTCATTTGTTCAAATATTCCATGATGGAATGAGATCAAAGCTTCTTCTCATACTCACTTATGACACCCTCCAGAATGTACTGAATAAGACCTTCTTCATCAATAGGTGGCAACACATCAATTTTACTATCTATAGGATCACCATAGAAAGGCTTGAGCTAACTAACATGGAAGACATTATGAATCTTTGTGGAAAAGGGTAGCTCCAATTTGTATGTCAAGTCTCCAATGTGCTTCGGGATGTGATAGGGGCCATAAAATGTGTGAGCAAGCTTATTACTAGATCCATCTTTCAAAGTAGAGTACCTAGACTTGGGCACCTTTAATAAGAGCAACTCTCATTCTTGAAACTCTAAAGACCACCTTTTCTTATTAGTATACATCTTCATTTGGTCTTGAGGTTTCCTCAGACTCATCTTACATTGCTAAAGAAGGGTTTGCATTCTTTCCAACTCTTCTTTCCCATGAGGGTTGATTCTATCATTAAAGATGACTGTGGGTAAGGATTGTTAGCACGAGTAGAGTTGTTGTAGGAAAACTTAGCCAAGTGTAACCAAGAATCCCATGATTTTTAGGCATCATAACAGAAATGGTGAAGATAAGTCTCCAACTATTTATTTACCCTTTCTGTCTGTCCATCAGTTTTTGGATGATAGGCCGTAGAAGGAGTCAATTTAGTGCCCATAGATGTGAATAACTCCTACCAAAAGTTTCTCATGAACTTTGAGTCTCTATCATGAACAATCACTTGAGATAATCCATGTAGTCTAAAAATCTACTCCATGAACTGATTGTCCACTTGAGAAGTAGTAAATTGGGTTTTGGTTGGAATGAAATGGGATACCTTGGTGGGTCTATCCACCACCACATATATACTATTCCATCTGTTCTTAGAAATAGGCAAGCCAGTAATGAAATTCATGGTAAGGTGAGTCCATTTGCTTGTAGGAATGGGTAATGGCTGCAACTAACCACCTAGCTTATGGGTGCTATCCTTATTGTCCTGACAAGGCATACACTTCATGACAAAGTCCTTGACATCTTGCCACAGCCCTTTCCAATATAAACTTTTGTTGATCATATCATAGGTCTTGAAAACTTCAAGGTGTTTAGCTAAAGGCAAAGAATGTAGTTTCAACATAATTTTTCATGTAAAAGAAGAGGTAGAAGGAATGACAATCTTGCCATTTAACCAAATAAAGCCATTTTAAGCTGATAATGTGAGTTATCTTCCATGAGACCTTGCTGTAATTTTTGATAAATATGGTTGAGCTCTTCATCCAAAAGATAAGCCTCATGTAGTTCTTCAATCCAATCACTATGTAGTTTAGTCATTGCTGAAACTTTGCAAGTCCACATACGAGAAAGAGAATCAACCACTATATTGTCTTTACCCCTCATATGAGTGATGTCAAAGTCATAATTCTGCAGTGTAGCTAACCACCTACGCTGCTTAGGAGTAAGATTGGACTAGGTAAGGAGATATTTAAGAACCATCTTACCACTTTGGACCCTAATTTGATTGCCATACAAATAATGGTGCCATTTCTTTATTACATGCAAGATAGCCAACATTTCTTGGTCATAAAAATTCATGGCCATTTCTTTATCTATAATCTTACGGCTTTCAAAGGTAATCACTCCATGCTCCTATAACAAAATCGCCCCAATGCCACAGCCATTGACATGACACTGTATGGTAAATTCTTTGGAGAAGTCCAGGCATACTAAAATACGAGCGAAAGTAAGGGGTTCCTTTAACTGGTTGAAGCTACAATTTACAAGAGCATCCAAAAAGAAAGCTTCCTTCTTCAACTTGTCAATCAAAGGAGCTGCAATAGCCACATAATGCTTGATGAATCGACTGTAGAATGAAGATAGACCAAGAAATCCTCTAAGAGAAGTAGTAGTAATAGGTGTTGGCCAATCTTTTATACATGGCACCTTCTTGGGGTCAACATGTATCCCTTTTTCACTGACAATATGTCCCTAGTATTCCACTTCAGTCTACATGAAAGAATATTTATTCTCCTTAGCAAAAAGATTGTGATGTCTCAATACATAAAAAACCCTCCTCATGTGTGATTAGTGATCCTGTAAAGTCTTACTGTAAATTAGAATGTTATCAAAGAAGACTAAGACAAATTGAAAGAGGAAAGACTGCAAAATCTTATTCATCGGGCTTTGGAAGGTAGTTGGAGCATTTGTAAGCCCAAATGGCATCACTAAGAAATTATGGAGCCCTCGATTAGTCCTAAAAGTAGTCTTGATTTCATCACCCTCTCGCATGCGAATTTGATGATACCCTGACCTCAAATCAATCTTTGTAAATAATCGATTCCCCTTGAGTTCATCAAGCAAATCATCGATCTTGGGATTGGATACCTGCTCTTCACTATGATCTTATTAAGATCCATGTACTCAATGCACATATTGAAAGATCTATCTTTCTTTTTCACTATCAAAACTAGAGATGCATAAGGTGAATAACTTGGTTCTATGAATTCCATATCAAGAAGTTTCTTGACTTGCTTGGCTACTTCCTCTCACTCACACTTACAATCTGTAAGGTGGCTTATTGATAATTGGCTTTGAGTTGGCCTCCAAATTAATAGGGTGATCTACTTCTCTCTTGGGAGGTTATGAAGTAGACACCTCAAACAAATCCCTATGCTCCTTAAGAAGAGTTGTCAAGGCTAGATGACTCGCTGAATTATTGGGTTGATCTTCCATCTCTTTATTCAAATGCAAAACAAATATATGTGAATGCCTCTTGTACTCCCTTTTGAGTTGTTAAATGGTGATAACCTGAAAATGTGATCTACTAGGAATTCCCTGTAAATGGATGAGCTATCCATTGAAGATAAACTCCATATACACCTGTGAGAAATCCATAGTAATTTTTCCTAATGTCATCAACCAATCACAACTAAGTACAATATCTATAGGCCCCATTTCCAAGGTAATCAGGTTTACTTTTCCTTCAAAATTTTCAGCCAACTGTAAATAAACCTATGGTCATATTTGTGTGCTAATTTCTTCTTCACCATTGGCTACTTGAACTTTTATGGGATACTGTAAATCAGTGGGAAGACAATTTAGCTTGTCCATAATGGACGTATACACAAAACTATAGGTACTACCACTATCTATCAGAATAAACACAGCCTTTCCATGAATGTTACCCTTCATATGGAGTGTATTAGGGCTCTTAGAAACTGTCCAAGCATCCATGGAAATAGAACAACTAGTGGCAGCAAGTGGCTCATGATAAGTCCCACCTGGATCAAAAGGAAAAGAGTCGGCTCGATCATAAAAATACTCCTGCCCAACCTCTTCCTCAAGATCATCATTTTTAGCATTAGGTGCAATTGCATTAGCTTCATCAATCTCATATTCAGGATCCTCAAAGACTAACATACTTTGAAGTTTGGCTTTGGCATTTTCCTATACACACTTTGTGGCATGATTAGGTGTATACTTTTTCCCACACTTGAAATATAAGCATTTTTCCTTTCTTTCTTTGTAGAGGCCCATAGGGATAGACTTAGGATTCATGTTGGTTGAAATGGATTTAGGCTTGCTATCCCCTTGTTTGAAGTCAACTCTAGGAATACTTGCTATCCTAAAATTACTTTGAGGTCTTGAAGCATTGAATGGTGGATAAGTTGGCACTCCTAAGCCTCCACTTAGCACATGATTTTTGCCATAAATGTTACCAACTTGTCCCTGTTTTAAAACAGTCCTTGGCTGTCCAAAACTAGGCTAAAATGGAGATTCTCTTGTATATTTCCTTCCATAGCACTCCACAAGCTCAATAGCTTTAAAAAGAGAAGTAGGGTTTTGTGCCATGACATCAACTGATAAAGACGGCTCTAAACCATACATATACTTGTGGAGCTTAGCCTCATCACTAATGCTCTCTATATACATGGTGAGGTTGAGAAAGTGGTTAGTGTACTCTCTTACACTTAGGCCTCTTTGCTCCAAACCATACCAGCTCCGTGCCAATTTCTCTTTTTCAAGAAGAGAAACAAGGACTTCAGTCATAAGTGTCTTGAAAGCTTCCCAATTCTCTACAAGTATGTTTTTCTTTTTAATATACCTCCACTAAGTATGCACAAATCCCTCCAAGTGCAAGGAAGAAAAATGAATCTTCATGTCATCAATTCTAGGAAATATGTCAAAGTAAGATTCCATTTTGGAGATCCACTCCTCTAAATCAGATGGTGAAGATGATTGACCATTGAACTTGGCCAAAATGATCTTGTCTTTCAGCCATCTTACATGGAAGGATTGTTGTCCCAAAAAAGACTTATCATGAGTGCCAGGCATGGAACCCCCAAAATGAGATTGAAATCTCTCAATAGGTGACTGAGAACCACTATGAAATCTTCTTGTTGGTAGACCTTTAGAAAGTTGAGTATTTAGCCCAAAAGCTTGGAAGTTGGCACCATTCAAACTGCCCAAATAGTTATCATGCCTTTGTGAAGTCTCACCTACTTCATATTGACTATTTGGAATACCTCTTTGTCCAATAATTCCATGACCTTGACCATTTTGGCTAGATGGATGAAGTGGGACTAAGGGCTCACTGTTTGAATAAGATTTCTCATTTGCTCCTTTAGATCCCATTTGCATTTGCATCCATTGGGAGAATTGAGCCATTACTTAAGCATTGGATTTCACCAACTTGTCAATAGAAGCCTTTTTTTGAGTTGTTGAATGCACTAATTTCTCAATAGAAGACTTTGTTTGATCAATAGACAAAACCATTTTCTCCACTCTTGATAATAGGTCCCTTTGACATTGTTGATGCATTTGTTCATGAGCACACAAATATTATTAAGTACATTGATTTCTTCATGTTTTTGAGGCTCTTCACGGCTCTCTTGGGGTACATTCTCCAACATAGAATCTCTGATGTGCTGAGCATAATCATCATGGACCTTACAAATCAGAGCATAATCATCCTAGACCTTATTTTTTCCTTATGCCATGCTATAATAGTGCAGTCCTACAGTACCCCCTATCAGAAAAATGGCTATAACTTGGGCTAGAAAACTCCGATTACAAATTTTTTTGGTTCAACTCAAAGTTAAGAATGCCCTCTTCAAGATGAGCTATAGGACACTATAACAGGTTTAGGAAAGAAAATTTTACAATTCAATCTTTGAATCTGAACTGTCTAGGCCTACACCCTATTTTAACTAGTGAATGCCCTATTTCCACCCTGTAAGGTAAAATAGTAACCCCAAATGGCTATCCAACCTTGTAGAAGGATGAATAGGACTTGTGGGCACCCTGTAGTACTTACACCTGTACTTCAGTAATGAAGATTGTACCTGTAAGGATCTATAAATGCCCTATAGTGTCCTGTAAAGTCCCTTTTTTTACCCTATTTTTCTCTTGAAGGTACTTGAGCCTTTGGAAACACTTCAATCTTCAATTCTCCACTCGTTGTACCTATGTGAGGGATAAAACGGTAGGACAGGCTCCTTACATGGGCTCCGAATCACCAAGAGGTGGGCAAAGTTCCCCCCGAGTCGGTTGGTTGCAGCCCTTCAGGATCTTCAATAGTGAGGGAGTGCCACCTCTCTTTTGTCCCACTATCTCTCCTGACATCCACCTTTTTTCTTGGTGGGTATATCAACATGGCGGTAGCATTCTATGCTAATCAATCAGCATGAAATGCATTTCTAAAATATTCATTCAGCCCCTTTTCATGGAATGCAATTGGATGGAAATTTTGAAAGATTAGATAAGAAGAGGGTCTTACCAATGTAATTCAGTGACTCACTGATTGCTTGTACTTACCCTTTTACAATATTTCAACTTGAGCAAAAGAATTTCAGCCAATCAAATCAAGTTTATGCATCCAGGAAAATGATATCTATGATGAAATATGAGTGAATCAATGTTGAAATTGAATTAAATGGGCTTTGATCAATAGGAAGAACATTAATCTTTGATCTATTAATCAATTCAGAGAATTAATTGATAAACAATCTCTCATCAACAAGTGAAAAAGCATTAGCAAGTGGATTATTGACAGATTTCAGAGATTAAGCAATAAAAGTATCTTGATAAGGCTTGAAGAGAATGGTAAATGTCAGCTCCAATCCAATTAATGGAAGAATTCTCTATAATCCACCATAAATCTTGAAAGATCCATGAAATCAATCCATGTAAGCTCCAGTATGAAAAAATTCGTGAAGAATCAAAGCCTTGAGCTTGCTTGAATACTTGAATACCAAAGATTCACGCCTCTTGAAGGAAAGCCCCAAAAAAACCTTCAATATGAGCTCCAATATGTTCCATGAGTTAAAATCTTTACAATTTGTTGAAGAATCCTTACTAAAATTGTTCCGCAGACTGAATTTATGAAGAATCTTCAAGAATTTGTTGGGAAATGAAAGCTTGGGCTGAAGCTTTCATGGTTGCCCTTGGACTATTCATGTAGGGTTTTAAGAGAGTGAAAGGATGAAGATTATAACTTCATTTGAGACTCTACACATCAAAAAGTTGAAGTAAACAATGCCAATGATCATTGAGAAGCATCAGTGCTAAAGATTTGCTGAATACTGATGAAGAACGTGCTAGAAAAATCAACACAAATTTTGGGCTATGGTTGTGCACACGTGGCTGTCCCATATAGTCATGAGAATGGTGTTCTACCTATTGGATGTAATGCCTAAAAGGCCATTATGCATGCCATTATTGAAGAGGAGCAAGGATCAGTGAAGGAGGAGTACTAGATCTCTATTGAAAACTCCATGGAAGCTTGACCAAAGCTTGAAGAAAGAGGAAAGAGAAGCCTCTTTTCAAAAGTAACCATAGTTTAACCCCACACTAAGCCCGATTAACTCCCATTTGACCTTGTTACCCCCAAATTGCATGAAAACTTGATTGATGACTTGCTATTTTAACCTTCCTCCACCATATCAAACCTTGAAAATATCTAGATGCAGTCTCTTACTAACTATAGATGGTCTGCAACCCTCCACTCGTCACTGTCTTTGTCAAGTACTTATCTGAAATTGATTTTAATGGAGAAAAATTGGATGGAAATAGAAGGAAAAAAAAATGGATCAAAGACCAATGCTCAGATACCACTTGTCAAGAAGTGGACTAGAGAGAGAAAAAGAGGAGAGAGAACATTGTAGCAGAGAGAAGGAAGAGTGAAAAAGAGAGAGAAATAGAGTGATAAGGAGAGAGAAATACTAGAATAGGAGAGAGAAAGATAGGAAAGAGAAAGAAGCCATTGAAGCTCTGAGCAAGGAGAGAGAAGAAGGAAATTAATGTATTAATGTGCCAAAAGATAGAAAAAATTACATGTCCTCTCCTTTTATACCAATGTCAGTGTGACATGGCATAACATCAATATTATTTACATTCTAAATCCTTATTCTTCCTAGCTTCTTACAAGAAGGTACAAAATCCAGATTGTGTAGATGCTATATCCATCTCATGTAGTCTAGTCATCCTCTTCTATGACCATTGAGTAACATCTGTCTTTATTCTGCTCCCCAACAACAAGAATAGTTGTGAACATATTTGAAGTCCTTTCATTTGTGCCTCCAACTACCTCTCTCTAGCTCTCAAATTTCATGTGCAAATGTAGACAAAAAATAGCATTGGGGTTCTTGCATCTCTTTGTGGTCTTGTTTCTTTTTTGGTGTGGTGATTGCTCAAGGCTCACTGTAACCTTCCAGAGGGGCATGATTAAGAGAACCTTTCCTCCCTTGGCTTGTGCATTTGGATATGTCCAAGCCCCCCTTAGCACTGTGATTCCATCTATAATAACGTTTTCATGGATAAAGAGGGAGGGATGTTGGAATGGAATAGTGGTCTTTATATATATGTGGTATGTGTTGTAATCAAAACCACAATATCATAGTAGTAATTGCATCCTTTGCAACCCAACTCAAAATTGAGATCAGCTTGATTCCCGGATGTGCACAAAATAAGGACAAAGCACACAAAATCCATTGATCTCAAAACTAGAAAGAAACCACATATCTTGCTCTTAACAATAAATAAATTCTTCATCTTCATCATTATCTTCAGTAGACATGTCTATCTCCATTGCACAATAGGAAAAGAGAAAAAGAGAAAGAGATATTTCTGCACAAAGGAGAGAGAGAGAGAGAGAGAGAGAGAGAGAGAGAGAGAGAGAGAGAGAGAGAGAGAGAGAGAGAGAAAGAGAGAGAGAGAGATTTGCACCATAAAGGGACAATGTGGGAATGTTGAGAGAAAGGGGAGAACACAATTTTAGTGAATTTGGGAATCTTTCAAGTCCCATTCTTCATTATTTAGAATATTGGGACTCCAAAAAAACATATTTAAGTTTCACAAATCTATAATGTGGCACATGGTTGGAAAACTTATTAAAAATGAAATCTATTGAGCTATTGAGCAATATATTTGGAGCAACGATGTGAGAGCTATAGCAAAGAGAAAGTTTTGACTATGAGTCCTAAACTTGTGGAAAATTCCAAAATTCACTAATAGTGTGTTGGAGGAAGAGACACAAAAACCACTTGTTTTAAAATCACTAAAATACATGGGGGGGACTACATCCACATCCATCATAAATAAATGGTATACACAAAAGTTTATTTGCATGCACTGATAAAAAGTTAGCAATAATTGAAATGCAAAGGATAAAGATTTATGAATACAAATGTATCAAAATATCAAAAATAATAAAAATGTGAAGGGTTGTGTGTCTTTTGGGGAAAAGGTGGGGTGGAGTGCATAGTTGATTATGTTCCCCTTTCTCTCCCTTTCTTAAAAGACACACATTCTTCTTTTGTATGGTGCCAATCTTTCTCTCTTCTCTCCGTTGTGCAAAAGTTCTCTCTTTCTCTTTTCCCTTTCCCCTTTTCTCTTGTACAATAAAGTTATAGAGGATGTAGGTGAAGATGATGATTCTATTCATTGTTAAGTGCAAGATTTATGAGTCTTTCTTGTTTTGAGATTAATGGCTCATCCATGTGCATATATTTTGCATTCTTCCACCCTAATTTTTGGGTTTCTTTCTATTCGTGGGAGGGCTACTTTCATTTTGGTTCATAGCTGGGGAAGAAGATGATCTCAACAACTATTTGACCGAGATTATACATTAACAAGTAATGCTAATGTAGCTCTGGAATGAGAAGTCAGTGGAGAAGAAAGTAGAAGAAAAAGAAGGAGGAATCTCCCTATATAGATCAGAATGCAAGAATCAATCTGAAGCCTTGCACATCAAAGATTGTTTATGAAGGGAGGCAATGGCTAGGGTGTTGCAAAGAGAAACTGTTAACACAGCAAGAGATATCTTATCAAATGTATAGGGCAAGATGGCTAGGGTTTTTCCATCATAGGCATAAGAAAGGTCTTGCATAGAGGAATGCATGGCACATCCATGAGATCAAATGCTGTGTGGAAATAGGAAAAAGAAGAAGAGGAGGAACCCTCACATCCTTCTGCCATAACTAGCCATTTCTCATATTTGATAAAAGAAGAAGAAAACAATTTATGTTGTTTGGAGGTGGAGGAGGCACGTTTTTTCTAAAGAAGAAGAAGATTATTCTCAAGTTCCATCTTGTCACCATGTATTATCATCCTAAGAAGGTTGCCACAAACAAAGACCTCATCCTCAAGCAACGCTAGTATGAGAATGCACTACAAAATAATATCAAATTTGTCCACAAATATGAGAGCATAATTCGCAATGTCCAATCTCAGAGGTTAAATGGACCTTGGACCGCGACCATTGCTCCCTCACTAAGAAATTTGGGGCCATCCAAGCATAGAAAGAGAGAACACTCTCTAAAAGCCGACATAAGCTTCACTCTCTCCTCAAAGATGAAGATAGCATGCAACTCCATGCTAACGTGCAGATTGGGATCATAAACCTTGCTGAAAGAAGAGCATGGCTTAAAGCCTAGCCATGGAATTAGAGCATCTAGAGATAAGAAAAGATAAGAGAAGGAGAATCTATGGTAGTAGTAGGAGGGGTTCACTCCTAATTATGCTTATCTCCTTCCCCACATCAACCATCACTAGTAGTGTTCCATCGTAGCAGAATAGAAGCAACAATAACAACATCACGCATGACAAATTTACACCTTGAGCCAAATTCCATGACAACCTCCTCCGCCATCAGCACCTATGCTTTTGCACTTCCTACCCTTGCATATGTGACCATTGTCGTATTGCTGCGCATTCGAGGTGTGAAACCACCCAAAAGTTGTGCATGAGATTTGTTACTTTGTACATACTTAGTTGTTATGTTTTCTCTTTCATTCTATGCTGAAGATGGAGAAGAATAAGGTTTTTGATAGATTGGAAACTCGAGATGCAATCTCATGGGCTACACTTATTTCAAGATATGCCAAATATGGACTTTGTGAGGAAGTACTAAACTAATTCCAAGAGATGCAAGTCGAAGTACATTGGTGGATATGTTTGCCAAATGTGAGAGCTTGCTTGATGTTTAGCACACCTCAGAATGGTGCAATATAACTAGTAGGAGCATCAAGACAGGCTTGATTATGAGTGTCATTGTATCATAGTGGACTTGGGCAGCTACTATTTTGCAAAGCTCTAATGTTACATAGGAGCACGGTGGCCATGATCATGAGCACACACAGGTGCATGCATATGTGACTACACACGCATCGGAGGAGAAGGAAGAAGCTAAAACTCCTACAAGTTCTAGAATAGATGGTTTAAAATTGAACCAAGAATAATAATATGGGAGTTACAAAGGCTAAAGAGGGGATTTTGAATGGTTAAAGAAGATGTGGATCAGGCTGGAAAAAGAAAAGCTTTTGATCTATTTTTGAAAGAGGAGCTTTTTGAATCGGGAGAGAGAGGGAAAATAGAAAAAGGAGGAAAGAAAGATGGGAGGAAGAGGCAGAATCAGAGGAGGGAGAGAGCGGAAATAGATGAGGGAAGAAGAGGAGCCTATTTTGGAGCAAGGAGATGACATCGGAGCTCGCTAGTTTTAGAGGGACATGGGAGAGAGGGACGCGGAGAAAGGAGGATGTGAAGGAGGGAAATAGACGGGGAAAAGGAGAGTCCGAAACTGATCCTTCTAAGAACAGACCTCCAACGAAGTCAGAGGATGTGCACGGACCAACGACTTGCGCTAACCAGCAACTCACAATTGATAAGAATGTGATAACAAGTGAGCAAACAGCTGGAGGTTTATCTAGACACAGCCCTGGGTTATCTGGAAGTCCAATTCAACCACCTGTGAGAAGCCCTTACCCCCTGTTCAGGCTTGATAAGCACAGGATCCCTTGGTTCCCCTCAATCAAGTGTCTCACGCTTCAAGCTCGATAACCGCGCGACAGTATTTCGCATTCTTCCACCTCTTCCAGAGGGCATCTCAGATGTCAAAATTCTTAAAGAACACTTTCTGAATTTCGGAGAGTTATCAAGTTTAGAAGTGGAGGATAAGGATCAAAAGTCAGAGGGCAGCCTTGCAAGGAACAATTCAATTCGATTAACATTCAACTCCAGGCGTGCTGCAGAAAATGCCTTTATCCAAGGTAGGTGGTTTCAAGGGACATCTTTCCAGGTAGCATGGGTCAATCCTGCAACACCTCCAGCTACTAACAAGCAGGAGGAAGAAAGGATAAGGAGAGAGGAGGCAGAAACAGGGGAGGAGAGTGCGGGACTCTGCAACTGGGAAGGTGAAACTCGACCGAAGAAAACGATGAAGGAGGGGAAAGCAGAGATAATACTGGGGAGTCCTGTTTATAGATGAGAAGGGGGGGGCGCAGAATTCTGGAGGGGATTCGACGAGGCTGCAAAGGAAGGCAAACAAGGAGGCGTAAGAAAGAACGTGAATCACAGCAATGGCTAGAATCCCAATGTGGGTCATCTCTCACCATGGTGTATAGTGCTGTGTGGCCGAGAGCCTGACCCTGCTGCGCGTGTCCAAGTTATTTTCTCAGTGGAGTAAGTGAAGGATCACTATTGTCTTCTCCATTCAAATTTACCCCGTGGCAAATATCTGGAAGCAATCCAAAGCAGAACTTTGTAAAACAGATACGCATATCTTCATCAACCGCTTCCTCACAAGCTGAATCGAAGAAGATAGCTCCAGGTCATACTCGTGTGGGATGGATAGGAACTGGTGTTATGAGACAGGCAATGTGTGGTCATATTCTTGATGCTGGCTATCATGTTTCAGTTTACAACAGGACTCGAAGTAAAACTGATAATCTTTGCAAAAATGGAGCAGTGTTTTTTAGATTCTCTTAGGGCAGCTCAACCTTGAAGAGTCGCCATCCTGGGGATCCAAGAGCGTCAACGTATTCGAGAAGCTCGAACAAATTGGAGAAGGAACTTACGGCCAAGTATATATGGCAAAAGAGATGCAACAGGAGGATGCAGTCGTGCATTGGCTGGAGTCCAGAAAATTTTCACCTAATCCATTCCCTCCTCTCTCATATAAGTTTTTTGTGACCCTTCTCTCAGTTTTTCAGTGTTAAAGCAAACCTTCGAAAAGAAAGTGAAGTTCATTTGTTTAAAGTCTATGATGCAGATGGAGAGGGAAAAATGATTTGTGAAGACATTTTGGAAGTTCTCTATGACTTATCAAGCTTTTTCCTGTCCGAAGAACTAGGCCAACAAGTCTGTTTGCCACATTCAAGATGCATTCACAAATTGAATCTTGATCTTGTTTGATTGATCTTCTATCTTGGACCAATAACCTCTGTGGTTGCGACATTGCTTTCACAAACCCTTCGACATCTTTGGTGAACCCGACGTGAAAGCGTCGCAGAAATTTCAGGATGGGAGACACTTCAGCCTCTATTTCAGCTTCCTCTACAACTCCAGCTACCTCTACTTCAGCTCCATCTATGACTGCTGCGTCAAGTACTTCAACGGAGGATCTAAAACAGATTTTGCAGAATATGTCCATGTATATGCAGCTCCAAAATCAGCAAACTCAAATGTATATGCAGCAGCAACAACAATTGCATCAACAACAGTTGTCTCAGCAAAGGCAACTCTATTCGGAGCAGGAGAATGCAAACAGCGCGACTAAGGCTATTGAAGCAGTTGAGAGTGAGAAGAAGCTATTTGATGGGCGTAATGTTTCAGCATATTTGAAGACATATGAGATCAAGATGGGGTTTTTTGGAGTTCCTGCCGGACTTATGAGTAAGTACTTCCTTCGTCTTGTCACACCTGCTTTGAGGACAAAGGTGACTGATTTATTTATTCAAAATACACATTGGCAAGATTTTAAGAAGGCTCTTAAAGAAGAATATTTCCTTGAGGACTTTGGTATGGCTACTCGACGGTCATTCCGAGAGTGGGTCTACATGCCAAACAAAGGTCTTGCTGCTTCGGAGTTGATTCGAGAATTTGAGGAAAGGTATAGTCAGCTTGATGCCATTGAACAAAGAGCATTAGATGTTGAAAAAGTTGAACTTTTCTTGCAAGCTGCAGATCCTGCTCTTCAAGAAGAATTGGGTGAGCTTCTTGAAGATCGCACGAAGCCTATGGGTCTTAAAACTGATTGGCAGGATGCTCAGGATGCAGTTTCGACTTTGACCAAGAGGAGGATATGGAAGACTCGTCTACAGAATGGTTCCATGACACCTACACCATCATCAGCTCCTATGCCTACTTCTATTCCTGTTATTTTTTCTCCTCCTCAGCCAGTTTCTTGGCCTATGCCAGTGCCTACTATTTCTACTCCACCTATTCCTCTTGTTCCACGACCGATGCCTACACCCTCTGCTCCAAAACCATCCGCTCCATCGGTGCCTACTTCTCTTGATGACATAATCAAAGGTATCACAGATTTGACACTTAAGTCAGTCAAAGCGGAGTTGGTGGGTAAGTTGAAGGAGCAGTTTGCTTCCACTGCGCCTGCTACTTCTTCTAGTGCTCCTATTGCACCTAGGAGTACTCCTAGTGCTCCTAGGAGAGATCGGAGATGTATTTGGTGTGATAGTACGGAGCATCAGCATTGCAGGGATTGTGACTCTTTCCAGGATGCAAGGAGGCAGAATTTGGTATATTGGGGGCAAGATGGTAAGATTTGGTTGACTGAGACAGGAGCTCCACTTGCTACCAACTTTGGTAAAGGTGGAATGAAGAAGTTAGTGGAGGACATGGCTGCGCGTACTTCTTATGTGACGGCTAGAGGTGATGCTTCTGCATATGGAGTACAGATTGAGAAGGGATCAGAGACTCAGTCCGCACTATGGACTTATGCTATGGAGACTGCAAACAAGGGAAAAATTCAGCAAACTGTTTTGACTAGCGCAGGCTCTAGCATCAGATCAGAGACAGGATGGGACTCGCCTATTGACAGGTATTCTATTTATGCTTATTTGGCTAAATCTCATGGTGCAGATGTATTTGTTGAGGAGAAGCGTAAGAGGGATGAAGACAATCCAAGTGCAGCTAAGAAGACTAGAGGGGGTGAGTTTGTTACTCCACCTACTGCAGGACCGTCTTCAAGACCAAGGCCAGATCGACAGATGGAGGATTCTCAAAAGAGGGAAAAGAGGCAAGAGCCTAGAGAGAGAAAGCAGCCAGGATTCAGATTGATGTCCGACATTGAGACATCTACAGATATGAAGAAAATCTTTAATGATAAGATACTTGGCAGTGAGGTGACTTTCACTATTTCTGAGGTTTTGGGTATCTCAAAAAGAGAGTTTCAGGATCAGTTTCAGGAGGTCCTGAAGAGGAAAAGACATGCATTGGCTACCACTGATACGCAGGGAGTTTTGATTGGAAAGTTGGATGAAGATGATGATGAGGTTATGGTTGATAATGCTTCTGTTTTGCCACAGGTAGAGAAGAGGGTTCAGCCTATGCATTATGCTGAAATTGATGAGCCTGTTTTGATACCGCATAGTCACTTTTCGCGGAGCCATTGGGCTAGGGCAACTACAGAGACGATGGTAAAGGTTGGAGAGAAACAGGTGCCTTATGTTGCATTGGTTGATCATGGTTCAGAGATTAATCTCATTGTTCGTGGAGTTTATGAGAGTAACAGATGGCCTATGGATGTAGAGCATGGGTGGCGTATGAGAGCCGCCAATAACACTGCAGGTGATTTATATGCTGCTTGCCCTAGTGTCAGGGTTTCTATTGGTGATGTAGAGGAGGATTTTCATTTCTTTGTGCAGGATTCATGCTCTTATCCCATAATTCTTGGTCAGCCATTCATTACAGAGATGCGCATGGAGACAAAGGTTATGGATGATGGATCTGCTTATGCACGGATTCGCAGTAAAGATGGTATGAGAGCAGTTCAGTTTATGACTGTATGTGTGAATCATGTTAGAAACAGAGATACTCTCAGAGATGCACCCTTGCCCACTGTGAGGGATTCGGGTTTTCATTAGGTACCGCCGTTTCGCGAGACAACGGTGGTACAGAGGAGAGGAGATTGGAGTTCTCGCCTCCTGGCAGCGGTGTTTTCTCCTCCGGTTATGTTGGGATTTCAGCAAACAGTTCAATGAGCTATCAGAAGACTTCTAGATTGTCTAGAGCTGCCAGGCAGTATATATGCAGGAAGGAGAAAAATTTGAAAAATGCAGGAATTTTGGAGGATGATGAGCACATAGATGGTATGTATGACAGTGTGATTTGTGCAGATACGATGACAGAGATGGGAGATATGCTGAAAACTGATATGCTGAATTGTCATGGTAATGTATTAGTGCAATCCCTAGATATGTTTCATGAAATTGCAGATTTTGTGTCACAGATTGAGTCAGAGGCTGAGGTAACTCAGCAAAGAGTATTGAGTGCTGAAGAAATTCAGCAAACAGAGTTTCCAGCTGGTTATGATCAGCTTTCAGAGAGACAGAGGGCTGAAAATTTTCAGTCAACAGAGTTTATTGCTGAAATATTTCAGCATTCAGAGTTTGGGGCTGTTTCTATGCAGTCCATAGAGCAGAGGGCTGAGAATATTCAGCCATTGGAGTGCAGAATTGCTGATTTACAGCAAGGTTTATGTAATGCAGAAGAGCATAATGAAGCCAGGATTGACACGAAGTACAAAATTGTGGATAAGAAGGTGAAGCCGGTTGCTGTACCGCTTCCACCTGACAGTGATCAGCAAATAGAAAGGGCTGCTAAACAGCAAATTTTGAGGAATCCGGAGCATATTGGTCATAAATTTTCAGCAGAGACACTTGCTGAATTGAAAATTGGAAATGGTGATTTCTTGTTACCCATAGAGAAGCAATGCTTTCAGGATATGCTTGAGCATCATGGAAGGGGATTTGCTTTTGTCCCACATGAGATTGGATGTGTGAATCCTGATATTGTTGCTCCTATGGTTATTTTTACTATTCCTCATATCCCATGGAATCTCCGACCTATTCCAGTGCCTAAAGCACACTTGCCAAAGTTGATTGATTTATTGAATGAGAAAATCACGATGGGAATCCTTGAGCCTTCATCTGCACCATACTCAAACAGGTGGTTTACAGTTCCGAAGAAGAATGGTACTCTTCGATTTATTCAGGACATGCAGCCAGTGAACAGAGTTACTATCAGGAATGTTGGTATAGGTCCAGTTGTGGATGAGTTTGCAGAGGCATTTGCTGGACGTGCCATCTATTCTTTGGGTGATTTGTATTCAGGTTATGATCAGTTTCAGCTGGCTTTGGAAAGCAGGGACATAACCACCATGAGAACTCCTATTGGGCTTGTCAGGATGTGTACCTTGCCTCAAGGTGCCACTAATTCTGTTGCGCATATGATGAATGCCATGCATAAGGTCCTTCGTGAGTACATACCTCAGCTTACTATGCCTTTCTTGGATGATGTGCCCATTAAGGGGTGTGCAGAAGAAGAGAAGAATGAGAGCCTAAATGAGCAGGGATGCAGATACTTTGTGGCTGATCATATTTCAGCATGTGAGAAGATTTTGGCCAGGTTAGAAGAAGTGAACTTGACACTTTCAGGGCAAAAATCTGTTTTTGGAGTGAATGAGGTTGTCATTGTTGGGCATATGTGTGGATATTATGGCAGGAAACCCTCACCTGATAAGGTGAATGCTATAGGCAAGATTGCAGAGTATTGTTCCACCACTTCTGAGGTACGGAGATTCATTGGTGCTTGTGTGTTTTATATGATTTGGATACCTCATTTTGCACACATTGCAGATTGTTTGTATCAGCTGCTTCGAAAGGGGCAGAAATTTTATTGGGATGAGAGCCACACTAGAGCCATGCGGAAATTGAAGAAGTTATTGCAGAATGCTCCTACTCTCAGGAAAGCGGATTATAATTGTGATAGGCCTATTGTATTGACAGTTGACACTAGTCCAATTGGCATAGGTTGGGCTGTGGGTCAAGATGATGCAGATGGAAATAGGTATGCTATTCGGTTTGGGGCGAAAGTCCTAAACGAGAGACAGAGGAGATATCCGCAAATTAAGAGGGAGTTATTGGGGATTGTCACGGCTCTCAAATGTGACAAGGAGTACTTTATTGGAGCTTCAGTTGTGGTAGAGACAGATTGCTTGCCATTGATTGGTATGATCACGAGTTGCTCTACTCCGGATATAGCTATGTTGAGATGGATTGCATACATCAAGTCATTAAATCCGGAATTTAAACACATAGCAGGGAAGGATAATCCAGTGGCAGATATGTTGTCTAGAGCCAGGTATGATGATGAGGAGACTCTACTTGCAGAAGAGGATGATGCAGAAATTTCAGTCACTATGGTTGATCATGTTTGTCATGTCTTTGATATTATGGCTTTTACAGAAGAGCTCTATGTTGGGGATTGGTTGCAGATTGGCAGGTACCTTAGTACACTAAGCAAAAGAGATGAATGGACAGATGAAGAGTTCAAGAAGATCAGAAGGAAAGCCTATGGTTATTTTCTCAAGGACGGATTTCTTTGGAAGCATCCGAAGAAAAGAGGCGGATTACCTTTGCGGGTTGTCTGCGATAGAGAGACACAGTTACAGGTGATGAGGGAGTTTCATGAGAGTCCATGGGCTGGTCATAGAGGAGTATGGGCTACTTATGAGAAGATCAGGGAGAAATATTGGTGGAAAGGCATGTATAGAGATGTTTCTCACTTTGTTGAGACTTGCAGAGACTGCCAGATGTATTCAGTAGTGCGTCATAGAGATGAGCTTCATCCGACCTATCCGCTATGCATTCATTATAAGTGGGTAGTTGATTTGGTTACCATGCCTATGGGTCTATGGCAGATGAGGTACATTGTTTTGGCTAGAGAGGATCTTACCAATCATGTTGAGGGCAGATCTTTGAGAACAAAGACCACTAGTGCAGTGTGTAAGTTCTTATTGGAGGAAATTTTCTGCAGGTATGGTTGTGTGGGTAAGATCACTGCGGATCGTGGTGAATTGGATGCAGATGAAGCTAGGGAGTTTTTCTCTCAGCTAGGAATCAAATTGGCTCTAACCACAGCATATAATCCAGAGGGAAATGGAAAGAGTGAAAGAGGGCATCCGCCAATAGTGAAAGCATTAGCCAAAGCATGCAGAGGATGGATTGGAGAATGGCCGAGACTTCTACCATTTGCTTTGTGGGCTGATCGTACGACCCATAGTGTTACCACAGGATATATGCCTGCAGAGTTGATGTATGGTCAGAAACCTGTTATGCCGATTGAGACTTGTGCTTTGACTTGGTCAGTTTTACCTTGGCAAGAGGATTTGACGAGAGAGGAGCTCTTAGCTCTTCAGATTCGACAGTTGGAGAGGAGACCTGAGGATATTCAGCTAGCTATTGACAGGTTGAAAGTTGCTAGACTAAGGAACAAGGACAGGTTTGATAGCAGGCATCGCTTGCGGCCTAGAGCAATAGAAGAGGGAGATTGGGTATTGGTCTTTGATAGTAGCCTTGAAAATCAGCATACTGCACTTCGAAAGATGGTGAAAAGATGGTTTGGGCCATACATAGTCAAACATGTCTTTGATAATGCAACATATGAACTGACAGAATTGGATGGGACAGTGCTTAGAGTGCCAATTGCTGGAAAAAGAATCAAGATTTTCAAGAAAAGAGATGATGAGGATTATGCATTGGAAGAATTTTCAAGAGAAGAGCAACGTCAAGAAACTCCAATGGAAGAGAGAGATGATATGGCTGAAAATCTTGTTGATCTACCGGAAATGCATAACGAAGAGATTGATTTGTTTGTGGATCTTGATGATAATGATCATGGGTAAGTTGGCCCATCCGGAGGATGCGCAGGATTAGAGGGGGTGGATGTCGTATTGCTGCGCATTCGAGGTGTGAAACCACCCAAAAGTTGTGCATGAGATTTGTTACTTTGTACATACTTAGTTGTTATGTTTTCTCTTTCATTCTATGCTGAAGATGGAGAAGAATAAGGTTTTTGATAGATTGGAAACTCGAGATGCAATCTCATGGGCTACACTTATTTCAAGATATGCCAAATATGGACTTTGTGAGGAAGTACTAAACTAATTCCAAGAGATGCAAGTCGAAGTACATTGGTGGATATGTTTGCCAAATGTGAGAGCTTGCTTGATGTTTAGCACACCTCAGAATGGTGCAATATAACTAGTAGGAGCATCAAGACAGGCTTGATTATGAGTGTAATTGTATCACAGTGGACTTGGGCAGCTACTATTTTGCAAAGCTCTAATGTTACATAGGAGCACGGTGGCCATGATCATGAGCACACATAGGTGCATGCATATGTGACTACACACGCATCGGAGGAGAAGGAAGAAGCTAAAACTCCTACAAGTTCTAGAATAGATGGTTTAAAATTGAACCAAGAATAATAATATGGGAGTTACAAAGGCTAAAGAGGGGATTTTGAATGGTTAAAGAAGATGTGGATCAGGCTGGAAAAAGAAAAGCTTTTGATCTATTTTTGAAAGAGGAGCTTTTTGAATCGGGAGAGAGAGGGAAAATAGAAAAAGGAGGAAAGAAAGATGGGAGGAAGAGGCAGAAACAGAGGAGGGAGAGAGCGGAAATAGATGAGGGAAGAAGAGGAGCCTATTTTGGAGCAAGGAGATGACATCGGAGCTCGCCAGTTTTAGAGGGACACGGGAGAGAGGGACGCGGAGAAAGGAGGATGTGAAGGAGGGAAATAGACGGGGAAAAGGAGAGTCCGAAACTGATCCTTCTAAGAACAGACCTCCAACGAAGTCAGAGGATGTGCACGGACCAACGACTTGCACTAACCAGCAACTCACAATTGATAAGAATGTGATAACAAGTGAGCAAACAGCTGGAGGTTTATCTAGACACAGCCCTGGGTTATCTGGAAGTCCAATTCAACCACCTGTGAGAAGCCCTTACCCCCCGTTCAGGCTTGATAAGCACAGGATCCCTTGGTTCCCCTCAATCAAGTGTCTCACGCTTCAAGCTCGATAACCGCGCGACAGTATTTCGCATTCTTCCACCTCTTCCAGAGGGCATCTCAGATGTCAAAATTCTTAAAGAACACTTTCTGAATTTCGGAGAGTTATCAAGTTTAGAAGTGGAGGATAAGGATCAAAAGTCAGAGGGCAGCCTTGCAAGGAACAGTTCAATTCGATTAACATTCAACTCCAGGCGTGCTGCAGAAAATGCCTTTATCCAAGGTAGGTGGTTTCAAGGGACATCTTTCCAGGTAGCATGGGTCAATCCTGCAACACCTCCAGCTACTAACAAGCAGGAGGAAGAAAGGATAAGGAGAGAGGAGGCAGAAACAGGGGAGGAGAGTGCGGGACTCTGCAACTGGGAAGGTGAAACTCGACCGAAGAAAACGATGAAGGAGGGGAAAGCAGAGATAATACTGGGGAGTCCTGTTTATAGATGAGAAGGGGGGGGCACAGAATTCTGGAGGGGATTCGACGAGGCTGCAAAGGAAGGCAAACAAGGAGGCGTAAGAAAGAACGTGAATCACAGCAATGGCTAGAATCCCAATGTGGGTCATCTCTCACCATGGTGTATAGTGCTGTGTGGCCGAGAGCCTGACCCTGCTGCGCGCGTCCAAGTTATTTTCTCAGTGGAGTAAGTGAAGGATCACTATTGTCTTCTCCATTCAAATTTACCCCGTGGCAAATATCTGGAAGCAATCCAAAGCAGAACTTTGTAAAACAGATACGCATATCTTCATCAACCGCTTCCTCACAAGCTGAATCGAAGAAGATAGCTCCAGGTCATACTCGTGTGGGATGGATAGGAACTGGTGTTATGAGACAGGCAATGTGTGGTCATATTCTTGATGCTGGCTATCATGTTTCAGTTTACAACAGGACTCGAAGTAAAACTGATAATCTTTGCAAAAATGGAGCAGTGTTTTTTAGATTCTCTTAGGGCAGCTCAACCTTGAAGAGTCGCCATCCTGGGGATCCAAGAGCGTCAACGTATTCGAGAAGCTCGAACAAATTGGAGAAGGAACTTACTGCCAAGTATATATGGCAAAAGAGATGCAACAGGAGGATGCAGTCGTGCATTGGCTGGAGTCCAGAAAATTTTCACCTAATCCATTCCCTCCTCTCTCATATAAGTTTTTTGTGACCCTTCTCTCAGTTTTTCAGTGTTAAAGCAAACCTTCGAAAAGAAAGTGAAGTTCATTTGTTTAAAGTCTATGATGCAGATGGAGAGGGAAAAATGATTTGTGAAGACATTTTGGAAGTTCTCTATGACTTATCAAGCTTTTTCCTGTCCGAAGAACTAGGCCAACAAGTCTGTTTGCCACATTCAAGATGCATTCACAAATTGAATCTTGATCTTGTTTGATTGATCTTCTATCTTGGACCAATAACCTCTGTGGTTGCGACATTGCTTTCACAAACCCTTCGACACCGTCTCCTCCAGAGAAGACATTAAAAGGGAAAAGACAACAAGCAAAGGGGGAGGGCAATGAGGGTTTTGAGGAATTTGGTTGAGAATAGGAAGAAAGAAGAGTATGAAAAAGAGAAATATGAGCATGCCATGGATCCTTGTTGGCACCCTCTCCCATATCCCTAGAAGATCAAGAAGAAAAAGTCACAAGCCAAAACAAACTGGTAGCACCAGAGTGGTTCTTCCCCTTTATTCATTCTTCCTCCTCATCCACAATCTCTTCTTCTCCACTAGTAACATGGCCTTCTCCATCTCCAAGGTGGCCTTCTTATCCCTTCTATTACACAGACATACCATAGCAACTTTGAAGGAGCCATTCAGAGCAAGGGAGAGAACAAGAGAATGAAGAGAGAGAGAGAGAGACACACAGAGAGAGAGAGAGAGAGAGAGAGAGAGAGAGAGAGAGAGAGAGAGCATTGGCTAGATCTCCAAAGTTGCGAATCATGTATAGCTTCAAGGCCTTAACCTTCAACATCCATGGCAGATACCAGGAAGCCATTGTCCGTGGCTATCAATCAAAATATGGCCCTTACCTCCAAAGAGAGAGAGAGAGAGAGAGAGAGAGAGAGAGAGAGAGAGAGAGAGAGAGAGAGAGAGAGAGAGAGAGGTGCTAACAGAGAGAAAATAAAGAATCAAGGGAAGAGGGACTGCCAAGTGATGATGCTTGGCTACCTTTTTGCAGCAACATCAAAGAAGGATAATACAAAGAAGAAGATGAACAAAAAGAAGAAGAAGAAGAATACTAATGCAAAAGTCCCACAATAGAATGTCCTTGAGTGGATTAGCATGGTCTTTTTGCTTAATATTTACTTACCATGGACTGTGCAAGCCAGGATGATGACCATGTAGCATTTGCAAACAGCAAGGGCAAGAGACCCCGACCATTGCCATCGACACAAGGTGATGAAGAATTTAAGAAAAGAAAAGAAGTGAAAAACGAAATGAAGAGGCATTTTTAACGGCTAAATTTTGGCAGCCACCACAAGGAAGATTGATGAGAAAAAGAAGAAGATGAACAAAAAGATGCATGCCGGAAAGGGGTCACCACAAGAAGCCCCTTCATATCCTTCTTTACCTCTCCCTCCTCCTTGTTCCAAGCCCCTCCCCCTTCACTAGCTCAAGATAAGGAGAAGAAGAGGAAGAAGATGGAGAACTATCATTGTTGCCTTATACCCATTATGCTGCAACATTTGTCATCTCCCAACTTTGCTAGTGCTTCTCTTACACACACAATGTCTGATGGGACTTGAAATGGGCCGGCACTGGCTATGGCACTAGCCGGACCTCATGCACACCCTCACGGCCTCGCGGACCCTCACGGCCTCGCACCCTCACGGCCTCGCGGACCCTCACACCTTCACGGCCTCGCGGACCAGGAGCGTCAATCTAATGCTAAAGGACAAACTCTCCTAAAGCCTAATCTATGCGTTTATAGTTTTATAGTTTTGTAGTCCAACATTTCCCTTTCTACAAACTCCTCAGAGGGAGAACCCATACACACTCGCAATAAATACCACGATAATCACATACATGGGAGGCAACCTCTCGGTAGAAACACCGCGGCCCCATTGCAGCTCTCCTACATCACAGGGATGTTAGAGTGAGCGGGATCTAGGACATGGCAGTGAGTTATGGTGGATGGAAGGAGTAGAGTAAACTCATGATGGAGGAGACAAAGACATTCTTTGTTACACAAGTGAATTAGGTTCCAAGATTGAGACTTGGACTCATAAACACAATCTTGTGTATGTGGACAATGACACTGACACTTTACTGATAAGAAAAGAGTACTATCATTGCATTAAGAAAAGAAAGCAAGTATAATTCTTTATAGGAAAGTAGGAAACTACAGTAGGCACCACTGTGCATATGGGATAGGTAAGCCTGCATGTCCTTGGCCCTGAAGCTCCATACAAAGAGGCTGTTAGTGAGTGTGATTGCTGAATCTCAACACCCCTCCTCAATCACAACTAGAAAGGCACAAAGTGTGTAGACGCTGTAATGAGAACTACCTGTAAAGTGTGGGCACAACACTAACATGGTAGACACTAGAGGCTGTCGCAGAAAAGGCTAAGTGTGGGCACCAAAACATGATGTGCTGGACTTCATTTCAAGCCTGAAGAACTCAATCAGGAGACCATACTTTGATTATTTAGATTGTGCACCGAACAAGGTGTCAAGTCTCTTCCATGTATCCTGTGAGGTCTCACAGTTATCCACATGGTGGATATAACTGTCGTCTAGCTCCAGTTTGATAATGGCCTAGGCTTTGTCATCATTCTTTTGCCAAGTAGTTGCAAGGTCCACATCTCGAGGTTTCTTCTCTTTGCCATTTGTGATGGCCCAAAGACCCTTCTTCATCAAGATGAGCTTGATGCGGGTTTGCCAAGTGTGAAACCCGACTCCTTTGAATTGAGCATTTGGAGAGTCTTTTCCCATGTTGAGGTTGCAAGATCAGCAGCAAATCAGCTCCAAAATTCTCAGTTTGCAGCAGCAGAAGAGTTGGTTGTGTCATAGGACACAAGTGCTAAGAGCACTAGATGAGTGTCAATGGACACTATGTTTGTATCTTCTTCCTTGTGTCTTCAAATCTTCAATGGATTCATTGGTTGAACTTTGATGTAGACAGCTCCATGTCTTTCTACAAGTAAGATAGACAAGTCTTACATGCAATGTAAATGGGCAACAAGAGTAATGTTACTCTTTATGACAGGTAACCACCCAAGAGACTTCATGCTTGGCATTTCCATGATGGAATCAGCTTAAAATTTCTGAAACTTTCCAGCACAGAGTTGAAATCTTAATGTGTCAAAAGACACAAGTGAAGGTAGTGCTAATCAACACTCTTAAGTACCAAGAGATACTATCTTGAATAATTGATACTAGATGTTGATGCTGATGATGATTCTTTTATGCTTCCCCTCCTTGATGATTTGAGTGGTGAATCTTGCTGGGAATTTCAGTAACACATTGGATCAGAGTGGCAAAGGATTGGGTTGAGTGTCAGGAGTGTGAAAATGAAGTAAAAGATGAAGCTTTTAAACTTGTGGCTATGGTGTCCCACAGTTAGGGTTTTCAGCCTGACTGAGTTTTCTACTACAGCAGCCCGTAAACACGATCATTCGGCGTCAAACTCGAGCTGGAGGTAGCTTAGGACATGGGCTTACAAAGCCCTATGGTCATAGAGTAAATCACGCAGCATGGAGAGAGAATCGATGTACGGATTGGAAACAGGTGCAAAGATTACAACAAGCTCGAATTTCCACAATGCTGCATTCTGATGTGCGCAATGTTGAACTATGATGTAATAGGAGGTTGCGCCTTGACCTAGGCAAGATATCTCCAGAAGAAAACATGTTGAAATATTGACTATGGAGGGAGATCAAGAAGCTCCAAGGAGGCAGGGTACAGGTTTGGCTATGGCAGACAACAGTTCAAGATGAAGGTCAAGTTGAAAATGGAGTCATGAGATGACATTGAGCTAGACTGAGGTGGAGATGAGCTGAGAGAGTAGTGAAATGAGTTAGGCCATGCCCGACTGCGCTCTAATACCATGTTAGAGTGAGCGGGATCTAGGACATGGCAGTGAGTTATGGTGGATGGAAGGAGTAGAGTAAACTCATGATGGAGGAGACAAAGACATTGTTTGTTACACAAGTGAACTAGGTTCCAAGCTTGATACTTGGACTCATAAACGCAATCTTGTGTATGTGGACAATGACACTAACACTTTACTGATAAGAAAAGAGTACTATCATTACATTAAGAAAAGAAAGCAAGTATAATGCTTTATAGGAAAGTAGGAAACCGCAGTAGGCACCACTGTGCATATGGGATAGGTAAGCCTACATGTCCTTGGCCCTGAAGCTCCATACAAAGAGGCTATTAGTGAGTGTGATTGCTGAATCTCAACAAGGGATTGGCCCCTTGATGCGCTGCTCAACATATAAAACAAACAAACAAACTCCACTCTTCATTTCAAAAGTAATCCAGGAGATATACTATGTGTCCTTACTAAATAATCCCCCAAGAAACGAACGTCTATCCTACGATGGCTTAGGATGCCTTTCCACACTCAACGTGGGTCATTGTCATTGAAAACAGGTGCTATGCATCCAGGTTTTTATTCTCCGATACCATGGTTTCATGCACATGCAAAGTGAATGATTCTAAAGTGCTCAAACATCATTTTCAAATTAGCAACGTGCTTCGTACACAACCAGGCTTTCAATGCTTAATCACTAACGCATTGCAGCGATGAAAGGATAGCACCGAGATAACATTCGTGCTACTATCCTCTTAATCAAAATATGAAAACTTCTATGTCATGATGTGCATAAGAAAATCAAAAACAATGAGTCCACAAATCACACCATTCAAACATCCCAACCCCCTAGGTTTAGGTATTGCTTTTGTTGCATAGGTGTAGAGGTTCATTTTGTCATGTTTTTATGTATAAAAAACAATAAATCACAAACTTTGACAAAGAAATAGGGCAAACTGAGGCTAAAACTCATGCTTTACCACTACCACACATCCACAAACAATTATTATATTTTTCCTTATTTTTCCAAGATATTTTTTTATTTTTTCCCTTATTTTTTTCATTTTATTGATTTATTTGGCAATAAAATATACTATTTTCTAGTTTTTCTTGTTCCACTCACTTCAACATACTAACATTCAATTTATCTTCCATATTCCCCCCATGGGAACACTTTTCACCCACCCGAAACATAAAAACTACCATTTTGCCACTTAAAAACTGCATTTCAGGTTTATGGGAATTAAATAAAGCATGTAAATCATTGCAAACCAAGATTTTCTGATAAACAACACTTACTCATAATTCAAACATCACACAAATAAAATTTCATCCAATAAGAACATAATTATCATCATAAACTGTAAAAAATCCTTCATTTTCTTTATAAAAATGGTCATACAGTGTTTTTACGTAACCCGAGATGCCTTGAATGATTGCATAACCAACAGACAGAGCCTCCATTTCTCTCAATCCAATGCTGTACTTCAATCTTTAGCATCTCCATCAATTTTCATCACCATTTCCTTCATTTTCCTTCATTCTTCCTTCATCAAGATGGCACACATGAACAACCCATAGAGAAGAGAGAGGGGGAGGAGAGAGAAAGACTAGAATCTATTCTGTTCATCCACATAGCCATTGCTCACGCGAAGGGCGGCGATATGCTCACCCCATAGAGAGAAGTTAAGCCCCAATGTCTGTTCCATGGGATCTTCACAGCTTGACATTCATGATGAGAGAGGAGGCGCAAATTACGCGCCCTGCATGCTCACACCATGTTCTTCCCTCTCTCTCCACGATTTGATGCATGAAAAATTGAGGGGGTGTTAAAATTTCCAAAGGGCAACCCCCCTTTGGTCCATGTTGTGGCCACCCTTTCAAATCTTGCCCACATCTTGTGGCCATTTCCCCGTCTTGGCTTCGATTTGAGCTCTGAAAGAACTTGGGCATCCGACTTAACATCCCGCACTGACTGGAAGCTCCTGACATCTTGCACTGCAGTCTGAAAAAATTATCAAAAATCCACAAGTGTTGCTTGGGTGCCTTTTAAAAGCAAACTTTCACTTGGTGCTTAAAATCGTCCTAGCTGCAACCGCCGCCTTCGATGTTAAATATTTTTTCCCTAAATTTTGGATTTTTTGGTAAATTTTAGGTACATCCCGGGCTCAAAACTGCGCTCTCATTCACAACCATGGGATAGGGCAACTCAGCCCGTCAAATCCCACAACAAATCTGCACAAAATAACAAAAGGAAGCATCAAGCTGATACAAAATAGATACATACTAAAGCACAGCACAATGCTCACCCTACCCCCTAATAGAACCAAGGCATGAAATCCACAAGGAGTAGGCTTAGCATAATCTAATAGAAGGTCCGAAGCTAGTCACTAACCGACTGCTCCAACACGTCCAAACTAAAAAGAACTATCAAAGAGGTTGCCCTAAGTGGTGGTCTGAACTACCTACCTAACTAAGGAAAATACAACCAGGAGCTCCTACTAGGCGAGGACTCCTATAGCATGATCAAGAAGTATTGTCTTTTTAGCACATTTCTTCTTTTAGGTTTTTATTATTCCATACTCGAGCATGTAAAAAGGAGGGAACTGAGCGTAGTGACTCAAGGAGAACAGGGCATCGGCCTTAGGTCCTGTCCTGGTACCCAAGAAACTACCAAGCCCTCGCAAGGCGACACTTAATCCTTTTCTGACGCTTACTTTTATTTTCACTCCAACCTTCCTTACTTTCTTCGTTTCCAGCAAGACGCCATCCCTAGGAAGACAAGGCATCGGCCCCGGGTCTGACTAGTCCCCAGGAACCCACCCGGCCTTCGCAAGGCGATGATCAACTACTTATAAATTTTCCTTTCTTTCCTTTTCTATTTTTATAGGGGTTAGAACCCCTTTTTACACACCTTTGTATCTATTTATTTTCTCTGAGATATTCAAGGTTTTTGTTCCTCTCTATCATTATCATTTTTCTTCTGGCAGGCTTCTCTAACTGCCTCACAACTAACAAGAACTCCTAGAATGGCTGCCTAGCAGGCTAGCAGAACAGGAACACTAGAACTGCTTTCTGAAATAGGTATTTCGATGCCTGGCAATGTCTTCACAGGAGGCAACGACTACTCAAACCTCCCTCAGACATACCCAACCTGAACCTGGAACTTCATGCCTTAGACTCTAGTCCCCAACAAGAAAGAAAATCCCCTACAAGTACACAGACACATATAGCATAAAAACACGGTACTCGAAAAGGAGAAATATCACCTGGATAGGGCCACGAGAAGCTTCCACGTAACAAACGGCTCCTTCCAAGCTCTTCTTCGAACCTGCCTAGCACAAGACTAAAACAAGAAACCATTAACCGCACCTGTACTAAACAAAAAACTGGCCCTCTTGGCCTAATGAAATAAATCACTTCACTACAAAAACTGATTGGCCCTCTTGGCCTAATGAAATAAAACAAAATAGCATCTACATATCCCTCCCTGAAATAGTACAAATATACCATAATATGCCCCCTTTCAAGGAGGAAAACTAGGACTCACAACCCTAAGCTAAATGCATAAGGTTATGACCCATCCCTCCTGCATATATAGCAAGAGGCGTATACATAACATGTTGCCTAATTAGCCTATGGGTCCAAGATAACAACGGTAGATTGGTCTCGTCTACTCTTTGCATCACCCATATCAACCATCGCCTGCCATATATCACATGCTCTGATAACATTCCCCACAAGCAACTGGGTCCTGTCTCATTATTGATAGCAATATCCAAACTAGGACCACAGTTGAAGAAAATATCTTCTTCATAAGAAAGATTTGCCAGTGAATCCGCAAACTGATTCCAGTAATGTGGAATTAGTTGAAAAGACACTCTCTCAAACACCGCAAGTAGGGTCATCATAGTTCGATGATACATACAAAGGATGGGATTCCGCACTGTGTATGTCCCATCTAGCTGATTCAGGATCAACTGGGAATCCCCTTTTACTAATAACTGCCGAATACCACCTTGTTTGGCAATATTCAGTCCCATAATCAAGGCTTTATACTCTTCCATATCGTTAGTGAATCCTACCCCGAGATAAGCAGCTAACTTCATCGTAACTCTATGTCGGGGATCTCGGATTACTACTCCAATACTCCCTTTTTTATTAGGACCCCTAGATGCTCCGTCAAAATATAATGTGTACATCCACAATGGGTTTATACAGCCTGCCATCACGAACTCCTCTATTCGTAATTATGATAGTCAAAATTTAGCATGTTGAGAGGATGAACTGACGGCTCCATCCCACCTTCTTCATTAAACTCAAGAGGGATACTTGTCAACATTCGTAAGCAATGATGGCAGAAGACTTTGATCTCCCACACAAAGGTTCCGTCTTCTTACTCAATCACTTTGTATTCTTTGCTCCACCAGATAAGTTTCCCCTGATGGTATCTCTGCTCTAGATATGGGTGCTCCAAATAAGGAATTAACCACTCCATCAACCAGCTTTAAGCTCTTTTGCAGGTCTCAAATCAGCCCTAGCATGGACCTGCAATGCATTTTTCTATATTAGCATACTTAGAAATAATAAGGTTTAATCTTATTAAGATTAACCTTATTTTTTTATTCTACTCCCTGCTCAGATCAGCTAGTAGAGCCCTACACCTATTTTTACCTATCCTGACAATCTTGTAGGGGCCATCCCATCTAGATTCTAGCTTCCTAGAAATAGCTCCCTACGAGCATCATAATACAGATCTAATTGCCCTTTTCTAAAGGTATACTTCTTTGCTTTAAGGTCGTGCAACAGCTTCATGCGACGTTTAGCTACCTCCTAGTGTAATAAGCTTTGCAATTTCAGTTCATCCAGGTGGGCTATGGTCGTGAAACGTTCAAAGAGTGAATCCTCATCTCCCAAAGAGTGGTTAATTGCAAACCGTATGGTTGGCAACTCGATTTCGAGAGATAACACACACTCTTCCCCATACACTAATTTAAATGGAGTATGGCCGGTAGCTCGCTTGAACGTTGTATTGTATGCCCATAGTGCCACATACAACTTCATGTCCCAGTCTCGTTTCTTCTCCGAGACTATTTTAGACAAGGTACCCACAAGCTGCTTATTAGTACTTTCGACTTGCCTGTTTGCTTGCGGATTCTAGGGGGTCGTTTTATTGTGCTTGATTTGCCAAGCTTCAGTCAAACTTTAGATCACTTTATTCAAAAAGTGGGTTCCATGGTTCGACACTAGTTCCTTCGGTGGACTGAAGCGACAGATAATTTGCTCTAAAAGAAAACTTGCAGTCTCTTTTGCATTGTCCTGTCTCATCACCTGCGCTTCTAGCCATTTTGTAAAATAATTAGTTGCTACTATAATGTACCTCTTCTGAGTAGTAGAACGACAGGGTGATAGGACCCACAAAGTCAATGCCCCCCTTCTCAAATGGAAGGATAGCCATCATAGGCGTAAGTGAGCGTTTTCTATTTTCTCTGTTGTCATGTCTTTGACAGGTATCACATCTCTTAACGTACTCAAAGGAATCTTGGAAGATGGATGGCCACCAATATCCAGCTCTTAAAGCTTTCTGTGCCGTCAATCGTCGAGCGAAGTGCCCTCCACATGATGTAGAGTCATGACACTCTTCCAAGACGAAAGGAACCTCGTCAGGCATCACACATCAACGATAGATATCATCAACACCTTGCCGATATAGTGATCCTGCGATCAAGGAAAACTTCAAAGCATGTTGTCTGATTTTTCTCTTTTCAGATTTTGATAAACCAACTCTAGTCTTTCTTGTTGATAGATAATGCGTAATAGTAGCATAGCAAGATGGGATAGAAGCTGTATCAATTTTAAACATTTCTTCAATACCACTTCCTTCAGCCAAAGTCTCTTTTGGCTCCCCGAAATCCATAAGGCATTCCACAATACCATGAAACCTCGGTGGCTTACTCTTAATCTCATAATGAAACTTCTGCGAAGTGATTAACCACTTTGCCAAACGATCAGGCGGCTGCAGCTTGTTCATAAGCAATCTAAGCCCTTTGGCCTTCGTATAAAACACTACCTTCTCATAGAGGATGTAGTGCCGGAATTTTTAGTCCCAAAGACTATCTCAAGGCACAACTTCTTCATGTGGGTGTAATTAATTTCTGATATGCCCAATTTTCGACTAGCAAAAGCTATCGGATGATACCACTTTTCCTCCCAGATTTGGGTTGAATAGCAGCTGATACTATGCATGGTGGCTATTGAAAATATGTAAAATACATCGCCTCTTTTAGGTGCTTTTACTAACTCTTGTTTCATATCCTTGAAAGCTAACTTACAAGGGTCACTCCATTCAAATAGACAGCTAAAGGATAATAAGTTCATTAATGGCAACGTCCTTTCTGCCAAGGCATTTATAAACCTTCGATAGTACCCTATCGATGACAGAAAGCTATGTACCTCTTTCGGAGTGCATGGTGGACTCATAGCGACTAGAACCTTGATCTTTTCAGGGTTAGTTGTGATCCCCACTCAACTGACCACATGGCCTAGCAATAGCCCATAAGGCACTCCAAAGACACACTTTCGTGGGTTAAGAGCGATACGAAATTGTCTGAGCGCTCAAAGCACTTTCTTAAGATAATCAACATCCTTTCCCTTACAGTGGCTGCCCCCAGGTCATCGATAAATACTTTCAACTTATCTAGGGAGATGTCACCAAAGGTCTTGTCTGTTGTTCGTTGCCATGATCTAGGTGCATTGCACAAACCAAAGGCCATCACATGGTACACAAAAGTACCAAAGACCGTGATAAAAGTTGTTTTCAACTTGTCCTCTTTTGCAATTGCCATCTGGTTGTATCCTGCAAAGCAATCCATAAACAAGTATATTTCCCTACCCACTAATTGATCCAAAATCTGGTCAATAAATGGCAACGGGTAGTAATCCTTAACCGTCTGCTTATGTAGCTCTCTAAAATCTACACATAGTGGGATCTGGTTATTTTTCTTCTTCCTGATAACAATTGGTGAACACCATTCCATGTGTTGTACAGGGAAAATTAAACCAGCTTTCCATAACTTCTGTAACTCCTTAAACAATCCGTCCCTCAATTCAAAAGGCATACGCCTTACTTTCTACGCACAGGACGATTGCCTTCTTTTATAGGAATAGTATGAACTGCCAGGCTAGAGGAATGCCTCTCAGCTCGTTATAACTCCAAGCAAAAATATCGCGAAATTCTTGAATCAAGGACACATAGTCCTCGCTTTCTGCTGAACTGAGCATGGAACCTAATTTAACGAATCATTCGGCGTGCCAAGGTCCAACTCAATCACATCTGCATCTCTTATCCTATCTTGCCGCTCTATCGGCTCATTTAGGGTTATCTGATAAATATCCTCTGTAATGGACCCCTCTTTAGATTCATCACTGGATGATGTCTCACTACCAGATGGATCATCCACTGTTTCTAATTTAGTAGAGGATAAAGGAGCTCTCTCACTCTGAGGATACTCAGGGTAAGCATCAACTATTACTCGATTAACACCTCTACCTAGAACCACTCGACCGGCAGGTATATCTACTTGACAGTCTGTTTGTAAGATCCAAGGCCTACCTAGCAAGACTCGATAGCTAGGACGTCCTGCAAATCTTATCACCCTAAAGTCCAAGAAGCACTCTACATTTGCAACTGTAACATGGACTTTAATAACGCAACCTTTTGGTTGCCTTAGACTATCATCAGCCATTCTAAGAAGGGTGGAGCTGTCTTTTTGGATGCCTAGACCCAACCTCTCCATCAACTCTGAACTCATGATATTGATGGAGGACCTAGTGTCTACAATAACATGCTCTATTAATATTCTATCCACGTATGCTAGAACCCTAGAGCAATTCTTTTCAGCATGATCAAACCAATCTTTCCCTACTCGTGCTATGCCCAAAGGTTCTACAATATACCAAATACATAGGATCTTTTTGAATTCCTTGCGTACTCTTGGAGATAATTTAATCAACTGTAAGAGGTTTACATTTGGTTTGACTTCGCAAAGAGAACTTGCCAAATCAAAATTATGATAGGTAGCCAAAGCTCACTTTTCTTGCCAGACCATTCTTTCTTTTGGTCTCGGGACCGGCTTTGGTCCTTCCTTTTTAGCTCTGGCCTTCTTTCTTGGCACTTCCTCATCCTTCTTAGGATCGACTTTTTTGTCAACAAGTCTTAGAGGTCCACCTTCCATGCCAGAATCCAGGACTTGCGTCCCCTTATCCCCTTGCTTAGGGTTTTCCTCGATTGGTTTTGCATTATCTTTATCACCCTCTTTAGCCTTTTGGCCTCTTGTCACGACTCTTAGGTTAGAGGTTTCAGCGCCATTGACGCGTACAGTCTCAATAAGGCTGACTCCATTGCCTTGTGGCAACTCTTCTATAGTGGTATTTCCCCTTTGTAATATTTGTCTTGGTCCATCATTTTGCTGGAGGTTATTACCTTGCGCTCTATGATTAACTGGACCTGGTTGTTTACTCCCTTGTTGGAGGGAACTAATCTTACTCCAACATGTAGCAACTAAGTGGCCCGACTTTCCACAAATATCACATTTAACGTTTGGATAGTTTCTAGGGAAATGTTGTCTGCCACACCACTTACAACTGAATCTTGAGGGTTCACCCTCTTTAGGCCGTCGACTCCCTATCGGATTCTGTTGCTTCTTTAGGAAATTGACGTCAATAGCTATTTGCCGATATTGTTCACAAATCATGTCGGTGTAGTGCTTCATCATATCCTTAACTTTTCCAAGGACAATAGATGCACTCGACTCATAACCTTGATCCTCTATCCGTCGTTCCATTGGCCTAACAATTTGATTGGGCATTGGTTGTTGACTCACAGGAACAACATTAGGGTTTGAAACTTGGCCTCCAACATTTGGTGAAGCCAACTGACTAGCCATAGGCATAGTCACACTGGGAGGAACTGGCAGCAAAGGTACATTTTGAACCATGCTTCCTCTCCCATTAGGGTTATTCATAGGAATCCCTTGACTTCCATTCATCAATGCTAAATTGCCTCCAGGTACTAAACCCGCATTAAGATTTATTTGAGAGGAGTAGGCCATTTGTAATCGTGACTTTACTCCTTCTATCCGCGTGATGGCGATGTCTATATCAGCCAAAGCCACATTGCTCAATTGTACCTGAATATTGAAATCCAATCCATGCAAGAAGTATTGCAATTGGGCAGCTGGCAGAATGGGAATGTAAGTTTGTAACTTACAAAACACTTCCTTAAGCTTCTTGGCATAGGCTTTCACATTCTCATGGGGGTCTTTGCGTGTTACATTCAAAACACACAACCAGTATTGGCCACCTCTTTTAGGGGCATATTCTCCTCGGAAAGCTGCATAAAATTGGCCGATTGTGGTAATGGTTCTATGATACCATACCACAGCCCTTCATTTTAATGTCATGTTAAAGAACATCATAAAATGTCCCTCATCTTGGATGCGGTAATTAAACATTAATCATTGGAATTCACAAATGTGAAACTCCGCATCTTCTTCAGCTAACCCATTAAAAATGGGCAAAGAAACTCCTAAAGCTGGCAAATCCGGCGTCCCTGCAGGAATTGCAATGGGTTGTGCCATGATCACAATTGGATTGACAACAGGAGTTTGAACTGATGGAATCACACCCTCACTTGAAGTGGGTTGACTTGGTGGAAGAGAGGAAGAACTTGTGCTTCCTCCTGCACCTAAAGGATTATGTGTAGCAGCTGGGTTACTAAGACCACTACCTCTTATGCGTATCGGGCTACTGGTTTGAGAAGAATAGCAACTTACAATCTCCAACCGCCATCTAGCCCTCTCAGAACATTTTGCTTTTTGTATTTCAGCTTGACGGTCCTTGTCAGAGGACATAAACCAACTTTTTGGTCCCTAAAAACCCTAGATTCGAGAACCACCACTTTTTGGCAGCTCCTGAGAAATGCACCACTGATGGGACCTGAAATGGGCCGGCAGTGGCTATGGCACTAGCCAGACCTTATGCTCATAACAGAAAAACACACCCTCATGGCCTCACAGACCAGGAGCGTCAATCTAATGCTAAAGGGAAAACTGCCCTTAAGCCTAATCTATGTGTTTATAGTTTTATAGTTTTGTAGTCTAACGTTTCCCTTTCTATAAACTCCTCAGAGGGAGAACCCATACACACTAGTAATAAATACCATAATAATCACATACATGGGAGGCAACTTCTCAGTAGAAACACCGCAGCCCCACTGCAGCTCTCCTAATCGTAGGGATTGGCCCCTTGATGCGCTGCTCAACATATAAAACAAACAAACAAACTCCACTCTTCATTTCGAAAGTAATCCAGGAGATATACCATGTGTCCTTACTAAATAATTCCCCTAAGAAACGAACGTCTATCCTACAGCGGCTTAGGATGCCTTTCCACACTCAATGTGGGTCATTGTCATTGAAAACATGTACTATGCATCCAGGTTTTTATTCTCCGATACCATGGTTTCATGCACATGCAAAGTGAATGATTCTAAAGTGGTCAAACATCATTTTCAGATTAGCAACGTGCTTTGTGCACAACCAGGCTTTCAATGCTTAATCACTAACGCATTGCAGCGATGAAAGGATAGCACCGAGATAACATTCGTGCTACTATCCTCTTAATCAAAATACGAAAACCTCAATGTCATGATGTGCATAAGAAAATCAGCAACAATCAGCACGCAAATCACACCATTCAAACATCTCAACCCCCTATGTTTAGGTATTACTTTTGTTGCACAGGTGTAGAGGTTCATTTTGTCATGTTTTTATGTATAAAAAGAAATAAATCACAAAATCTATCAAAGAGATAGGGCAAACTGAGGCTAAACCTCATGCTTTACCACTACCACACATCCACAAACAATTATTATATTTTTTCTTATTTTCCAAGATGTATTTTTATTTTTCCCCTTATTTTTTTCATTTTATTGATTTATTTGGAAATAAAATATACTATTTTCTAGTTTTGTTGTTCTACTCACTTCAACATACTAACATTCAATTTATCTTCCATCACCCGAAACGAAAAAACTACAATTTTGCCACTTAAAAACCGCATTTCGGGTTTATGGGAATTAAATAAAGCATGTAAATCATTGCAAACCAAGATTTTTTGATAAACAACACTTACTCATAATTCAAACATCACACAAATAAAATTTCATCCAATAAGAACATAATTATCATCATAAACTATAAAAAATCCTTCATTTTCTTCATAAAAATGGTCATACCATGTTTTTACGTAACCCGAGATGCCTCGAATGATTGCATAACCAACAGACGGATCCTCCATTGCTCTCAATCTTGAGCAATGCAATGAGCATGCTGGCTACCTACTAGTTGACCACCCTTCTTCCATAGATAAATCTTTGGCCTTTGTTGATGTATCTTGATTTATAATAATACATTTTCTTGTTCTTACTATACTTAATGCTATACCATTAAAAAAATCAGCTTCACCTGCAAGATTCAGCTTTGGGTTTGTATATGCAACAGCGGAAAATGTACTTTCAGTAGCCATGGAATGAAATTGAGCAAGTATAGATTCTTCAGCTTCATATTCTCCCATTAGCTCTTCTTCATTGTCATATCTTGCATGTGATAGCATGTCAACAACTGGATTCGCCTTTCCTGCAATATGCTTTAATTTGGGGTTGAGAGATTTAATATATGCAATCCATCTTAGCATAGCAATGTCGGGTGTAGAGCACACAATCAGTTTCTACCACTATGGAAGCACCTATAAAGTATTCACTATCAAACTTTAATGATGTTACAACTCCCCTAAATTCCCTTTTTACTTGTGCATACCTTCTTTGATGTTCATTGAGAACCTTTGCTCCAAAACGAATTGCATATATGTGTCGACCCTATGAGCATAGACCATCACCAGCCAAAATAGATGGGATTGATAGAATGCAAGATGTATGCATGAATGTATCAGAGGTGTGGAGATTCTTGGGTGCATGTGAGTTCTATTTGATATGGATTCCTCAATTTGCACATGTAGCTGATGTTCTATATGAGCTTCTAAGGAAAGGTCAAAGATTTCATTCGGAAAGGAAGCATAAAAAAGAAATAAAGAAATTGAAGCAGCTCTTAAAATCAACTCCCACATTGAGAAAGACTGACTATTCACATGGTAAGCCTATCATTAATACTGTTGATACAAGCCCAATCGGGATTGGATGGGAAATTGGGCAAAATAATGAGGAAGGGCAAAGATATGCAATTTGCTTTGGTGCTAAAGTATTGAGTGAACGATAGAGAAGGTATCCACAGGTAAAAAGAGAATTATGGGGAATTGTGATAGCCCTTAAATATGATAAGGAGTATTTTATGGGTGCTAGTGTAGTCATTAAGACTAATTGTTTACCGATATTGGGTATGATTACTAGTTGTGCTACCTCGAACACTGCTATGCTTTAGTGGATTGCATAGATCAAATCTTTGAACCTTGAATTTCAACGTATTATAGGAAGAGATAACCTAGTGGCAAATATGTTATCTCGAGAAAGATATGAGAATGAAGATGGGATGATGGATGAGGAGGAAGAAGATGACTTTCTTATGGATCAAAATGATGTTGTAAGAGTGAATTTAGCAAAGCAAGTTGTTGCTATAGCATTAGAAGAAGCTTGGATAACAAAGAGAAGACACTTTAGATGTTTTGCATATTGTATAGAAGTGTTTCTAGAATATGAATATGTAGGAGAGTGGCAGAGAATTGGTCAATACCTTAGTACATTAACAAAGAGAGATGAATGGCTAGATGAGGAGTTTAAGAAGATCAAGAGGAAAGCCTATGAGTTTTTCTTAAAAGATGGATACTTATGGAAACATGCTAAAAAGAAACAGGGCATGCCATTGCGAGTTTTGGGTGATAGAGCTTCACAAGTAATTGTTATGCAAGAATTTCATGAAAGATTGTGGGCTGGCCATAGAGGTGTTTGAGATACTTTTGCAAAGATCAAAGAAAGATATTGGTGGCAGGGTATGTATAAGGATGTTGCTCACTTTGTGAACACATATATGACATGCCAAATGTATTCATCTGTGAGACATCAGGATGTATTGCAACCCAGTGATTTGCATCTTCCCTTCACATCCAATCGCTATCCTACGCTCCTCCAATGGCTGCCTAGATGAAGAGATCCTGATTTAGTCTTTCTCTCTCCTCCTCTCTCTCCCCTCTATGGGCTATTCATGCGCATTATCTTGAAGCAATTTGTTGATCCTCTCTGGGGTTTTAAGTCTGATTTGCCGTTGCAGGATGAAAATGAGGCAAAGAAGATCATTCAACAATGTAAAGACATCAAGAAAGAAGTTCAGGAGATGGAGGTGACAGCCATAATTGCAAAAATTAAAAAAAGAGCTGCAGAATAGAATCATGAAGAATGAAGAGAACACACCTGCTCTAGGGACTGCAGTAATGGAACTAAATTTAGAAAAATAGAAGAAAAGCTAGCTCATGCTTTTTTGGACTTGTTCAATGATAAAGATATGGTCTTTTTTGATCCAGGTTGCTCCCCTCTAATGGAGCCTGAACTACTACATATCTTGTAAATTTTCCTTTTAATGCATACTTAAAAGCTTCCTTTTTTAAAAAAAAAATAAACTTGAGCTATTTTTACAGCCCATCGCTTCATGTGAACATGGAATTTAAGGAATGATCAGCTTTTTGGCAAGACACGTGTGGCTGGGTATCAAAAGGATTATAATCCCCTACAAGCCAGCAAATGAGGGTCAAATCTTATCTCCTTGTTCCGCATACTGTGGCTACAGCACTATCGAAACTGAAAGTGAGGGTTGTGCCATACAGACTCGCTGGAAGATTTTGACTACTGCGGAAAAGATTGAAGAGAAACGCTGCCACAGAACTTCAAAAAGCTGGCTTGAAGAGATGCGAATACCCCCAGCTTTAGTTAAGTCATGATAGTGAGTCACATAAGTCGAAGCGCACGATTGCATGTGGACTTGCTATCTACGCTCGACGGTGCTTCTATTTGGCGCCGCGTTGACCTTGTGGCCTGGTAGGCAGCGCCCGTTGGGCTGTTAGGGCAGCACGCCCAAGAAATGGAGAAATGGTGGCTCTTGAGTACCAATAGACAATGGTGTCCTTTGACTATGGACATGGCTATGGAAGGAAGGAGGTAGTAGAAAGATTTGATGGATAAATTAGTAGACTAGAGAGGAATAATGCCAAAAGTAGTATTAATTCTCAAAGCAACACATCAAAAAAGCTTTTTTTGGACTATATACAACATGAAATGAGTTTAAAAAGTGATGCAAATATTCTTCAGAAATTTACCCTCATAATTGCTAAAAGCATCGATATATATGTCTCGATAGATCTCTCTCTAGCTATTAGTGTCGTTAATGATGCAAATAGTGACACAAATAGTGATGCTTTCTAATGCATATACCGACACGGATAATGACATGTATAGTAAATTAGTCAAGCTACTAACAATGGTTCACAGAGAAAAAAATTTAGGTGGATGCTGTCGTAGCACCTTTGAGCATCATGTGTTGAATAATGTTCCATAAAGCAATTAAATATTGAATACAAAATTTTCATCAAGATAGGTACATCATGAGATGCTTTAAAAAAAGAGTTGTTGATTCAATATTCAAATAAGTACAAGATTGATAATGACAACTCATAAAACTACATGAAACAATAGAGAGGAGAGTCCAAAATAAACATGAAAATGTATCTATAAATATAGAAAAATGCAAGTCCATACAAAGGATGAGAAATATATCTAAGGAATGCTACATGAAACAAGCCTGCATGGATCATAGGGCCAAAAAAGAAAAGAATGTACGCTTCACAAAAGCAAGCGATTATTATATATTATTGCCATTTGAGAGCTTGTCTTGATGCAGTGGAGCATTAAATGGACTTTGCAATATAAAAAACTGAGATTAATCCATAATATATAATGCATCACAAAAAAACTAATGACTAAAAAAAAGAAAGAGATTTGACTTATGCAACCATACACATACAATCTATTGATGAGTATAGTGAGACCATGTGTCTTTGCATACCGAGTCTCCAAACCTATAGGATCATGATTTGTGGAGTGCTACAAAGAAAACAAAGTGGCATTGTTAGAAATAAGGTTATTAGTACAAGTAATATTTCAAATTATAAGAAAGTAAAAAAAATCAAAATAAAACTTACAAAATTCTTCAAATAAGTTCTATGGCTCCCACTACTTTTATTAAATCATTGGATTCTCTTGATGCATTGGAGCAATCTTATTGATTAGAAGTTCAAATTTACATGGGAGCAAGCATATTGGACAAAGCTTTCTTGAAGCCGGCCTTATCATCTTCAATCTTGGTCCATGGAGGGTGGTTTATGCTGAATATTGATTAGTTGGATTCATCTACTACTCTTCACCAACATCAAATAGGTTGATGGGACCTAAAATGGCTCGGCACTGGCTATGGCACTAGTCGGACCTCATGCACACAATAGACAATCCCACCACATGACCTCGCAACCACGAGGATCTAAGACTCACTCTACACTAACTGTTAATGTCGATTTTGTATTTGTTTTAGATCATAGTCCAATGTTTACCATCCCTTCTCCTCGGAGGGAGACCCCATAACATATAGGCATAATATCTCATAGCACAAACATAGAGAAGCACCTCTCGGCTGACTGTCTCGGCTCCATTGTGACTCTCATACACCTCAGGGAATAGCCCAAAGATACAGTGCTCCAACATAAAATACACACGATACAAACTCCACTCTTTCATTTTGAACGTATTCCAAGAGATACTATGTGTCCTTACTAAACAATTTCCAAAAAACGATCGACTAGCCTACAAATTAGGTTATCTCATACACTCAAGTGTAGGTCATCATAATGGAAAAGAGGTGCTATGCATCGAACTCTTCATATTCCGATAGCATGGTTAATATGCACATGCAAAAGTGGATGATCCTAATGTGCTCAAACATAATTTTGAATCAGAAATGTGTCGTGCACAACCAGGCTTTCAAATGCTCCTTTACTAACTCGTTGCGGTGATGTAAGGATAGCACCAAGGCAACAAGCATGCTACTATCATCTTAATTAAAACACTACGAACCCTATATCATAATATGCATCAACAAAATCAGCAATAAACAATACCCAAATCGCATCATTCAAATACCCCATCCCCTATGTTTAGGTAGTGCTTCCGTTGCATAGGTGTAGGGATTCATTTTGTCATGTTTTGATGTATGAAAAGCAATAAATCACAAATTTTAACAAAACAAATAGGGAAAACTAAGGCTAAACTTCATGCTCCACCACTATCATACATTCACAAACACTCATTATATTTTTTCCTTATTTTTATGAAGTGTATTTCTATTTTTTTCGAAATTTTCTTATTTTTAGCATTTATTTGACAATAATCGCTATTATTTTTCTATTTTTCTTATACCAATCATTTAAGCCATTTTCCATTTTTCATTTTCCATTTTTTCACATAAGAATACATTTCACCCACCCGAAATAACAAAACCATAATTTTACCCTTTAAAATTACATTTTGGGTTTTGTGAGATTTAAATAGCGCATGTAAATCATTATGAAATCACAATTTTCTGCTAGACAACAATCAACCATGATGCAACTAGCACTCAATCAATTTTCCATCGCATAAGAACATCATTTCCATCATAAAATATCAAAATAACTTCATTTCCTTCATAAAAAATATTCATACCATGTTTCTACGAAACCCGATATGCATTAAATGACTGTGTGAATAGCAGACAGAGCCTCCATTACTCTCAATTCCATGCTACACATCAATCTTCAATCTATTAATCTCCATCATCCTTTGCTCCAATCTCCTTCCCGATTCTTCCTTCAAGATAATGCGCACGAATAGCCCATAGAGGGGAGAGAGAGGAGGAGAGAGAAAGACTAAATCAGGATCTCTTCATCTGGGCAGCCATTGGAGGAGCGTAGGATAGTGATTGGATGTGAAGGGAAGATGCAAATCACTGGTGCAGTCTGATTTGGGGGGTACAATGAGGTGAGGTATGGCTAATGGCCCCCCCCTCTCCATTCGTCGCTTGTTGTTGCCATAGCATTTTCATCTTCTTCATGCCCAAAAAAAAAGGGCCCCCTCCCCATTCGTCAAATTTTGGGGGGTCCCAAGGGGAGCCCCCAAGGGTCGTACCCTTCTACACCTCTTAAGTCTTTTTAGACTTGGCCTTTTCTTGGTCCTCCACTTCAGGCACCACCATTCTCGTGTGCGGCATCGAATTTTGAATCTGTAAATTTTTTCTCAACCATCTTGAGGTCCTGCATTGCCTTGCACTTCTCAAGTTCCAATCCAGCATATGGAAAAATCATGAAAATTCCCAAACTGCCAGTTGGTGTATCTTTAAAGCAATTTAGGAACTTGACTCTGACTTGCCACTTAAAATAGAACTAACTACAACTGCCACCTTCGACGAAGTCTATTTTTCCCTTGAAATTCAGATTTTTTGGCTAGTTTTAAGCATATTTTCCAAGCAAAATCCACTGCTCAAAGGTAATTCTATTGCTTTTCGATTGAATCTCTATTTTCATTCAATTGTTGAGCCAGTCCTATTGTTGATAAAGAGGGATTGAGTGTGATAGATCCTCTTAATCCCCATTGAAGGGCATGTAAAATTTAGCCTAGGATTGATTATGATTGCTTGATGAATTTTCTTTCCTTCTTCATGTTTAAATGTTGATGCAAATTTGATTCTATAAATGCTACTCACTGCCTACTTGGATTTTGTTGGATAATTGAACATTGATGTTATGGGACTAAAATAATGATGAAAAAGGTAAGTGAAAATATTGTAAAAGCAATGAGTCATTGCAAAAGGGCAATTTCCTATCCATAGCCTTTTCAATCCAGTCATTTCCCAATAGCCACTTGCACTTCATTAAAGAATTTAAAGGATTTTTCAATCAATGCATAGCATCCTTGTTTGATTAGCCATTAGAATGCACTTGCCATATTGATTTCTATGAGGAATAGTAGATGTGAGGCAATTCAAAAAGACAAAAGATAGGTGACATTCCCTTCTTGATTATGATCCTGAAGGGGTGCACAATTGTAATATTTCCGCATGAAATATTAAGTCGACCCTAAACCCTGCATACCCCGCGCAATAAGGCACCCCAAAGTAATCTCCCACATCATAAAATTTTGGTAGTTAAGTGCTTACCCCGTGTGCGCGTTAATAAATCCCAACCACGTTGTGCAAATAAGGCCGAGGCTTGAAGACCGCAAGGCCACATGAGAACACCCTTTACGGAAAAGGAAAAAGGATAATGGTTAAAAATTTTGCAATTTTTTTATTTAATAACCCCCTCCCCTCAACTGATGCATGGCGGGGAGAGGGAGTATGGAAGAAACCTTGTGCTAAGTGGAGAGCATGGGGGAGAGAGGAGGCATGCAAGCCAACCACGTGGGAGGCTATCTCCCCCCCTCTCTAACTATATAAACCTCCCCCCCCCTGAAGCTTGGGGGAGAGGAGAGAAGGAAGACAGTTGCTAAGGTTGTTGTGAAGGACGCCGCCTTGCCAGGGATGTAATATATATTTATTTATTTTTTTCCCCATTGCAACGGCGCGTCGTGCTGGAAGGGGATAGAGGAGCCAGCAAGCTCCTCGCTGGAGCTTGCTTGGTTCCATGGGCATGCAGGGCGACACGCCATGAGGGAGGAATTCCCTCCCTCCCCCTATAAAACCTTCACCATGAGGGTGGGGGGAGAGTAGGCCGTGAGAGAAGAGGACGAAGCCATCGCCTTGTTCGTGTTGCTGTCGAGGGAGGAGGAAGGACAGATGTCGAATGCTGCACTGCCGCCCTGCAATCTGTAGAAGGAGGGAGGGATAGCCACTTCGTCACTGCCTGCAGACTTTCACCCCCCTGTGGATGCCGTCGGAAGTTCCTCCCCACGTGGCTCCTGACCGACCCCCATAGAAGCTTCAAGAAGCTTCTTGAAGCTTCTAAGGGGGGGGCTCCTCTAAGCCCCCCTTCCTATATCTTTATTAATCCTTTTAACCCCCCCCCCCCTCCCGGTTTTATCCCCTTAGTATCCTTTCACCCCCCTCATATCCCTTTTATCCTTTCAACCCCCTCTTTCCCCCCCCCTCCCCCCATATTCTTTTTTTAACACACACCCCTAAGCCCTTTTTTAATCCCCCTGTGTCCCCTTTTTCCTTATACACCCTTTTCCTTCCCCGTGCTATAAGCCTTCACCCTTCACCTTTCCCCTTCACCCCGGGTTAAAATCCCTAAAAGCCTTTACTACTCCGTGTCCCAAAACCTCTCCAAAAATCCCTCTTCCTATACCTTTTACCCCCAAGCCCAAAGATTTCCCAAGGCCTTCATATGTTTTTTGAAACCACACTCACACACACCATTTTCACCGCGTATGAATCCCTATAGGGCCTTTTTCTTTTAGGCTTTATAAACCTTTCCCTCTCCGAAGAAGCTAAGACCTTAAAGGTCTTGTTAACCCTTTCTCGTGGTCAATCCCTTAATGATTCCTTGACTCGAAAGAGAGAAGAGGAATATTGAAGCGACGGTGAATTCCGAAAAGGATTGTAAATCTACTTCCACGTTTGAAGGATTACAACTGCGATGCCGCCTAAGAAAGTCCAAGGAGTAGCTGCGAGAGGGTCATCTCCCGGTATCCATGTGGATATCTCACCTCAAAACCAGGTTTTTCCTTCTTGGTTTTATATCAGTTTTAATTTAATCATGCAAGATGAATTGTTAGGGATAAGATATTTTTTGTCCTAGTTATTTACGATGAAGGAATTTAGTCTTGTTGAACATGCAAAATGGATAAAGTACAAACATAGTTTTCCTTCAAATAGCCTTATGCACTGAAACGAATTATGAGCAAGATTATTTACCCACTAAAGTAGTTAAATTTTGAAGGAATAAAAACTGCATCTTGCACCATTAACCCCTATTCTTTTTTTTTTACAAGGAATCATCATAGAAGGTGAAATTCATGAAAGGTTTCTTACGTTGCTCAAACTCTAGGAAGTTATCATTGCTAACTGCATATCTTAGCAAGGAAAAGATTGTTTATTTGGCATGAGTTTTGTTCGCAAGGAAAAAGGAAGTTTAATTGAATTTACCTAACCTCAAAGCAATAAAGTTTAGGACTGAAAAATCAATTGTCACATAGATAACAAATCGTGCGAGGTGATCTCAATATTACCTTCTAAAAGTTGACCAAATTAATATAAACTTAGAAATACCTATGCTGCGAAATATGCATTGGAAACGATTTAAATCCAAGAAACGTTTATACCTTAAATACTTGTCCACCTTCCCTAATTGTAGGGTCAATAAATCGTAACGTAAAAGAACTAGGGTTTGTCCCTGAGGTTCTTAAAGAAAATAATAAAAGGAGACCCTAGGTCTGACAAATGTCAGCTTAAAGAAACTGAAACAAATTGTTTCATCACATATTACGATGCACGACTTGCGCAGCAAGTAGAAGTCATATGGTCTTGTGATTGATTCACAAGAAGAAAGGTTAAATACCCTCAACAAGGATGGCGGATCCTTACGCAAGTTATCTTGAAAAAGGATGTATTCTTTGATATCCTTCTAAGTAAGGAAGGTTAAAAACCGGAAACTAAAAGTATCCAATGAACTTTAGGGTTGACCAAGTTGGGTTAATAGGGTACGCCCTAACCCAAAATATAAGGGATCTTGCCAAGTCGGAAGACACCCTGGAACGAGTGCTGATGCATTTGAAAGGAAAGAATCATTCCTTAGGAGTTTGTCAACAACAAGATTGGTTAAAGGAAATGTTTGTGCTTGCTAGAGATTTTAGAGCACTGTTTGATTTATGAATTACAAATTAAAGGCCTGAAGGGAGAGGCAGCTTCCGTTACCCCCGACTGCCTGCCTGACCCTAACCAAAGGGGTTGTTGACTGTGCTGGGGACGTGGACTGAACCCGCCGCGAGAGGTCTCTCCGTTGAGCTCTACTTGGAGCAGGAGGACGCTTGGGTGCCAGGGCGGCTCTGGCCGTAAATCCCTTGCCTTCCGGGTCCTACACAAGAAGCTAACGTGACTCGGATTGGATCTCGAGGCCCGCATACTAGTCTACGAGCGGAAGCTTGGAATAGTGATCCTGTAGATTACTGGATAGCCTTCGGGTGGATTATGGACAAGTCTACGGGCAGAACTCCTTGTATTTCAAAGATAAATATGATGATATGTTAATAAAGAACTTGTTTGATATTTTTTTTCTATGTCACGTGATAAGATTACGTGAAGGAGCCTCTGCTTAACGGTTTAATTAATGAGGCTGATTGTTACATGTCGAACTAACGTGTTAGATAATTACCTAATTAAAACAAACCGAGGAAAGTGGGGAGGATGGGCCATGGGTCCGTCCTATAGTTAGGTGGTCCCGGTTGGCGGGGAAATTTTCTCAAATCTCGAAGAACAGCGTGATGATCGTCAAGGGACACGAATAACGAAAGCATTGACCTAGAGTTATGTCTTAACCGATTTACGTTGTTTTAGGGGAATGGAATGGGACTATGCCTTATGGCAGAGAGGTTGAGCTCTGCCTCCCTCTCGTTTCCCATTCTCCTTGAACCAAGTGCAGCGTGAATCTGCTTCGGACCTGGCGTTTCTGCGTAAAGTAGTTCACTTGGGTCGGATGCTAGTTTGCTGTTAGGAAAAGACCAATCAGGAAAATCCTAATTTCAGTCGATCCTAAGTGGGAACGGCCAAGAATACTTCCGCTACATGGCAGACGTGGAAAGTCCTAGATCGCAAATCCCGTAAGATTCCATGGGAGTTTCGGGTGGAGCTTTCTAGACATCCTTTCCGATGGACTGCTAAGACGTGCCCTGGACCATACTAGTGGACACATTACAAGGGAGCTGCCATCGACGCATGCTGCCGCTGCACTGACCCACTGCCACCTCATCTCCATCACCATCACCTTCATAACTGTCATCCTCACCTCCTTCGTCGTCATCTCCCCCCTTCCAAATCATTTCCTCCTCTCACATCATCTTTGTACCTCAGAAGCTTAGAAGCTTCTAAATAGAAGCTTCTAACAAGGCTTCCATAAGCCTTGTACACACGGCTTTCCCCGGGTGTTTCATAAATCATGTCTTGTAAAGGATATTCCTGCGCAAGAGGGGAGTAGGAAGCTTTGAGGCTGATTTACCAAAGCCTGGAGGGGGTTCATAGATCGGATAAAGGCAAGGATGAGTTTGCGGAGTCAAGAGTCTACGTCATCGATGGCCCCCAAACAAAAGACGCAAGGTGCACACGCGGGAGCCTTCAACCCAAGTTTACATGTGGACATCACTGCGAGTCCTCAAGCCCAGGTTCTAATTGTGTTTCTTGCATAAAAGGAATGCATTTAAGCATGATGGTTTTTAGAAAAATTTAAATGCATTCGATTTACAATGTTTAGTCCATGTCGATTAATTAAAGTTGCACGCACTCCCGTCAATAAGGGTAGTTGCAAATCTTCTTGAATGATAATGCATAAATTAGAAGAGGATATCGTCCTAAGAAGGATAGAGCTTGTCGCATGTTGCACTTATGATTTAAATCCATGACGTGATTCGTATAAAGGTTAATCTTAGACGCCATTGAATGTTGTCCAAGAATTGCATGGCATGAAAAGGAAACCATGAACTTGCCTGTTGCATGTGAGGATGCTTGCATTTTAAGTCAGATTAAGTGCCATAGAATGGTTTGAGTCAACATTAGTCTTATGACATTCGTCATGCATGAACTTCTTTTATCGAAGTTGTTTTAGGAAAAGATGCATTTCATGTTAAAGCCTGAATTCAATTGCATTAAACGAAAGGTTTATATGCATAGTTCTTAATGTAAATCTATGTAGGTTTTATGCGAGTTATCCCCCAATTTGTCAATCATTATGATTTTAGCAAGGAAAAAAAATGGTCATTGCAAACCCTATAGTTGCGTAGAAGGAAAAGTCTATGATTCGCATACTTACACAGAATGTTGTATCTTGAATTTATTTATTTGCATCTCTTAGGAAAATTATTTGCATCTCTTCTAAGAAAAGATCATTCTCATCGCAAGATAATTAGATCATTTTAGGTAAATCGCTTGTAATGGCATAACCCTCAAGGGATTCGTAAACACATAACTAGTTGGTATGACGAACACTTCAAAGTACTAGGTAGTATGTTAAAAATTATGCCTAGTATCGCACTTGGGATACCAAGTCAAGACTTCCAATCCCAAAGATTCTACCCACATTCATAAAATGTTAGGGTTAACTGAACGCTTATGTAAGAACGATCTAGGGTATTTACCCTAAGGATCAATTAGCCAAAGACTAGACCTCCGTGTGGATTGAGAAACCTTAGGGCCAAACATTGTCTGCCTAGTAAGGTTAGGGTTGGATTGGGTCAAGAAGACATCCCAAACCCTACATCTTGACCAAGTGTATTTCTTGACCAAGGAATGTCATTTGATGGGAGAAATGATCCCGCAAGTCAGATGCAACTCCTATGCAACAAGTTGCAATGTCACATAGCTTTGTGTTTCAATCACAAGATAGATTTGCCACTCCATGGAATAAGGTTGGCACGTTCTAGTGCAAGTATAATTTGCAAGAGGATGGGTAGACGTCTTGCTACATCACCCTTCTTTGGACCGGTTTGCCAAGTTAGGGAAGTTATGTATTGCCTAGCAAGCAATGGACCAATTAAGTTGGGACGATGAGGTTGCCCAGGGTTTATTGTCTTAATTTGAGGGACCTAAGGTGTTGGTTAAATTGGGTTAACAGGGTATAAACCCTAACCCAAGGATAAAAGGATAAACAAACAACAAAAACCTTGGGGATATTGCCAAGTCGCAATAGATCCCGGATCGAATGCTAGATGCATTCGGAGAGAAGGATTCACACCTTAGCAATTGGCCAAACAAACAACCATTGGATTGATTGTGTTTGCATAGTTAGGAGCACTATTTGTATTGCTTTTGCTCAAGGAACTAAAGATGGAAAAATAATTAATGCTTCAGGTTGAAGGCTTGGAGGGAGAAGTAGCATCAGTTACCCTCGACTGTCTGCCTGACCCTATCCAAGGGGGTTGTTAGCCGCGCCGAGTACGTGGACAAAACCCATTGCGAGAGGTCTCTCCATGGGTGCTACTTGGAGCAGGAGGATGCTTGGGTGCTAGGGGGGTTTGGCCGTAAATCCCTTGCCTCCGGGTCCTGCACAAGAGGCTGATGTGACTCGGGATTGGATCTCGAGACCCGTATACTAGTCTACGGGCGGAAACTTGGATTAGTAATCCCTGAGGATTGCTGGATTGCCTTCAGGTGGATTATGGATTGCCTTCGGACAGATTATGGATTAGCCTTCGGACTCGATTATGGAATAGCCTTCGGGTTGGATTATATGATGTATTCCAAAGACTAATAAATAAGATCAATTATTGAAAAGGAACTTGTTTGACTTTGCTTTTCTATGTCAGTGTTTAAGTTACGTGAAGGAACCGGTGATAAATTGGCTAATTAAGGAGTGCTATTATTTAGCAAGCTCTTCATTTGGAGCTTTTTAAGTGCTTCTTGAAGCTTTTTGGTCATCACTTGGATTTTTTTTTGTTATTTTATGGAGCTTTTTGTTTGATTATGTTATCGCTTTGAATTTAATTATTATGCAATTGCAAAGTAATCGCAAAGTATTGAATGCTTTGATCTCTAACAAAAAATAGGTATACAACTACTTCTAAAGCATGAAGTTTTAGCATAATTTTATAAGTTTATGAAGTAATCCCAATTTAAGTGAGATCCAAAGTCCATAGAGTCATACATAATTACCGAGCATCATCAAGCCCCATGGCATGCACTACCAATACAAGGCATCATTTTAAAAATAATGCAACTACAAATCATGTGAAATCATCATCGTCACTAGGATGAATAGATGGTGGTCCGCATGCCACATCAACCAAGCACTGGTTGTAGAGGCTAAAATCACCCTCAAGGCACATGCAAAAACGATGCATCTCTGTGCATGCTCTACCAAGGCCGCCACAACCTGAAAAAATATCTAGCACATAGTCGAGATCCTCTGTGAACGTAGCAAGGAGCCACCTACAAAAGAAACCATTTAGTAACATCCATAACAAAAGCATGACATATCTTAATGCAAAGTATAAACCTATCTGAGAGTGTATAACACACCTATAAAAAACTAGTGATCTTTCTGCACCCCCTCGAACCTCTACACCATCCACATAAGTGTGCTCAAATGATGTGCCTTGGAGGTCTGTCTCGAAGAGGAAGCTACGAGAGGCAAGAAACCTGTATGGGCTAACCCTCTCGCTAGCCTCTCTATCATATGAAGGGACATGCATCCCTCGATAAAACAAGCCAATAGTATTCAACACACTTACCTCCTCTCGAGTATCAGGGTGTCTATATCCACCCTCACACATGAGAGTCCATGTGCGATGGAGCTTCAATCCAATGGCATGAGCTCCTCTAAGCACTTTTCCAAAGTGTTGTGCAAGTCCCAAAGTCACCAAGAACCCCTCATCTGCCAAGAATCTATGGGCTAGGTCCATGACACCTTTGACAAGTGCACTAGAAAATGTATTCCATTCGGGAATCCCTTTCAAATGTAAAGATGTATAAGACCATGCAATATCACATGAGTTTATAAACTAAACTAATGCAAGCACATATACCTTCTGCCTCAAGGCCAACAACAAGCAAAGATGTAGGAAAATCTGCAAACAACAACTTAGCAACCTCATATGATGGGACACCATTACACTGGTAAGAGTTGATGGTATTTCCCTCCATGAAGTGCTTAATGCTAAAATTGAAAACACAATAACAAAGCATAAGTAACCATTACAATAGATGTGTATATAGAGAATGGTGATAAAATATACCCATCCAATGCAAAATCGTCGATCGATGTCACGTCTACCAACAAAGCATCTACGATAGTTTGGTATTGAAATCCTATCATCAAAATAAAGTTTACTTACAAATGTTGATGTTGGCTAAATGTTAAGACTCAGAATGTAAAGCTAGAAATATACATACCTGTCTTGCGTATAGCGGGACGTCTACAAGACTCTTGTATAGGCTCTGATGACTGAGTCATGAACGACATAGCCCGAGAAGGTGTAGTATGTTGCAAAGATCCCTCAAAGTGACCCTTACTTTTTTCATTTTCTTTCCAAATGCTATGCATGTCAAAACCATCTTTTTTGCCTAAAGTTGTAAAGAAAAATAGGAAGGAAAGCAAATTATTTAGTGTTTAATGTTTAGATTTTATATTATCTTCAAAAAAATATAAAAATGTACTTTTAACATGACTCCAATAATCCAAAAAATGATACTTGATTCACCTTCTAATTCTTCATCCAATGAAACAACTTTCTCTTTGTGTTTAGACCTTCGCTTTGTTGTACCAACCTCATTTAATTCACTTTTATTACCTACGCAATATAAAGACAACAAAATAATACTTTAATAAATTGACTCGTCAAATGAAAATCCTAAACTCTATCATTCATGCAAATTGGCTTACCCTTGCTATACTTCAACGCATCATCTATCGTGGTGATATTCTTTCGTTTTCCCATGGACTTTTGCTTCATTGTAGTATCAACAGTTGCACCACCAATGGCACCTAAGTAGTGTGAAGTCAACACAATATAATATCATATTCATGCAAATTAGAAACAAGGCTACTTGGATCAAACTAAAAATTTGCATTCCATCCAATATACCCTTTGCCATGCTACCACCACAAGTCGCCTTTATCCCCACAACATGAGGGACCATGTCTATTGTATTGGACATTTCTAATTTGCAAAAACAACAAAGTTAAGAAAACACAAAAGTCTAAAAATTTATGATAAGTTTCATGTTAAATAAATACATTTTTAGAAAGTACAATTTCCTTCATCCTCTTCTTTGTGCGTAGAAATTACTCTATTTTGTTCCAGAAATCCTGCATATAAGGCAAGTATTACTAAAACAAATAGCTAAGAGCAAGAGTTACCACATATTTACTATGTTTGGCTCTCAAAGTACTTACTCTCTCTTAATTCAATCTCTTGTCGTGGAATGTCATCCAATGGATAGTCTATCCACCATGGACAAATACGCATTTCCCATTCTGACAAACCCCTCTCAAGCAGTGCTTTTGAGAACATACAATTTTCACATCCCAAGTCCATCCACTCCTCCACCAGAGGAGGGAGGCTTTCTAGCACTCCACTTTCCTGTAGACTACGCAACCATCTTTTCCAAAAATATAAGAACAAACAACAAAAGCACTCTTAAGTTAGAATACATTTGTACATATGGTATTTAGAAAATATGGTTTCTTTATACTAGAAATACCTGTATACCACCCTCTTGCTTGATTGTGTGAGCTCTGGAACCTTCTCAGAGTCTCCAACATTCTTCATTTCACCAAAAATATTTGCAAATGCCTTTAAAATATGTAAACGTCTTTGGCCTTTAAAAAAAACATCAAAGCCTCCTGGAATCTCAGTGCCATCAACTTGTAAGCTCCTGATCAATAAGGAGCATTCTCCAATCATATGAAACCAGTACACCTCTTGCTTCATGTAGCTACGAAATCTCCTTACATCCGCAAAGTGTGACATAGTGGAGTCCTTTGCCTTCGTGACAGCCATGAGAAGTAAAATCTCCCTTTTTCTAATATATTGGTTATTGAACAAAACATAACTTCAATATTGTTGAACCAAATTATGTTCAATTCCAAAAAATAAGAGAACATTAGTCCATGAGGAAAACATACCTCTCCGCAGCAATATTAGCACTACAAATGGCATACAATTTGTCCTTGGTAATAGCCATCATGTTCCTTTCATCCCAATTCAATGCAAACAAAACAGAAAAGAAATCCTCTCCATGCGCAGGATTAGCTATTCCAAGGTACTTGTATCCTTTGTCCCTCAATTTATCTTGCTCTTTGTTTATGAATTGTTTTCTTTTTGCCTCATAATTTGCCTCTGGCAATGCAAGCTCCTTGAGGCGGGCCTCCTCTTTGAGTATGGCAGAGTTATAGTCATCCTAAATAGAAAAATCAATACACTATTCTTAGTTATGGTTAAATTCAAGATACCATAATTTGTTATGCTGAAAACTAAAATACTATACCAAACTTTTTACCTTCCACACCAAAAGCGATATTAGCAAACATGGGTTCTTGTACCATGGATCATTGCCATGGTTACTTTTTCCTTCAATTTCATACTCTATTTCAGCCCACCGTCTTTGAGAAGGGCTCATCCTTTCCAAAATGCTTTGTTTATCAGCGATGCCAAACTTTTGGAACATGAAAATTTCATGGCCTAGGTTGGGTTTGACATGTGCTCTTGTTACACTACAACATTGAAAATTGTCTTTAAATTTTAAGATTCACACATAAATAAAACCTATTCACATTCACATAACTAATAAATGAAACCTATTGGCATTCACACGTAAATGAAATCTATTGGAATAAATAAAATATCTTGACATTCACACAAAAATTATCTTTATATTTTGAGATTCACACATAAATAAAAACTATTGGCAATATTCACACACAATTGATGATCTATTAACCCATTTGAAAAAGTTAATAGTGATAAGTATACTTACGCATTTGATGTATCCAATGCTAACAATAGTTCTCCTTCTTTCTTCTTCTCCACTTGAATGAATTGACATAGAACTCTAACATGTCGCGAAATATCTTCATTATAAACTACATACATCAAATAATAAAATAAATAATTAGTCAAAGAAGGAAGTATCATCACAATAAACAAGAGAAAGCAAGACAATGCATAGTTACCTTCCTTTATCCTCTTCATCCATGTCTTCAACCTATGATTACCGTCCCATACCAAAAACTTGCGCCCTCTTAAATCAGCCCACTCATCAGTCAATTCATCTTCAAACCTTTGGTTAACTTCTCTCCAAAGAGGGCCCCACTCTTCCAAATTTTGGGGAGATACATCCATTAGCTCACCAGTGGGCCTTCTCAAAGAAACCAAAAATTTCCCCATTGTTTCCATATACGAAGCATTATCGAAAGATGAAATCAACCATGTAGCAGAACTAGATGCAAGCCTTATAGCCTCATAGGGCACAAGTCTACACAAAGGGATAGGAGGAGGAGAAGTAGACCTCGTTACAAAAAATGAGGCCAACACATCTGACATAAGCCCAAACTTGACATTCTCTCCAATGTGTCTATCATGCTCACTGACCTCTTTCTTTTCTTCATTAGCAACATCCTCATTCACCTCTTCATTTTCCTCATGTACAGTTTGCAAATCTAAAGACCTCCCCTGTGTTGTTTCACCACACTCCGTGGTGGTAGTGTGGGTTCTCATAGGATCAGCATGAATGTCATTGCTTGCTTCATCCATGCTATCCTCAAGCGCTTCATCATCAATGAAAGGACATTTTTTCCTTGGTTTTCCACCCTTGTTATTTGGAGATTCAGAGAATGCACGGGAGGATGCTTCTTGATCGATACTTACTAGTCTATTGCATAGACCGGATCTTAACCTTGTAATTGGAGTATCTACAAAAATAATTTGAAAATAGAATATAACATTTATATGAAACTTTAAAAGAGTTGCTTAACCATTAAGAATAGAATATGTAAATTTAAAAGAGTGATTGAATGACTTACTTGGATGGCCCCTTTTGCTTTGACCTCTCCTACCACCACCACGCCGACCTCTAGCCATGCTCAGAAGCACTAAAACAAACCACAAATCATTTTAAAAATGAAGACGACTCAACTGAATCACATGTTCTATTAATTAATCTCCACCAAAATATGACCATTTGACGCAGACAACACACTTTAACATCATTTGTTATTTGGTTTTAATAAATGTATTAAATTTTCTTAACCATTTGAACCTCCCGACCACATTTTCACCCCCGCACCCCCAAAGGGAGGATACTCCCAATCCCTTGTTCCTGTCTGCGTTGACGCAGACAATGCTGAGTGTTTGACAATTCCCAATCCAAAAAAATCAAATCATGTCACACTTATTTCTTTAGGATGATTTGCGTATGATTTAAAAATGGTTTAATTTTTCATGCCTTGGACTCGCACGGTTTACACCCACTCTATATGGAGGGGGGGTGTAGGGGGGGCATCAGCCCCCCCTACTAGTGTCGCCGGGGGGTTCCAAGGGGGGCCGGCGACAGCCATGAGGCCCCCCTTGGCGGGGGTTCGGGGGCAGCGCCCCCGAAGCCAAAAATTGTAGGTAACTTGGCTATAGAAGAGGTTTAAGGGGCGGTTTAGGGAGGAGCAGTGGTTTAAGGATGAGGGGCTGAGAGGGGAGTGGTTTGGGGAGCAGGGACTGAGAGGGGAGTGGTTTAAGGAGGAGGGGCTGAGAGGGGGGCGGCTGTGCACTACCCGCCCCATTTCATAAGGTACCCCGCCCCCCCACCAGGTCGTCTGCGTTGACGCAGACAGTGGGCGGGTACTGAGGGTTCCCCCTCCTCGCCTTTTTCCTCTCCTCCTCCTCCCTCCAAAGGGGGCTGCGCCCAACCCCCGAGAGTTGTCTGCGTTGACGCAGACAGCCCCGGGTGTCCCAAAGGTCTCCTCCTCTCCCACTTTTTCAGTTTACCATCTCCTTCTCTACCTCCCCTTTCCTTCTCTCCCCTCCCATTGTTGTCCTCTCATTGTCTACCTACTCTTCCATTTCTTTCAGCCATGGAGGAAAAATGAAACTTGAAATATAGATTTTCTGCCATAAAGATGGAGTGTGGAGCTTACCCGGTGAGTTTGATGGAGAATGTTGATCTTGTTTGAGCTTGTTGCAAGGGCTGCTCTCCTTCTTGCTTCTTCTTTATGCCTTCCAACTTGCAGTGGGAGAGAAGAAGAGGGAAACGAAAGAGAAAAGGAAGAAGAAGAAAAAGAAGAAGAAGAAGAAGAAGAAAAAGAAGAAGAAGAAGAAGAAGAAGAAGAAGAAGAAGAAGAAGGACAAATAAGAAGATATGTTTAAACCGTTACATACAACTTTCAATGACAAGCGACGCGTGCACATTGAACATCCATCATGAGAGAATGTTTCTCTCGAACACCAAAAAATTATTTACTAAAAAATGTAAATGCTGACGGCGCCTGACATCTGACAAAATAAAACGTGCTTATAAAAATATGTGCTACAACACGACATGATTTTCGAAAAGACATGATTTATTTTCGAAAAGACATGTTTTTTTAAAAAAAAATTTAACTAAATCTTGTGATTTTTCAATATGTAGACTTTTTTTAATGATTTGGTTCATTAATGGACTGATTCGCAACTTCAACCGTCACTAAGAACTTGCCCATGGAGTAAGAGCTCATTTAATCCATATTTGGTGGGGGTAACGGACTATTATTTCTACGTTCAAAGAAATTGATAAACAATAGGCATGCTATTAGATATAATATTTCGCCTTCATAGCTCCATTGTTTGTTGAGTTTCAAACCGGCTTTTGTGAGAGACGATGGCAGAAGTTACTCTTCAATGGTCAATCGGCTCCGAATCACTGGAACGTGTTGTGCCCCTGAGGGATGGAAAGATTCTTGTGAGCTCTTATTTTCTTCAATCACTTCTACCCCCTGACCGTAAGCTGGTAGGTTTGTATGCTATTTTCCAACTTGATGCTAACAGTGAAGAGATCGCGGTTCATGGCCAACCGGATATCAATGGTGCGGAGCAATTTTTGCTCGATTCTTCTCTTTCATGTCAATATAAAATAGTACATTGTGATACCACTTTCACCATGGACCAAGATGAAGGACTACACACTGTAGAAAATAGCAAACAAGCTCATTCACTTTCAGGACCTGTTGTAGACATTACATCCGATTCCTTCGCAGAGACGTCATCTCAAACTTCTTTGCCACTTATAACAAATGCTTTTTGTGCACCCGTCTCAACTCCGACTATTGACTTAGAGTTGGATGATGGACTTGATAGTCCTCATTCATTTCCACAAATAAAGAAAGAGATTTTACCTTGGATTGCTAATAGCCCCAGAGGAAAGAAGTTGAAGGCTTTATTGCAGCTGAGTGAAGGCCCTTTTTTTGTTAGTGAGATTCCAAGAGAGTACAATGGTTCTATTGCTTTCGTTCTTCTGCCGACATATGGCACATCTTCAAACATGGATGGGATGCAGCAACAATATGATGGTCATGTCTGGACAAGACCCCATCCAACTAATATCTTCCCTGATGCTACTTCGAGAATTAGCCATTGCCTCGGAGACTTACAATGTCATCGAGTCAATTGTCCTTACTATGAGAGCAACAATCAACATAATAAAATGTATTTTCATGGTTACCTCAATAGCACAGTGAGCAAGGGGCTACTTGCAAGTGAAGAAAAACATTCAATCACGTGTCACTATTGTAGTAAAGTTGTCACTTGTTATGCAACTTGTGATTGCAAAGTTTATTACATTTTTCCAAAGGATACAAGCATGGAGAGATTGATGCTTCATGTAGGCACTCACACACACAATGTGCAACCAGGGACTTCAATGGCTGCAATTAAAAAAATTAGATCTCTAGTTCACTCAGTTTTGCAAGTGAATCGACACTGTGGTGCTAGGAAGATTCAAATGATTGTAGCAAAACAAATTATCACTGAATCTTTGACAACTAATGGTTCAATGGTGGAGGGAGAACAAGAGCTTACAAACTTTTTGGAGGAGTTGATGCCATTGGTTCAAAATCAGAGGTTAGTTTCGGTTATTCAAGTCTGCAAACTATGGTTTGTAGCATTGTTATTAGTTTAACAAACTTTCGTTTGTTGAGGTTGCAGGTTCAATAGTATCGTGACATGCCAGAAAAAAAAAGAAACATGTGTTGTTGGAGATGGCTTTGATAACATTTTGGAGTTGAAAAAAAGATGCATGTTTCCTTTTTTTCATGGCAGTAGATTTCCAGGGCAAGGAGGGGTGGGTGAAAAAAGTTACATTTTCAAGATGTCTACTAAAGGACCCGGCTCTGGAGTGGAATTGGTTAATCGAATGAGACGCTTAGGAAATGGAGACCTTTGCAAGTCTTGGGTTCACTTTGACTTTACACACAGAATAGATGACTGGGCAACAATGTCTTGTTCTGTGTACGATCCATAGTTTGTTCGGGAACCTTACTTGTTATCAATTTTCGTTGACATATTCTAGTTGCTAATCACTGTATTTCTTATTGCAGCTTGAAGGGGATCATGGTGATTGCTATTTGTGATACAAAGGAAGAGGATACAGAAACACAAATTCTTTTTTGGAGATGCCTTAATAATGTGATGCTCGAGTGTGGACATCCTCCTGCAGACTTTGCAGGTTTCATGGCGGATGAAGCCGGTGCAAATTGGATGGCAATCCGCACTGTTTTCAATGCGGGACCTGACAATGTTTTGGAAGGAAGAGAGCGATCGTGTTTGTTTCACTGGGAACAAAGCTTACAGAAGCACACAACGAAATACGTGCCTTCAAACCTTCGAAAGCATCACTTGAATTTATGTGAGAGGTGGCGCCTTTCAAAATCCATTGAAGAGGGCAAGAGGAATGCCACAGCTATACAAAATTGGTGGCAGCAAGTAGGACTGCCTCGAGATAGTACCGTACCATTGAAGAGATGGATCAAATGGTGGGAGAATAGGATAGACCATTGGGGTAGTACTACACATGTAAATGTTTTTTTTTGTTTCTATTTGTTACATACACATGTACTAATATCATTGGGGTGGGAATACCCAAGTATGAGAACAAAATAGACATGTAAGAGGAATTGCTGAGTTTTTTATTGGGTTGCAGGCTTCCTTGAGTCCTTGGGAGAGGGCCTGTATTCCCAACACAAATCTTTCTGAGAGCGTGCATGCAAGTTGGTTAGCAGGGGAGGATGGAAAGAAGAAAATTGGTTTGTATGATGCATGCGTCACTGACTTGATCAACTCATATATTCAATGTTCAAGGCAATTGGCCTTCACAACTGGAAGATACTCTGGAAGTGGTCCCGACATGGATGCTCTTATTAATAGGGTGGTTGCAAGAAATACCCCTTCACCTGCATTCATAGCTCGAACAGTTCAAGGAGCAGTTCTTGGCACCCCCATGTACGGAGAGCCTTTCATTTCTGGAAACAAAGAAACAGTTCAAAGGAAAAGAAGAACTCTAGATGGTTGTAGCTCTCATAAACCTGGCTATGTAATGGAGTCAAGGGATAGAAAACAAAAAGGACGACCACACAAGATAAATTTTCAAAATAGAAATGACCAACCTACAGAAGTAGGCTTGGACCATGAGGTGCATGCAGTGCCAATTGAAATGGATCTCCCAACTAATATTGTCTCAGAGGAGGAAATGCATAGAAGTTTGTGGGCCATTCGGAGAATGCCTGTTCATTGCAAACGAAAATGTTTTGGTATTATAAATAGAAAGAAGTGCTGCAACGTGATAGAAAGTAGATCACCTGGGTTACTATGCCCTTCATTTTGGTCAGAGAGGGAATTTCAAGGTAATTCTATTGCACAATGGTTCTGGTTTTGCAGTCATGATGTGGAGCATACATGGGATGTTGATAAACAAGTTAAGCATGTGCCCTTGCGACCAAGGATTTGGTCTATTGACAAGGGCACCAATGCTTCTGCAGATGAGATTTCAATTCTTATAAAAGGAGGTTTTGTATTCAAGCATGATGGCATTCCACCTACCCCCAAAAATACTACGACCCATGGGACAGAACCACTTACCTCTTCAAGTGGCAAACGAAGAAAAAAATGGAGACATGGTATTTCTAAGGATGCAGAAAGAAAAATTGCATTGGCTGAGGCATTGGATGTAGTTTTCATGGAAGAGAAAGTAGTGGTGGCAAATGAGAAAGTCATATTTTATGTTATGTCAGAGCATTTGTATGAGGTGCATGTCAATCCCGAGCCCTTCTGCACGTGTCCTGACTTTCAAAAGAGAGAGTTGGAAAGTAAACCCTTCCTGGCCTGCAAGCACATGTATTATGTCTACATTCGTGTGCTTGGGATGGACAAAAATCAACATATGATGATGCATCAACCTTCCCTTAAGCAAACTGATTTAAATTTTATGCTTGCCCTTCCGCGACGCATAAAATGCAAATCAAAGACTTGAGAGTTTTATGTTGGCTATTGTTCAATGAGATGGGGACCATGCAGTACTGAATGAAAGATTTAAAGGGCATATGAAGAAGTGGAGGTGGACGTTCATTTTGGATACATGATGTGAAGGGACCACACATTTGGTATTTTTCTTTTTGAGCATAATGAAAACTCTAGTAAAAGTAGACATTATTAATCATGGAGCAGTTATCCATTTGTGGACATGATTGGACGAGGATCTAAAAGTGGAATTATTGATCATGCTTTTTTGATTCATTGAGGGGGCCATCTATTTATAGATTAGGGATCTCTTTATAAACTATGCTTATTTAGTATGCAAAGTAATTTCATTTTTCCTGATTTGATGCTCCAACTTCATTTTTGTTGAGCCAATTTTTTTTCAAGGTAATCTAGATCTTGCTCCTCTTCTCCTATTATGAAAAGTATGCAAGTTTATTGTTTGCCTTTTGCTATGATGAATACATCCATAAAGCTTGGTATTCACTGAGGGGGGTACATATTTGTAGGTGATGGATCTCATTATAAATCATGCTTATTTTGTGTGCAAAGAAATTTCATTTTTCTTAATTTTAATGCTCCAAGTTCATTTTTGCTAGTTGTGACAATTTTTTTCTCAAGATAATCTCGATTTTGTTTCATAAAGCTTGTTGATCACTTCGTTTTAATTCCCCTCAGAGGATTGTCTATTTATATGTGAAATATCTCTTTATAAATCATTCTTGTTTTGTGTGCAAAGCATTTTCATTTTTCCTGGTATTGATGTTCCAAGTTCGTTTTTGTTGATTGTGATACTTTTTTCTTAAGGTAATCTTGTCCTTTACTCCTATTATGGAAAGCATGGTTACATAGAATCTAATCATGTATCATCTACTCTAGTCACATTTCTAATATATATTATGGTTGCTTCTCCTTCCCATGTTACACCTTCTCAATTGTTTGCTTCCCCTTATCACGTTATCAAGGTGTTTTTTATCTAACCCATGTTCTAATTTCTAATTTTCATTTGTTAATTGGGTATTTTTTATCTAAACCATGTTTCATCTAACCTTTGATTGGCAAGTCTGCTATTGATATAAACCATGGCCAAGTTTGATGTTGAACCAAACCATGATATGGTTGCTTCCCGTCCTTATGCAACAACTCTACTCTTTGCTTCTCTTTTGCATATTGCTCTTCCTTCCACTTTCCATACTCAATTCTACTAATTTTTATTTTTAGCACAAGGTTTCCTTTAAATTCTACATGAGTCAAATCATGCCTAAACCTACACAGGAGGAGCTAGACATGAGAAAGACCTTCAGAACCGCAAATGGTAAACTAGATTCGTTGTCAAAAGCTACAAACTATGATGAGAAGTGGTCAATAAATGATGCAACATTTGCCATTGGAAAGGTTGAACAAATACTTGGCCAAATTTTTCAACAAGAGGATGAAAATGATATATCCCTTGTAGATATGTTAGAGTTAAAGCTCCCTACAACCATTGCATATATGAGAAGCTTTGGAGTGATTAGTTAAAAAGACGAGGAAGATATTGACATTTGTTGCTATCAAGTCCACATATCGATACTATATAATAGTTATATATAAGTGGCTTTCATAATTTACCTAAATAGTTGCAAGAGAAATAATTATATTTTTCTATATTTTCTTTTTGTGTTTTGTTTAGATTGACTCATAATTTTAGAGATTAGTCTGATTGATAAGGGTACTTTTTGAGATGTGTGGTAGAAACCCAATTTTGTTCATTTTTCTCTCTTCGGTATATTTTGAGAGTTTGAAAAAAATGGTCCCTTGAATACCTTGCTTAATACAAATTTTCAATATGGGTAACAAGATTATCCCTCATAAAGTTACAAATTTTGTGAAAAAACTCCAAGTTTTGGCAAATACATTGAAAAACTCCAAGTTTTGGAAAATTTTGTGAAAAAACTTCAAATTGGGGACTTGCTTTTTTAAATCCCCCCTAATTAAGGAAGCTGTTTTTCCATGTCAAACTAAATGTGGTAGGTAATTAGACAACTAAAGCAACCCCGAGGAAAGTGCGGTGGATGTGGCCATGGGTCCGTCCTATAGAAGGGTGGTCCCGGTTGGCCGAGAACTTTTCTCGAAGGAAATTGACAGCAAGGAACAATGACTTAGAATCTAGGATATTAGAGTTCTGATTTATGCTGTTTTAGGGGAACGGAATGGGACTATGCCTTACGGGCAGAGAGGTCATCCCTCTCGTTTCCCATTCTCCTTGAACCAAGTGCAGCATGAATCCGCTTGGACCTTGAAGTTTTTGTATAAAGTAGTTCACCTGGGATTCGACGCTAGCTATTGCTCTAGGAATTTGACCACTAGTAAAACCGTGATTCAAGTCGGTCCTAAGTAGAAGAGACTCAAATGCTTCGACTTCGTGGCAGACTCGGGAAGACCTAGATTGCAAACCCCGTGACATTCCATGGGAGTGCTGGGCAGCGGTTTTTAGACTCTCTTCCTGATGGGCTGCTAAGACGTGTCCTGCAAGTGAACAGGTGGACACGTTACAACAATCTGGCTTGAGGAGGAACTTTACATACCCCTCAAGTCTTGAAGCCCATGCAAATTTTAAATTTAGGTGTAGGTACATTCCCCATTGTTAGATCTTGGCAATAGTACAATAGTGATTAGTCCTATTCAAGGCATCAGAACTGGTTAAAGATTCTATTGGAACAAGATTGGAAGAGGTGCAGGGCATCTCCTATTCTTAGGATACCTATAGGTGGCGGTCACAGTTTTACAGGTCTTACAACAAGTACCTACCAATCTATAGGTTATCCTTGAGCCCTATAGATGCTCCATAACCCTCTTTAGGTTAGTACAAAGGTTTACAAGGGTTTCTTCCACTCAGGATACTCCCACAGGTTCATCAAACATGGTACTTATAAGTGGTGGACAAGGTGGAGGATACTTCTATTTCAGAATTGAAGATTCAAATATAAAAAATTCTATCCTGATCCAAACTAAGAACTTGGTAGCTGTATTCAAAGAGGGAATCCTAAGATTTGATTTGAACAAAAAATATTATTGATCTGATATTGAAATATCAAGTTATTGCCAATTTACTGACATTAGGTACAATGAGACATCACCCAGATTGTAGGAAGACACTATTTGTCATTGTTCCACCCCAAGTATCCAACCCAAGTTCATATATTTTGAAATATAGTATATGACCATATAATAATGTTTCCATAGAGCTATTAAGCATTGGGATTGGTTTTATACTCCAAGATAAACGGATGATCTATTGACAAGTTGTCTACTATTATAGCACTATCTCCTAATGGCCAAGAATAAGAGGAAAGACCCCAATATTGAAGCATTGAATGATGGTGTTAGAAACTTTCAAGATGATCAAATTTACATTAATGAATCCATCATTTTGAACAAATAGATGAATATTTAAGCATTGGGATTGCTTGCAACACACACCAAGAAAGGGATGACACACATGAAGTGCATGTAGTAAATGATTACCTTTTACTTTCAAAAGAGTTGGGACATGTGAAGGCCTTTCTAAGGATTTGAAGACTTTGAATGAAGGCTTGATACATGTGAATCAAGGTTTGTTGCAAGGGATAGCACAAGTAAACAAGGATATCTCCTAATCTGCAACAAAGCATCAAATCTTTATTCCAAGAACTCATCTCAGCCATAAAGGAAAATGGAAGCAAGCCACAAAGGGAATCTCAGCTTACTGAAGATCCAGTGCAACCCATTTTGTTGGTAATCCTTCCCATCTAAACAAAGAAAGTTCTTAGCCAATTGTTATGCATACTTTTGAAAGCAAAGAACCATCTAGAGTGAGGGGTAACCATCATTCTTCACAAATCCATGGCATTCATACCACAAGGACTCTGTTTAGTAGCCCAAAAGATAGTCATAGACATGAAGGGAAACTAGAAAGCAATCGATGGGATGATGATTATCATGGATGTGACCCCTTTTATAAGTCTTTTTAGCATCAGCCCTCAAATGTATAAAAACAAAATGCAGTCAACAGTCAAGTTAATGAAGGGGAAGATATGATGAGAGAAGATCAGCCTATGATATCTCAAACAAAGAGCATGTTTCTAACAGTCAACCCTCATCTCATGGTTTTTGGCCATCTAATTTTAGGAAAAACTCTTGGAATAAAGATTCATGGAAGAAACATACTTATGGGCAGCCATCTTACAATGAAAGGAGTATAAGAAAAAGATCAATATCACTAATTTCAAAGGGGATAATGATTCACCTTCAAAATGGGAGGAGTGGCCTTAATAAGCTTGAATTGTACTTCGGGCTTTATCCTAGAAGTAAAAAAGCCTTATTTCATGGCTCTTCATCTTGAAGATTATGCCCATAATTGGTGGCAATACATGCACAAGATTGGGAAATACTTTCTCACTTGAGAGGAGTTCAAGCAAGCAATGATTGATTTTTTAATTTCTCATTTGGAAAAGGAAAGACTTCAAAGAAGATGGTATGCATGTGTCCAAAGAGGAATGCTTATTAGAGACTACTCCAAAATTTACTTGAATATTTCCATTTATGTTGAAGGCATTTCAAATTTTGCTATAAGTAGAATAAATATATTTTTGCTCTTGACCCACCGGTCCTATCATTGAATGTAATAGCTCAACAACCAAAAACTTTATATGAGGCCATAGAATTGGCTAAAAGATATTCCTTGAAGTACAAGAGAGATGTAAGAAATTTCCAACAAAGGAGTTTGGGCAATAAAATTTTCAACCAACCTACAAAATATGGGCAAGTTTTCAGTCAATCAAGAAACTCTTTAAAGCAAGAAAACATGGGTTGTAATAGTCAAAATAGTTATAATAAGAAAGTGCTAAATTTTTCCACTATTTATACCTCTAAACAGGGTAGAGATGATACACAAAAATAGGGGCAAATTTTCACAAATGTGATTGTGACATGATGCAACTTTTCAAGAGCTGAAAATGTTCCTAAATTGTCCCAAAACAATTCTAACATCAACTTTTTTCCTCACAACAAGCTTGGAGAAATGCATGCCAAATGATTATGTTTCAAATGTGGAGAGAAGTGGTGACAAGATCATAAGGTGAAGTGCAAAGCCAAGAATTCAAAAATCAATATGGTGATCACTCAAGATGTGGAAGTTGAAGAAGTAGAGAATCAAGAGGGTAATTTATGGAGAATTTACTACATGATACTTATCCAATGGTTGAAGAAAGTCATGAAGAAGAGGATATCACTAACGAGGGATTTGATGATCCCATGGATGGGTTTCTATTTGATCCAAGTGGCACTCATGATTCTCATACTACCTTATGTACTATTTCACATGATGCATGGATCATATGAAAAGAGAAAAGTACACTTAGACTCAAAGGTATCATTAATGGCAAGGTTGCACATATTTTAGTGGATACAATCAATACTCATAGCTTCATCAACACCAATCTTTGAAGGGGCTAAAATTGCTATCCATTGGCATGGATTCCTCCTTGCGGATACAAGTTTCCAATGGTGCATATGAGTCTAGTAAAGAAGTGTGTCCATGTACTTCAATTGAGCTATCACCCTCTTGCACAATACAATTGGACTTGATCACTTTGGATATGGGACCTTTTTACATTGTTATTGGATGTAACTGGCTGAAGACGCTTGGAAAATTCACTTTAGACTTAGAGCAAATGTAAATGAAATTTAATTGGCAACAAGGACACCACATAGAATTGAAAGGCATAGACTACAAATATATAGAACTCATCTCCATGAAGAAATTGCGAAAAGAAATCAATGCTAAGTCATGAATTTTCACTCTTTCTTGTGAAAGTAGATGAATAGCAATTAGCCATCTTCTTCTACAGAAAAAGGGATCCAATATTGAAAGAGCTACTAGAGAAATAGAAGGATTTATTCTAGCCACCATCATCTTTACCTCCAAAGTGAGAGGTTGACTATCCTATTGATTTTTTTCCCAACACAAAGTCAAGTATTGGTCCACACTTGAAGACTCAAAACCACATATAGATTATGGTGCAAATATACTATGAGTACATGTGTTTACATAGACTAGAAAGAGTTAGAAGATTTCTCCAAGGATTCTTCTCTTGATCATGGTGCTTGATGAAATAAGGAATCTTAGGCTAATGATGATAATAAATAGTATTGCTACAAGAAAAGGGAGTTGCTGAAGAAGATCTTAGGGAGACACCATTTTTGAGATGAACATTAGTTGGAGTTTAATCCAATAAGCTATTGAAGGATATACTTTCTAGATAGATCAAACACTTGTGGTAGTCAATGCTAGCCAAAGTTGAGCCCAAGAGTGTTGTTGATTGGTCCTAGTGTGTTGTTAAAATCTTGAATGTGGAAATGGAGAGAGTCCTTGGCTCCTTGTTGAAATTAGATAAACCATTCATTGAAGGGGAAGTTGTTTTTTTGCTCAATTCTATGAAGAGGGGAAGTCCCTTAACATTTATGGGTTTTAGGTAGAGCTCACTCTTGCTGTGCAACTTTCAAGATGCATGCTTCAAAGATTCGACTAGCTCAAGTTATTGGACCATGAGTACCTCAAACCTTTTGGTTCTAAGAATTGTGTATATGTATGTATGAATACAAGAGTAGATGTAGTGTTGAGTAATGTGTGTGTGCAGAGGGTACATATGTACATGTGGCGAACGTTTCTATATATATCCCATAACTTATAAATGATGTAGCAAATTGAATATATTTGTTTCACATGAATGGCGAAAGAGCCTTCAAAATCTTGATATACCTTAGAAATGTTGGAAAATAAAAAAATTTTGAGTTATAACTCAACCTAGTTGAGTTTCGAAAAAAAAATCCAAAAAAATACAAGGATAGCTATTTGGCAACATGTAGCCACTAAAATCATCTATATAGCCACAATGGACCTCATGCCATGTAATGCATAAAGAAAGTGCATTGACTCATTCCTATTTGGCATGCAAGTAATTGAGAAAGAGGGGGTCTAAGAGGCCCCTAATGGGAGTATAGAGATTTAGTGTTGTGATGGCCCTAGAATGTGTTATTCCAATGTGATGAAAGCTTTAGGGTTATGAAGAACTTACATTTTCTCCAACTTTCAATCTTGACCCAAAAAGTTAGATGCTATAAAAAATCATTAAAAAAGGTAGTACAAACTTCTAGTTTATCAAGAACACAATTTTTATTGCACTATGGAAACTCAAAAATTTAAATTTGTTATGCAGAATAAATCATAAAACCTAGACTCTATCCTATGCAAGCTTAGAGGTTTTTTTGCTAAAAAAAAACACATAATAGCACACGAGGCAATGTAAAATGCAAATATGAATATTATCAATCTTGATTAAAAATATGGCTTTTCAATTCTTGTCATTTGTGCTAGTTGGTGGAATCTTTCTATTGTAGGCCAAGACTTCTCTATTCCATGTGGCATGTTTTAAAGCCTTGGTAAATTTTTTTGCTTTTATACAAAACAGACAAGGTAGTAAAGATAATTCCTTAATGCTGCAATTGAACATACATCTAAGTGTCTTAAGAACACCATCCAATACTAGCGAACATTGAATTCTTTGACTACTTTTATGTAGAGGATCTTACCACCTTCTTGCCTAGAAATTATGTCAGGATAAGGAGTTCATTCAAAGATTCATGAGAGAACATTGTGCATCTCCTTAGGCACTTTAGATACTACTAGCCACCAAATATTATTTTTTGACTATAGAATAGTTGGAGAGACAGGTGGGATGTCTTTAGCATAAGCAATTGCCTAATTTATTAGTGAAAGAACTTGCAATGAAGTGGGGTCGAACCATAAAAAATAGGCCCACAAAAGGTTTTCTCCATCATCAAACACAACTATCAATTGGCATTGCTTCTGGGTGATTAAGGGAACACTTGACACTCATGAAGGACATAGTTTAGAGATATTTTTGCATAGATTAAAGATATCTATTTACTTAGAATTTGTAAAAAATAGGACTGAAGTATCAAATTTAGGCCCATACAAGGTTTCATGCCTCTTTATCCATGTCTATCAATTCATAGTGCTTCTCAATGATGGGATTAGCCTTTCCCCACATCAAAATAAATGTATTTGCATTGAGAATTGATATTTTTGCCTTCATTATAGATTCATGTATAGTAAGATACTTATTCATATTCAAGGTCACGTTATATGTTGGGAAATTAGTTTTGAGTTGAGTAGTTGTCTCAATAGGGTTTGAATTGATCGAGAACTATTGTACTTGGTAGTAATACAAAAGTTTGGCATCTTATTCATTTGGGTTGTGGTTTATTTCTCATTTTTCTCATCTTCTTCTCTCTAAAACTTACTCTTTTCATTCATAATTTTGAAACCTTCAAGGTTTTGGCATTTGTCTCTTTATGCCCCGATACTAATCAACTCAAAGGGCTTTTTGTATTTCCTAGCATGCCTGTTGGGCTATGTAGGAAACTTGAAGTTATGTTGTGAGTAAATTTTTGGATTTTCCTTAACTTGGGGTAGTTTATGCAAAAAGGTTTATTCATGTGAATAGGGGTGATGGTCAATATTATTCTAAGAGCTTTTCTAAAGCTTTCATGACATTGTTGAAGTGGATTTTTATGGGATTTTCATTAGCTAATCAAAATTTACTTATTGATAAGACTCATGGGGAAGTGCATACAATTGCAAAGCCTCATCAAGGACTATAAGAAGTCATTTCTAACTTTCAATTCAAGCGGAGATATTTTGAGCATGTGAAGTCAAATATCTAAGTACTTTTAAGGACATGTAATCATCACTAGAGTGAGAAGAGGGAGTGTCCTTGTGACCCTCATTGTTTGATGGAGATTGTAGTTAAAGGAAAAAAATAAATTGTAAATAGAGAAACATAAAATTTGACACCTTCATTTACTTATCCCTTCTATATGTGTGTTTTCCCTTTGAATGAAGTGCTCTTACCCATTGATTCTCAGCCAACTTATCTACCCTCTACCATGGCTAGAACAAGGTACACAAAGCTCACAAGGTGCCAATCAAGAAGTCACAACAACACTTGGATGATGATCATGATGACCATGATTAGGAGTGTTTTGACAATCCACCAAATGTTGTGTCATGTAAGAAGGAGGACTTGACACCAAAATTAACTCTTAAAGCATCAAATGAGGAAGGTAACAAATGAGCACCATTTGTGAATTCACTTTTGTATTTAGATACCTCATATTCAAATAGGAGAACATGAATTTTGCAAATTGGATTATTTAAATTGGTAGTACTCATAAGGTATAGTTGGGTACCCTAGTGTTCTATTGTTTATGTAATAAGCACAATAATTTAGCTTTTCTTTTTTGCAAAAGGAAGTGTTGGTCTCATATACATATTTGCATATGGAAATCATGCAAATGAAGGCATGGTGCTTTAATGGTGTATTTGATGCATCAATCCAGTGAGAACAATGCTTAGACACATGATACTTATGCTATACAGCTTTGGCCCTCTTGATGCTTCAAGAAACTAATCCCTGTCAAGCATTGCATTGTGTTTTATTATTCAACGTATTATGTGGATTCACTTCTTCTATTGAGCTTCATAATTTTAAAATTCTATTTGGTGGCTCATGGGAAGTGGATTTTGATAACTTTGCTAAGTAGTTAAGTGGCGATCTAAGGGTGAATCTTATGGATTGGCTCGTTGTTGCACTACAAAGATTTCTCTAGGGTTTATGAGTATAAAAAATCAAACCTTTTGACCTTCACATCAAGCCAAAAAACTCTTAATGGTGCTCCTTTGTCTCTTCTCATCAAGTTGTGTTTGGGGTTTTTGCTCGCCACTGCTTGTACAACATAAATTTTGGTGCCTTTTTTAAGGATCACCACATGTGGCTTTGGTGTTGAAGCCTAGTAGTTTCTAGATTGTGAAGATGGCTAGTTCTCTTGGGAGTTAGATGAGGATACACATGCATGGATTTCTTATGTTGAACAATACATGCAAGTGTTCGATGTAGTTGATGATGATGCAAAGATAGATTTTTCTATATAAGGATCTGAAGACTATGCTTAAGAAGTAATGAGCTATGTGCCAAATGATATTGTCAACCCTTGGTCAACCATGTCACAATTTCTAAAGATATTTTTCTTTGTTCATCCTCAAGGTTCTATGATGAGTGATAAGAGATACATGCATTTTAAAGTTTATATCAAGTACCTCTTAATGACATAAGTGAGATGGATTGCAACAATATCTTGTATCCCATATGGCAAAAGGTACATGATATAGCTTATCACATATCTCAAGTTTTAACAATGTTTAGTATGTGGGAGAAAGACGTGTATGCATGCAAAAGAGTGCACTTTAGTGAATATTGGTTCCAATATGAAAGAAGATTGTTTGTATGCAAATACTATTGCTCTTTGCAATGATGTAGATGAGGGAGAGGGCTCTCCTAAGACCCCTACAACTTTTGACAATATAGGAATGAAAATATTTTCCTTGATGATGATGAATTTGGTTTGAGTTTATTGGTTTCTAAAGTGGATTTGATATATTTTGTGAATTGATAATGTTTTGAGTGATGAACTTGTCTGGATGGTGTTTTTCATGGTGATTGTAGTGATGTTGTTAAGTTTGGTCACTTGATGAGTTTTTCTGAAGAGGATTTGATACCTCTTGTGAGTTTGATGATTTTTTGAGTGATGATAGTACTTACCTTGATGTTGTTCTACATGGCTATTGTAGTGATATTGTTGGTTTTGGTCATCATAAGTTGGTTATTGAATTAATTGATTATATTTTTGTGGATGAAAGAATTGAGTACCAATCATGTATGCAAGATGATATGGGTACTTTAGAGGATGATGTTTATATTTAAAGGATTATTTTAGAGAAGAAGAAATATAAGGATGCAAATGTTTATGATGTGGAAGGTGTATCTTACCCCAATTCATGTGAAGAATAAGGCAAAGAGAGAGAGGAGGCACCCGTTATCTCTCCTTCTACTTCTCAAGATAATTCTCGCTATGAATTGTGTATGTAGAAAGCTTTCTTTCATATAGGCATAGATGGCAAGGGAAAAGAGGACCTTATATTGCATATCTCCTTTGAAGATATTGATATGACCCCATGAGTCAAAATTATCACACAAATACCATATAAGGTGTCTATTCTTGAAGAAATTGAGCTAAAAGAACAAGTAAAGAAACTTTTAGAACAAGAAATCATTTGACCCACTAACTTACCTTGGAGTACCCCTATACTCTACTACTTTGCATTGATTATCATGGTATGAATCAAGTAACCAATAACAGTAAATATTCCATCCCAAGATGTAACGTGTGCGCTTGACCACTTGCGGGACACGTCTTAGCAGCCCATCGAGAGGGGAGTCTAGAAAGTGCCACCTAGCCCTTGCAAGGAATGCCACAGGGTTTGCGATCTAGGTTTTCTTGAGTCTGCCCCAAAGCGGAAGTATCCAGCCGTTCTCACTTAGAACGGACCTGAAGTGAGGGTTTCTTTCCTATCAACCAAGTCTCTAGGAAGTAGCTAGCGTTGAGCTCCAGATGACCCGCTTTGAGTAGTGTGGGAGCTTTCACTCAACCGCCAAGACCCACGGACCGCGTATTGTTTCAAGCGTTCCAAGCCGAGCACTAATGGCTACCTCTCACATAGCCGACGCACCATCCATATCTATGGGTGTAGTGAGCTTACCTCCGTGCTGTTCGAGTTACCTCCTCTCCCGCGCACTCCGGTAGCTCCACGATCCAAGTGCAAGCTTCAAGCAAGCTCCATCCTCAAGCTCCACGCTCCAAGCTCCATTGCCGCGAGCAAGACAATAGAAGAGAAGAGAAGAGAAGAAGAGAGGAGACGATGGAGAGCTTCTCCTCCTCGGTCCCTCACCCTCACACACTCACTCCCTCACACTCTCACACTCCCTCTCTCAAGCACAAGCTCAAGCAAGCAAGAAGAAGAAGAAGAAGAAGAAGAAGAGGAGAGCTACTTTTGGCCACACACAAGAATGAGCTTCTCATTCCCTTTTCAACTTTATATACAAAACCCTAAATCCCTTTTGGGCAGTCATCCCCTTTTCCCCTTTTTACATGGCCGGCCGTAGCCTTGGCCCTTTTTCCCATTGTCCTTCTATCTTCCTAGATTCCTTTCCACTGCCCGTCTACATTTACAAATTGCACGGGTGAGAGCCCGGTGCTCTTTTACAAGATTTCAGGGTGCGCCTTTTTATTTTAAAATGTGCATTTCCCCTTTTGCCTTTGCCTTGGACTTTTAAGGTTGCCCTTGCGCTTTTGGCCTTTTCTCATTTTCTTTCTTCAGTCGAGCTACCTTTTTTCCGCCTTTGCCCTGCATCTTTTCCACTTCCTTTTTCTTTCTTCGTGTTGGGGTTAACATTACCCCCCTCCTAGACGAGTGCCAGTCCCATGGCACTCACCGTCGTAGGTAGCAGGCTGTAGCATACACTGAAGACGTGGGTGACAAGGACGCCTTTGGGTTCCGTGGAGGAGTGTTGGTGGTGGTGTGGCAGAAGGTCCTGCGGGCCTGTTGGTGGCGCAGGTGGCTGGTGGAAGGTTGTTGCAGTTGGTGGTAGGGCATGCTGTGCTAGGGATTGCATGGATGGCCAACACAAGTGTTGGTTTGTTGGGGATTCTGCGCATGATGATTCCTTGCGGGTTTGTCGGATGGTAAGGGACAAGCATTCAAAGTTGAGTGTTGATAAGGAGCGATTGGAATCTGGTTGGAGGCTTCAATACCTACAATTTGAAAACCTCTCGTGTGATCTCTCCCTAAGGGGTAGTGCTAGTCTTCTTATCGTGCACAAGACATATTTGATTAGTTTGGGAGACAGGTCGAACTCTAAGCAAGCTGAGAGTATTGTCCTGCACTTGAGGACCCAAACTGTGTATATACTGTGGTGTAGATATCATGTAAGTGCTCGTGCATACTTAGATATTACATAGTTAGAAGACCGTGGGTTAGTTTCTCATAACAATTCGTGGATGAAGCAAAGTTGTCCATGTGGAGAAGGAGTACACGTGAAGGCATATGAGACATCCTTTGCATTGTGACTGCACGATGTAGCATAATGAAATACAAGGACACCGCACTTCTAGTAGCTGGAAACTATTGGACTCGCTTGATGAGTACGGTGTACTTTTCATGGCCAATCGTGCGATGCTTATCACCACTGATTGCAATGGTACGAAGGCAGAGTGCAAAAGAAAATTGTGCAAGTGGGTCAGGGTGACAGGTCTAACCCTAGGCGAGACAAGCTCCCCAGGTATGTCCTGCCCTTGATGTGCCTTGAACAATTGTGGGTGAGTGTAAGGGGCTAGGGGACTAGGGACGAAGCCGGTCGACCAAGGTCACCAGACGTACCTAATTTGAGGACCCCTAGGTGCTGTGCTGTGATTGTGGGTGCTTCTTATTTTTCCATTCATTTCTTTTTTTCTTTTCTTTTCTTTTCTCTCTTTTTTTTTTTTTTTTTTTGCCTGAGTACAACCATTACAATCTGTTGAGGCTATCAGCCTTTCAATGGGTTGGAAACTGTCAAGCTTCGAAGGCTCAAAAAAATGACTAGTATAATGATGATGGTGCCCTAGCCTCGTTGTTAGAGAAGCAGTTGGCGAAAGGGGGAGATACACTTGAGATATTGCAACCCTCCTTGCGGCACATGCGATGTGGGTACAATTGAGGTGACGACTGCCGTGAGCCAACTGTAGAGCTTGTCCCAAAAAGGGGGCGTGGCCCAGGAATGTTTTGTGGGCCATGCAATGTGGGCGATTGGCAAGGGTGCTTTCGGCAGCGTGGCTTTGCTGCGGCTCACTGTGGGGTTGTGGGTGTTGCGGTGATTGGGCATTGAGCATTTTCGCACAGGGACCTGTATTATCCTGCATTCACTTGTCACTTCATGAGAGCATATGCATTGTGTATGCCGCAACTATAATAAACCAGTGCAATGCAAGGAGACATCACTTATTTGAATTCTATGGTGTTGACTAGACATTTATCCCTGCGCTTGATTAGCTTTTTCTTTTGCTAAAGGCGTAGCATATATTAAATGCAGATATGATAAGTTCATACAGGTCAGGAACATGTCAACACTTAACAAGTCAGGAACACTCAACCATTTAAAACAAAAAAGTCCTGGCCAGTTATCATTTGATAAGCCCCTTATGCATTATGGGCTACTCGATTTGTACCAGGCGGGGCGAGTCTGGATGGCCGGGTGATTGGGGCTCTGCTAGTGTGAGACTCCCGCGGGGGTGAGCAGGGAACATGTCGGCCGGGATATGAATGGTGTAATCCCGGCTCGCTACCGTCTCCAGAATTTCTTTAAATAATTCATTAAATTCTTCTCGTTCGCGAGCTGCCCTTTCTGCCTTCGAGCGTCTGGGGCCCGAGCAGGAGCTGGGAGTGCGCACCACTAGTGCTGTGGCCTGTTGCAAGTTTTGGGTCTCGACCTTCTGAACTCGAGGGTTCTTCGGCCTTCGCCCTGGGCAATGTCGCTTAGGGCCCCGCTTCTTGGCATACCTCTTGATGGTGGGCACATAGCGCTCTGGTGGAGGGGCGCGTGCCACATGCTCCCGCCTTCTGCGAAGAGCATCTTTGCAAGCCAACTCTTCATGATTCTCCATGCATTCCGCCAAAAAAGGAAGCCTGCAAGGTGCGAACCAAGGGTTAGACCTTGATACAGGAGACCACTGTTTGCATGGAAGGGATTTTAGTGTGGTTTATGAAGCGCATATGACAAAAAAGGGAAGAGTGAGGCACGCAGTGTTTGTTGTAGGGGAATGGTCCCCATGCTGATGTTCGCATAGCCTCCAGTCATTTGCGGACATTAGTTTCTGCTAAGTCGTGTGGACTGGTTGTCATGAAGTGGGACAGGGTACTTCCTCGGGAGGATAGACCAAAAGGGAAGAAGGTGTATAGGAAGAGACTCCACCCTGTCTACACCATCAGAGTTGTTGGTCAAGGCCTCCTATGGCGGCAATATGGGTTGCATGCCCTTCACTTGGAGGTGGGGCTGGTCACCCGACTTTTAAAAGTGTGATATGAGGAGGACCTGAGGACTTAGCATGTCAAACCCGACTCCTCTCCCTGCGCTTGACTATCATTGCTTGTGTGTGTTGATATTGTTTATACATGGTGACACGAAAATCAGTGTTTATTTATATACATATCTATGAATCCATGTCACATCCCGAGGATAAGAACCAAGTGTAGAACTAGGGGTTGTACCGGAGCATGGCACACGCATCTAAAATTCGTGGCAGCTGACTTAGTACTGATAGATATTTTGCCATGTCGAGTAGCACGGAACCTTGACCGAGTCTACTGGCAATATGTAACTCCTCTTCGGTGAGAACCTTATCAATCAAAGGGCCATGTAGCCTAGTCCCAGCCAAGTCCGCACCCCGAATGTCAGTGAGCACTCGAAGGGAAGTTGGTGCCACGTAGGTTGGGTCTCTTTGAGACCGCCATTTGGCCAACTGCTCTTCTGAGACCGTCATGATCTGAGCCCCTAGTTCGGCCATTATGACACGGCTTTTGCACCAACGCCGCTCAAGTTGACTCTGGCCTGCTGACAGTCACTTTAGTAGCTCTAGGTCTACGAGATTCGGTCGGTAGAGCACTTCATTGAACGTGACGGTTAAGCATAGTTCATCAGCCTCCTCGTCAGGGATGAGTCGCACCTATTCATGCAGGAGCCTGTCATAGTGCCCGTTAAGATGTTCTTGTTCTTCCCATGATAGAAGAAAGGTCAAGTACTCTCCAAGCTGCTCCTTGGGGATCGTGCCCACATCCGCAAGGACGTAGACACGTGCGACTAATTTGAGCTTAGCCTCCAACTTAGTTAAGCATTCAGCGACATTTCTATGTTCAGTGAGGGCTTGCTCGATTGCAATTTCATGCACCATTCTAAGAGTTTCCTTAGGCTTCAGCATGGCTGGGGGCTCAGGCCTAGATGAGCAAGATTGGTCAACGCTAGGATTCCTTGTGCCCTTGGGGTTCTCACGTTTCTCTTGAGGTTTTGTTGTTATTTCGTCATGGTTCTTCTCGGATGTGACCGGTATAGATTTGTCACCCTGTTGTGACAGCGTTGTATCCACTCTTGATTGATCAATGTGAGTTCCATTGTCAGTGGATAGAGTGTTGCAAGCAACTGTTGATGGCAACAGTTGCTTTGGTTTCTCAGAACACACGGATGTGTCTGGGGTTTCATTGCTATTTGGAGAGGCATCAATGAGTTCATTGGTGGATGGACTTGAGGCTTTATTCATCGGCTCTTCGGCGCTCTTTGTCTCAATGTTCTTGGGGTCCACAACCACCTGCAACTGTTGCTGTTTTCTCTACTTTCTCCTCTTTTTCTTGGTCAATGAAGGTGCCTCTCTCAACGACTCAGGACCCTGGGCTATATTGACCGTTGATGTGCTTGGTCGGGCCTCAGCATTTCCCTTCTCTAGTGTGTCCTCATGGGACATAGCCATGGTTTGCTGAATAGCCTTGCCCAGTTGTGAGGGCACAACTGCCGCTCTTTTCGGAGAGTCTAGCTTTTCATCCAACTCCCTTGCGTTTAACTTCTTCGTCCTAGGCTTTAGGCACTTTGAAAGTGTTGGAGCTATCGAGGGATTTGGTTGCGACACCTCCTCCACAGGTAAACTACTAAGGACACATTCCACAAGGGGCATTGTCACGGCCAAGGGCTGTGACTGCTGTGATCCCTGATTGGAAGTAGTAGTGAGGGCTGAAATGATGAACGGGTTGCCTCTTACCCATCCAACCTCCAATCCTCACTAAGAGAACTAAAGAGGGGCACCACCTAGCCAAAGGGAGGATGGGCTAGGACATCCCTTTTCTCAAAGAGAATCAAGAGAACCAAGACACAAATTTACAAGAGAGAATATATGTGCTAGACACCATATTGGAATATAAGAGAGAGAGATGAGAAGAGAGGGAGACAAGAGGAGAAGAGGTAGAAGAAGCTTGCCATTATGCTACATGGAATGAGAAGATGAGAAGAGAGGGAGATAATAGGAGAAGAGGTAGAAGAAGCTTGCCATTATGCTACATGGAATGAGAAGATGAGAAGAGAGGGAGATAATAGGAGAAGAGGTAGAAGAAGCTTGCCATTATGCTACATAATAAAAGAACTTACTCATAGCTTACCTCAAAGAGATGAGGATATTGTAGAGTGCTCTCATGGACTTGTCATTCTCCCTCCTCCCTCTTTTCTTATGCTACATAATAAAAGAACTCACTCATAGCTTCCCTCAAAGAGATGAGGGTATTCTAGAATGCTCTCATGGACTTGTCATTGTCCTTCCTTCCCTCCCTCCATGGGCTCTTTATATAGCCTCCATGAGGGATTAGATTAAGCTAATCTTCTTGATTAACATAATCCTAGATGATGTATGGCATCTTTGAAAATATGGAGCATAGTGGATGGGACAAGTCCCCACCTTGGTCATCATGCAAGAAGCCAAGGGTGGTGGTAGACAAAATAGATAAATGGAGCTAGATTACAAGAGGTGGGTGGCCAAAGCACATTATTATAATATATTTACAAGAAGGATAGAGTGGAAAGTTGGTGTGGTGAAAGAGAGAAGAAAATTGCATGTAGCCAGCAGTCTGCGCCTTCGTAACTTCAAATCTGTGAGGAATTTGAAAAAAGTTTCTTCTGCAACTTTGTAGACCAGGTCGAAACCGATCGGCCTTCGCGGGAATTTTCTTGAAATTAGCTTTTTCTTGGGAGTTATTGAGATTATAAAAAAGGCTTCCAAAAGCTGCTTTGACTTTAGTATCCCATATGTATATAAATACATATAAGCATGTGACAAAAGGGGTCCATGCTTGTAAGCTTTTGTGCAAGATCCAAATGACACCATGATGTGGATATTGACTTGTGTGCAAGGGTGAGGTGTCCTCTAATGATGGTGATAGATTCCAAATCTTAGTGATGCAGACGGGCCCATGTGTAGTTGGAGGCTAGTCCTTTGAAAAATCCATGCATTCACTCAACTCCTAGGTGTAATCCATTTTCATCTTCACTAAGATAACCATCCCTTTTACCCTTTACATTGACATGCCTTCTAAGAACTTGTTCCTCCCATTTGCTAGAGTTATCATAATCGAGAAGCAATGTAGCATACCTAGTGCTTGAAGAGTAAACCCAGAGTGATATGGTAGGCTCTTGATAGGGGCTTTGGCCAAAATTTTGTGGTAGTAATCCGGGTTGTAAAAAACCCGGATCATTAGCCCTCCCCTTAGGCTAGAGGTATTCATGCCTCTAGCTTGATAATGATGGTCCAATAGAGCAAGGAGGACTACACCCCCTCATTGGTGGCTCTTCATTGAATGACTGCTCCAAAGTGTTCATATTTCTTTGAAAGTAAGGCTTCAGTCGCCATCCATTTACCCTTGTCTTGTGAACCTTCCCATCCATGTCACCTAGCTTATAGCTGCCATTTGGATATCTCCTTATGACCATGAATGGCCCTTCCCACTTGAACACAAGTTTAGCATCCTTTCTGTTATCAAAGCGATTATCATAACGTAGCACAAGTGATCCTTCCCTTATGTGTTTGCTAGCCAGCTTCTTATTAAAGGTCTTCCTCCTCTCTTCAGCCTGCATGGAATAGTGTTGGACTGCTGCTTCTCTATCTAACTCCAGCCTCTCTAGATCCAAGATCCTTTCCTCTAACTTCTTATCTTGATTCTTCTCTTGACTGGCTACTAAAACACGCAAACTGGCCAGTTCCACCTCTATAGGAAGCAAAGCTTCTTGGCCATAGACGAGATGAAATGGAGTATAGCCAAGCGAGGTTCTAAATGAAGTCCTGTAGGCCCAAAGAGCTGCATTCAATTTTTTATCCCAGTGCTTGGGGTGCATGTGTACCTGCTTGGTAATTATCTTACAAATAAGCCCATTCACTTTTTCGACCAAACCATTACACTGTGGATAGTAGGGAGTAGAATGCCTGTGCTTGATTTTTAGCCTTTCCATTAGCTCCCCTACTAGGTTTGCCCTAAAACCAGGACCCCGATCAGAGATAATTTCCAAAGGTGTGCCAAACCTGCAACAAATATTTTCAAACACAAATTTTCCCACTTCTTGGGCTGTGATCCTACTAGTTGCTGAAGCCTCTGCCCACCTCGTCATGTAGTCCACTCCCATTATGATGTATTCCTTGCCAGATTGAGTTCGTGGGAGTGGTCCTATTGCATCAATCCCCCATTTCTCAAATGGGCCATATGTAGTTATGGGATTTTGTTCCTCATGCACTAGCTTCCTTGGTCCGGCCTTTTGGCAATCGTCACAAGTGCGGCACCAATGTTGCACATCTCGATGTAGACTAGGCCACACAAAACCGGCTTGGAGAATCTTTCTGCTGGTTATTTCTTGAGCAAAATGTCCGCCACAAACCCCTTCATGGCAGCTCTTAATCACATCTATAATCTCCTTTGCTGTTGGCACCCTTCTAAGCACTGCATCCTTTCCTTTGCAATACAACACATCATTTATCAAGCGGTATTTAGTGGCCTTAGTAGCCAGCCACCTTTTCTCACTTTTACTCATATGTGTAGGTGCCTCACCTTGCTCGAGAAAATAAAGCACATCTTGTAGTTGAAACTTGCCCTGAAACAAGGGAAGCTTTACTGTAATGATGCCCACCATTACCTCTTTCAAATTTTCAGCTGCTAGAGCATCTGCGTCGCCATTTGTGCGCCTTGGCACAAAATAGATTTGGGCTTTCTGTAGCTTTCTCATGAGAGTTTTAGCTTCCCTCATTTTCACTGCTAAGTTATCATTTTTACAAGCCCAGATTCCTTTCATTTGCTTAACAATGAGCATAGAATCCCCAAAAACATTAAGTCGAGTGACACCATGTGAAAGACACCACCTCAAACCTAAAAGCAAGGCTTGATATTCTGCCTCATTGTTAGAATGGACATCCTCCAAGCTGATACCTTCTCCATAAAGTTTGTCACCTATGGGACTGAACACCACTATTCCTGCTGCCGCTCTGTCTTTAATACGCTTGTAGGCTCCATCAAAGTAGAGGGCATGGGCATTCTCCACCCGTGGCGGCTCCTCAAGAGGAGGTGTCTTCTCTTTTACCTTTCCCTTCTCCTTTTCCTTCTTTTGATGGCATCTATGGGTCAACAAATCAGCTAGGCAAGCTCGAGTAGAATCCTCCACCTTGAAGGTGTAGTCAAACTCTTGGAGTTGTATCACCCACTTAGCGATTCTAGCTGAAACATCCATGTGCTGTAAGGCATAGGGAAAATGCTCTTCTGTCGTGATCACTGTGAATGGCCTAGGGAGAAGATAAGGACGAAACTTCCTTACAGCAAACATTAGAGACAAAACCATTACCTCGACCATCTTGTACCCTCGTTCTGATGCTGTCATTACTCTACTAGAAAAGTAAACCGGTCTCATTAGTCCAGTTTTAGCATCCTTTTGTATTAGTGCTGCCCCTAGAGCATTGTCCCCAAAACTCGGATTGACAAAAAACTCTTGATCCCAACAAGGCTGTAAAATTATAGGAAGGGTGCTAAGAGCCTTCTTCACCTCGTGAAAGCACCTTTCACTTTCGTCACTCCACAAGAGCTCCTCGGAGTGGGTTAACTGTTGCAGTGGAAATATTAATTGGGAGAGGAGATGAATGAACCGCCCCATATATCGCACCTTCTGAATGAAAGAGGTTAGTTGCTTCACAGAAGATGGTGATGGCACTGCCAATAGAGCCTTAACTTTGTTTGGATCTGCTTCAATGCCCCTCTCACTTACGACATGCCCTAACAAAGTTACACTGCTTTCGCCAATGCGACACTTCTCATGGTTTAACTGCCCCCCCATTTGTGCGAGTCGGTTGAAAGCTTCATCCACCTTCCCTAGATGTAGAGCCTTAGAACTATAAATACAAAAATCATCAATAAAGACCCTGATGGATTTCCCAAAATATGGCTGGAAGACATAATTCATGAATCGCTGGAAGGTAGCTGGGGCATTTGTTAATCCAAATGGCATTACTTTGTAAGCAAAACAACCCCAAGGTGTAATGAAGGTGGTCTTCTGTTGATCCTCCTCAGCTATTCGGATCTGGAAATAACCTGAATACCCATCACAAACAGTGTATCTCTCATGCCCAGCCACCTCGTTGAGTATTTCATCCTGAAAGGGAAGAGGAAAGTGATCTCTCTTAGTTGCGGCATTTAGCGGCTTGTAATCCACACAAATCCTCCATTTTCCATTCTTCTTGGGTATCACCACCACAGGTGAAACCCACTCTGAATCCCCTATTGGATAGATAAAGCCTGCCTTTAAAAGTCGTTGCACCTCAGTGAGTAGAGCGTTTTGTTGAACTACTCCCAATCGTCGTAGTCGCTGCACCACTGGCCGTGCTCCCTCTTTTAGATTAATGTGATGTTGTACTGCTGTCACACCTGTGATGTGTTCATACTCAGAAATAAAAAGTGCAGAGTGTTTTATCACCACTTCCATGTAGGCTGCCTTCTCCTCAACTGATAGATCCTTAGCCAACATTTTTTCTAACCCCTCCTTCTCGACCTTTGGAAGCTGCTGCGGAATTTCACTACTAGAAGGCCCTTTTAATGTAATCCCCATCACTTCTAGAGAGCTTTCTTCCTCCTCATTAGAAGACTCTCCCTCTGTCATAGATGACCAACCCTCGCTGGAACTCCATTCATCAGCGGTGGTTTCTAACACAAGATCCTCCTGTCGGCCCTCCTTCATGTTGTAGATAGTGCTCTTCCATTTTTTATGCAGCCCCTTTTGTGGCCTGAGCTCTAAAGCCCCTATCTCCCAATCTTGTCTGGCTTTCATTCCCATTAGCCATGGTCGCCCAAGAATGAGCGGATAGCCATCCCCCTTCACTGGCATCACATACATGTCAAGCTCCAATTGCACTCCACACACCTTTACCTTGACTTTCTTTATAACTCCCAAACAATTTACTACCACATTGTTAGCCATTTTGGCCCCAAATTTAGTAGTTTCATTTACCTCTAATCCCAAACGATGCATCAACTTTTCCGTCATGACACAAATCTCTGCACCTCCATCCACATATGTTTTTGACACTCTCTACCCATTGATTTCGGCTTCCACTAGAGGTACAATATCTTTCATCTTTCTAGCCTGGATTGCATTCACATGTCTATTCTTCATGGGTCTAATGCTTACCATCTTTGACCATTGTCGCCGCACTGTTGGAGATAGATGTAGTAATTGTGGCCATGAAATTTTTGGCCCTTGATTCCTCACATCAGCAAGCAAATCATAAGCTCTAGTACCTTTACCCAAGGGAAAATCATCTGGCTCAATGTGTCGGCGTGAGCGAGCCCTCCTCTTTTTACTGTTGCGTGTCTTTGCAGCCACTGATGACTCTGCCTCCTCTTCCATATTTTCAACCTCCTTTTGTGGTGTAGGCTCCATCTTCTCAATTCTCCGGGCTTTCTTCACCGGCATTGCTTCAACCTCTACGACTTTGTCATTTCCTTTGACATCACTCTCATCTAAACTAATTATCCTAACATCATGATTCTCTGGCGGTTGAACAGCCAAGGGCGGCACCTCTGCAAGTGGTCGAGGATGCTGGAGAACTTGAACCGGTGGTGGAGGCCTTGGATTCGGTGGAACAAACCTTTCCCTAGGTGGTGTCACTTGTTGTCCCATCCTTCTTGGTTGGAACCCATTTCCTGGAAAACGCCTGGGATGAGGGCAAAAGTACATACCATGGCCAGTCTCCCCACAATTATAGCAAACATACTCTCTTTCTTGTCTTCTTGGACCTCGATTGCCTTCATTTATGAGGGGAGGGGGCCGCACTCCTTGCACCAAATTTAATGAAAGGCTTTCGAGTTGATTAGTAATGCGTTGTAGGAGCTCTTGCTGTGGTATCTCTGGTTCAGGTGGGGCCTCTGCTATTTCTCTAGGCCTTTGCATGGTTGGTAAAACCTGTATGGGCTCAAGTCCCCCCTTTAACTGGGCTTGATACTTCAATTTTCTATCTTTCTCTCTCGCATAAGTGACTGATTCTTCATAGGATGTGGGAAACTTTCCTTTGACCTTCTCCCTTAGTAGAGGATGGAGTCCGGCTAGAAAACAATCTTTCTTAAGGCAATCAGGTACTCTTTCTCCCTCGGCTAAAGATGTTGTCCATTTATCCCACAATTTTATAAACATGCCTTCATAGGTTTGGTACTCCCCTGCTATGGTTTGGCGAAGATCTAAGAGTTGTCTCCAAATATCTTCAGGTGGCTCTGTATCTTGGTACTTGTGCATGAATGCGGTCTTGAGATTCTCCCAATTACCCCTTGTAGCCTCTGGGAGAGCTTGATACCACACTCGAGCATCACCCTTTAGAACTAAAGGGAAGGCCCGTACTTTGGTTGCTTCATCATCCCGGCCTGTGACTAGAAAGGCCATTTCTAAGTCATCCAAAAAGTCCAGAGATTTCTCCCCTTTGTGCCCAAAAAAACTTGGAAAAGCCATGATAGGAAGATGTTGATCTAGCTCAATACAAAATAAAGATGAACACGTCTAGGCCCAAGTCATATCTTATTAAGGGTAGAATAAATGGATTTACAGATGCATTAATCTCAGCAAGACGACGAGGGCCCAATAAGACCCTTATAACATTTTGAAACCTGAGCTTTGTGCTAACAATTATATGCACGGTTTGTCTAGCAAGTGGACGGATAGGTCCATACAAGTCCCTATGGTTCATGGGATACACTTAGAGTAGAATGAATATGTGTACATTAAAGGAGATGTTATAATCCAAAATAGGGAGTATTATGGGATCAGGTGACAACAAGATCTCTCTCAACCTCTCAGCTCCAAAATAGAAGACCAACCTTTGCTGAAAATGTATCTTTCTACTAATGCACACATCCACCCGAATGTTTTGAACCGATTGAAAGTTGTAGAAAGTAGGAGTAGTCATTTATGCATTAACTACAAATGTACACTACAAACTTTTATGAAGCGTGTCGTTGAAGCTATGGCCTCTTAGATCCCACCATTCGAGAGATGCGAAGGATTTGCTCACCACTAATTAGCGTAGCTTTTGTGTGACCATCATCAGCCTTGTAAAGTTCATAGGCTTCGATAGCTATCTTTTCAATTACTTTGAGTCTTCTTGCTAGTAGTAGTTGAAGCGCATCACCATATGTAGCCTCTCGCCAATACCGCACACCATTGATGTGTAACTCACCCTCCAAAAACTTGTTAATCCCCGAATTTGAAAGCGCCTTCACCACTTGAAGACGAAGCTCCGTAGGGAGTGTCTTTACACTAGACACCAAGCACTCAACACAATGCCTTGACGTAGAGACTTGATGAGAGCAAGATTTCTCATGAAGCAAAGAAGGATGTGTGTAATTAACTTGCTTTACCCGCATACGTGCCGTTTGTCGATAAAGGTCCTTCTTCTCTTGAGCTTCTTTTGGAGACCATTGCGGTACTCTTGAGCAGCGAATCCCTTGAATAGGGTTTGATGAAGATTCCTCCTTAGTGATTTCTTGACAAACACTCGTTGAAGAAGAGGACAACTCCTTAGATGTTTCTTTCTTCATGGAAGTTGTAGAGCATAGCTTGAGAACTCCTCAGCGGGGGCACCAAAAATGAGGGCTGAAATGATGAACGGGTTGCCTCTTACCCATCCAACCTCCAATCTTCACTAAGAGAACTAAAGAGGGGCACCACCTAGCCAAAGGGAGGATGGGCTAGGACATCCCTTTTCTCAAAGAGAATCAAGAGAACCAAGACACAAATTTACAAGAGAGAATATATGTGCTAGACACCATATTGGAATATAAGAGAGAGAGATGAGAAGAGAGGGAGACAAGAGGAGAAGAGGTAGAAGAAGCTTGCCATTATGCTACATGGAATGAGAAGATGAGAAGAGAGGGAGATAATAGGAGAAGAGGTAGAAGAAGCTTGCCATTATGCTACATGGAATGAGAAGATGAGAAGAGAGGGAGATAATAGGAGAAGAGGTAGAAGAAGCTTGCCATTATGCTACATAATAAAAGAACTTACTCATAGCTTACCTCAAAGAGATGAGGATATTGTAGAGTGCTCTCATGGACTTGTCATTCTCCCTCCTCCCTCTTTTCTTATGCTACATAATAAAAGAACTCACTCATAGCTTCCCTCAAAGAGATGAGGGTATTCTAGAATGCTCTCATGGACTTGTCATTGTCCTTCCTTCCCTCCCTCCATGGGCTCTTTATATAGCCTCCATGAGGGATTAGATTAAGCTAATCTTCTTGATTAACATAATCCTAGATGATGTATGGCATCTTTGAAAATATGGAGCATAGTGGATGGGACAAGTCCCCACCTTGGTCATCATGCAAGAAGCCAAGGGTGATGGTAGACAAAATAGATAAATGGAGCTAGATTACAAGAGGTGGGTGGCCAAAGCACATTATTATAATATATTTACAAGAAGGATAGAGTGGAAAGTTGGTGTGGTGAAAGAGAGAAGAAAATTGCATGTAGCCAGCAGTCTACGCCTTCGTAACTTCAAATCTGTGAGGAATTTGAAAAAAGTTTCTTCTGCAACTTTGTAGACCAGGTCGAAACCGATCGGCCTTCGCGGGAATTTTCTTGAAATTAGCTTTTTCTTGGGAGTTATTGAGATTATAAAAAAGGCTTCCAAAAGCTGCTTTGACTTTAGTATCCCATATGTATATAAATACATATAAGCATGTGACAAAAGGGGTCCATGCTTGTAAGCTTTTGTGCAAGATCCAAATGACACCATGATGTGGATATTGACTTGTGTGCAAGGGTGAGGTGTCCTCTAATGATGGTGATAGATTCCAAATCTTAGTGATGCAGACGGGCCCATGTGTAGTTGGAGGCTAGTCCTTTGAAAAATCCATGCATTCACTCAACTCCTAGGTGTAATCCATTTTCATCTTCACTAAGATAACCATCCCTTTTACCCTTTACATTGACATGCCTTCTAAGAACTTGTTCCTCCCATTTGCTAGAGTTATCATAATCGAGAAGCAATGTAGCATACCTAGTGCTTGAAGAGTAAACCCAGAGTGATATGGTAGGCTCTTGATAGGGGCTTTGGCCAAAATTTTGTGGTAGTAATCCGGGTTGTAAAAAACCCGGATCAGTATCAACTAGTTCAGTGGGCTGGCTACCCTTGGTGGATTGCGGTGTCAAGTCTCTAGGGCGATCAGAAGTGGCTGTGTCTTTCGTTGGCCTTTGAGCACTCATTTGTGTAGATTGAACATGAGTTGATCTAGTCGCATTAGGTGGCTCAAGCATATCCTTGGGTCGAGAGGTACAGATGGCATCATGTCCCGCCTCTTTGACGGTTGGAAGCTTAGATGGAGGTAGCGATTGGAACTGAGCAGTCGCCCTTGACAACTGCTGTGGTGCTTCTTGTGTCTGTTTGGGAGAAGAGGGCGTAGGGGATCTAGGACTCTTAAGTGGACTTGGCACTCGCTGAATGGTCTGCTTGAGGTTACTAGACGATTGTGCCATTTTCTTTGTTGAGCGATCAGCCTTGCCTTGAGCAATGTTGTGCCTATGATGCTTTTTCTCCCCTCGGGGAATCAAAGGCTCCTTGGGCGCTAATGATTTTTGTGCTTGCTCAATGGCTACGTATGACATCTGCTTATCAAGCATGCTAGGTTGAGGCTCTTTCTTTCGAACACTCATGTCCGGTTTCTTACCTCGAGACCTAGAGTTTCTCTTAGATTTCCTCCTGTGCTTCGTTGCTTTTGATGCACTCTAGCCTTCAGTCGACTAGGGAGGTTTCGCAAGGGGTTTTGGCACCCAAATCCATCGATTGCCTGCATAATACCCTTGAGCCAGAAGCAACGCCTTGGATATCCATCGTGGCATTGTGCTGACCCTCCATCGATGCCTCCGTCTATAAGGCTTGGGCTTCTTTTGGGGTCTTCGATATTTGTAAGTCCAAAGCCCATCCTTGGCATTGTCTCTTGACCTTTTCGTTTCAAGCATGGCCTCACTCACTGGTCCTCGTTGTTCGACCTGTGCTTGTATCAACTCTTCCAACAAATCCTTGCCCTCGTCAGTTGGCTTGACTATTACGTCAGCACCTTCCTTGCCTTTCCCTTGAGGGTCGATAAGGTCACCCTTGCTAAAGGTGGTGACTATCCTCACACCCGGTAGTGTCAGGTGTATCCTCTGTGCTACATAGTTAGCCTCACATTTGGTTGCCCTTTTGAAGGGTCTTCCTAGGAGGGTTTCCTTCCTGTAGCTAGCACTTTTTGGAGGAACATGAAATAGGATAGGAAAGCTTTCCGTTTCAATTGTCGCAAGGATTTTGCACTTCCCTATTAGTGCTTGTGGGTGTCCCCCATAAGGGCTAAGAGTTGCACTAGTCGGTGTCAGCTCTGGTTGGCCTAGTAGGGTCCATGATTCATAATTCAAGATATTAAAATCTGCTCCTTCATCAATTAGAGCATCAATAGTATGCTCTCTTTTTGCGATGAGTTTGACCCTAAGATAAGCAGGTGGTACTATGTCTTCATCTTCCGGGTCCTGGCTTGTAAATTTAAGCCTTCTGACAGATGCCCTTGAGTTCTCGACTGCACGACCAGATGTGGATTCTTCACTGTTGTCTTGGGTTGTCTGTGCAGTGTTGCTCAAGATACATCTCTCGTCAAGAGTCTCATGTCTAGTCATCTTGGCATTTGTAGCTTGCTGATGTTGCATTTCGCTCTGACTAGACATGGTGTGAACACAATGTCTTTGTGTTCTAATGATGTGGCCTTTTTGCCCGTGATGGCTAGATTGGCCCGTTGAGGTTCTAGGGTCTCTGTTTGTCTCTGTTCGGGTATGGGCTTTTGGCTGCTCTTTTGCACGTGAGAATCCATGCTCGTGTAGAGCCATTACTTCACTAGGTTCCAATTTGGGAGGCCTATCACGGCACACATTTTCTCTCCAACCTACTCAGGGGAGGGCCGTTACGGTAGACGCCATATGTAATTCGGAGGACCGTTTATAGCCAAATTTTGAGCTACGTGCTCTAAATTTTAGCCCGATTATGGATCTGTGATGTGCCTTCAGCTCTACGTAGCCTTAGGGGTCAATCTCGGGGTTTAGATGTATCAAAATTTATGTTCTAGACACGTGTCCGATTTTGACAGTTTTCTGTCCAATTCTCAGATGTTCGATTTTCAGGAGTCCGATTATCAGAATCGGACGTCCGATTTTGGGTAGGTCCGATCGGCCCAGTGGTCCGATTTTGCTCATGTCCGATTCTAGGAGTCGGATCAAAAAATGGTCCGATTTTCAAGTGGTCCGATTCTGGGAATCGGATCGGACAGGGTGGTCCGATTCTGATTTTGTCCGATTCTGTCTGGTCCGATTCTGGACTCGTCCGAGTGTTCGAGTCGAATGGATTGGTCTGATCGTCCTATTCTCAAAATCGGACGGGTTGGTCCGAGTGCCACGTGGCACGTCCGATTGGGCTGGTCCGATTCTAGGAATCGGACGGTCTGACTCCCGAACTCGGGTGGTCCGATTCTGGGAATCGGACCATAGCGAGTTGGTCTGAGTGCGTCGGCGGGCGGACGTGATTCACGCGCATTTGTCCCCTCCTCACTGTCTGGTGCACAAAATCACCACAGACTTTCTAGATCTGATCAGGGCACTTGTTGGAAAACATCAGACTCACCTGGAGCAGCACGAATCACCGGCGCCTAGAAATCGAGGCAGTGCTTCCTCGTCCTGTGAACCAGAAGTTCTCTCTCTCTCTCTCTCTCACACACAAGGCAAACCAAGGAAATGAGGTCTGTCCTGGCCTCCCAGGCCTCTTAAGGTCCTTTCCGAGCACTGCAGAACCTCACAGCTAGTTCCTTGTCCCTATCTTACCCAGAAACTTGAATCTGGTCCTCTATTTCCCTGTTTCAGCCTGTTATACAGCAACAGAGAACCCTGCTGTTTGCCTGTTTTTTTTCTCTTTTTCTTTGTTTTTTCCTACCCTAAATGCATCCAAATCACAAAATAAATACCTATACTACTCCATTCCACAACATAAATCTCAAAAAGCAGCAAACCTACTTGCCAAGGAGATGGAATACCATCTTTAACCCCCTTGCTTCCTACCTATCTACCTCAAGCACCGGTTCGGGGGAAACCCCTTACTTTGATGCTCGATTCGAAGTGCGCAAGCGCTCAAGGCTTGAATCCGTTGGTCCCGGCAACGGAACCAAAATGTGGGAGCTTTCACTCAACTGCCAAGACCCACGGACCGCTTATTGTTTCAAGCGTTCCAAGCCGAGCACTAATGGCTACCTCTCACATAGCCGACGCGCCATCCATATCTACGGGTGTAGTGAGCTTACCTCCGTGCCGTTCGAGTTACCTCCTCTCCCGTGCACTCCGGTAGCTCCACGATCCAAGTGCAAGCTTCAAGCAAGCTCCATCCTCAAGCTCCACGCTCCAAGCTCCATTTCCGCGAGCAAGAGAAGAGAAGAGAAGAGAAGAGAAGAAGAGAGGAGACGATGGAGAGCTTCTCCTCCTCGGTCCCTCACCCTCACACACTCACTCCCTCACACTCTCACACTCCCTCTCTCAAGCACAAGCTCAAGCAAGCAAGAACAAGAAGAAGAAGAAGAAGAAGAGGAGAGCTACTTTTGGCCACACACAAGAATGAGCTTCTCATTCCCTTTTCAACTTTATATACAAAACCCTAAATCCCTTTTGGGCAGTCATCCCCTTTTCCCCTTTTTACATGGCCGGCCGTAGCCTTGGCCCTTTTTCCCATTGTCCTTCTATCTTCCTAGATTCCTTTCCACCGCCTGTCTACATTTACAAATTGCACGGGTGAGAGCCCGGTGCTCTTTTACAAGATTTCAGGGTGCGCCTTTTTATTTTAAAATGCGCATTTCCCCTTTTGCCTTTGCCTTGGACTTTTAAGGTTGCCCTTGCGCTTTTGGCCTTTTCTCATTTTCTTTCTTCAGTCGGGCTACCTTTTTTCCGCCTTTGCCCTGCGTCTTTTCCACTTCCTTTTGCTTTCTTCGTGTTGGGGTTAACAAGTAGGGTCAACAGAGTCGAAGCAAATTTATGTTGCACTTGGTTCATAGAGAATGGGAAACGAGAGGGATGCACCGATCAACCTCTCTGCCCGTAGGGCATAGTCTCAGTCCGGTCCCCTAAAACGGCATGAATCGAGTTCTAACTTACCAATTCCTAAAGTCATTCGATGGTAGATCCTTGTGAGAAGCCTCCCAATTCTCTGGGACCACCCAGCCATAGGAGAGACCCATCGCGGTGTCGTACTGCTGCGCATCCGAGATGTGGAATCCACCAAAAAGTTGTGTGTGAGATATTTGTTACTTTGTACATACGTAGTCATTGTGTTTGCATTTTTATTCTGCGTGGGCAGTATAGTGGAGAATATGTTTGGGAAGTTTGGCTCAGTTTCAGAAGCACTAGAAGATCGATTACCATCTACCTTGGATCTTGCAATGGACGTTCTTGAAGTTGAAAAGCTAAGGGCTGCAACATAAGTCATTAAGGAAGAGCATCCAGTCATCCTCATCACAGAAGCTCCACTAAATCCCAATTCCCTCTTTTAGGATGTGTTTTCACAAAGGTAGCGGCATATAAGATTCTTAGCTAATGCAAATGCTTGGTGGACTAAAGGTATATATTCAATCAAATAGCTACAGTTAGCCGGAGGAAGTGGCATTCGCCACACATAGCACTTGCTTTGTAGAGTCAATGAAGATGGATGTGGTAGTTTATAGTTTATTTTTTAGAAGTCCATGCCAGACATTATAATGTTGCCTTCTCAAGGCTCATATGCAGTCCAATCATTCTATACCCAACAAAGTTATTGTTGACTATACAGCAAGTGCTGATGTAGCCAAACATTATTACTCATGGATCTGATAGGGGATCTATGTTATTACTCCAAACAAGAAAGCTAACCTAGGGTCCCTGGCTCAATACCTGTGCTTAAAATCTCTACAACGGTAGTCTTACACACACTACTTCTATGAAGCGACAGTTGGTGCAGGGCTTCCCATCATCAGCACGTTAAGAGACCTTTTGGAAACTGGTGATAAAATTCATCGAATAGAAGGAATATTTAGCGGCATTGATCTTAAAAAGTGGAAGGAGCTACTTAAGGATCCTGGGGGAAGAAAAAAATAGAGGATTGTAAAGAAAAGCATCGGTTCAAGGCGGTGGGCGTTCTAGATGAAGTGTCGATAGAGCGCAAAGACTGCAGCATGTTGCTGAATTATGTATTCAACCTGGAATCTAAGCTTTATGGGATTACTGCTTATGGAGCGGAAGGATTGGAACTCAGGACTGAAAAGTTGAAGGCTGCAGGAGAAGAGACAGAAAGAACCTTAAGAAAGGAGCGTGCATCAAAATTTACAGCCCTTCTAGAGGCACAACAGCGTGAAGAGAATCTGAAAAAAGCTCTGGCGATTGAGAAGCAATGTGTTGAAGATCTGGAAAAGTTTTTAAAGGATTAGGACCTACATCAATGCTGTTCTAGCTACAAAACGGTTTCAATAGGCAACGGGCTCTGAGGGGGATCCGTCGAGCTCTTCTTTGTTAACTTCTCCATTGACTAAGGATCAATGGCCCAATGCCTATCTGGATTGACATTGAATTTGGAGCCACGAATCTTTCGTAGAACTTTGGAGCTACTTGCAAAAATATAGAAAAATCGATGTCAGTTGCTATAGAATTGTAATGCTATCCTACCTAAATTTTCACGTGTTAGGAATGCTTACAAACCTTATAAGCTGAAGCCACATTCAACCAGAGAATGAGAAGCGCTTGGAAGAAGAGCATAATATTTGTAAAAGCTTTCGAAAACCCTTCGACATCTTTGGTGAACCCGATGTGAAAGCGTCGCATTTAAATTTCAGGATGGGAGATACTTCAGCATCCATTTCAGCCTCTTCTACGATTCCTGCTTTGTCCTCTACTTCAGCTCCATCATTGACTACTGCTTCAAGTACTTCTACGGATGATTTAAAGCACATTTTGCAGAATATGTCCATGTATATGCAGCTTCAAAATCAGCAGACACAATTGTATATGCAGTAGCAGTAGCAGTTGCATCAACAACAGTTGTCTCAGCAAAGGCAACTATATTCGGATCAAGAGAATGCAATCAACGCGACTAAGGAGATTGAAGCAGTTGAGAATGAAAAGAAGCTATTTGATGGCTGTAATGTATCGGCTTATTTGAAGACGTATGAGATCAAGATGGGATTTTTTGGAGTACCAATAGGACTTATGAGTAAATATTTTCTTCACCTTGTCACACTGCCTTGAGGGTAAAAGTGACTGATCTTTTCCTTCAAAATTTGCATTGGAAAGATTTTAAGAAGGCCTTGAAAGAGGAGTATTTTCTTGAGGAGTTTAGGATGGCTACACGGCGGTCATTTCGAGAGTGGGTCTACATGCCAAATAAAGGTCTAGCTGCTTCAGAATTGATACGAGAATTTGAAGAGAGGTATAGTCAGCTTGATGTCATTGAACAAAGAGCATTGGATGTTAAGAAAGTTGAGCTTTTCTTGCAAGCAGTAGATCCTGCTCTTCAGGAAGAATTAGGAGAGCTTCTTGAGGATCGCACAAAGCCTATGGGTCTTAAAACGGATTGGCAAGATACCGAGGATGCGGTCTCGACTTTGATCAAGAGGAGGATATGGAAGACCCGCTTACAGAATGGATCCATGACACCGACACCATCTTCTGCTCCTATGTCTACTTCTACCCCTATTATTTCTTCTCTTCCTCAGCCAGTTTCTTGGCCTATGCCAGTGCCTACTGTTTCTAATCCTCCTATTCCAAGACTGATGCCGACTCATTCTGCTCCAAAACCATCTGCTCCGTCAGTTCCTTCCTCTCTTGATGACATAATCAAAGGCATAATGGATTTGACACTAGAGTTAGTTAAATCAGAATTGGTGGGAAAATTGAAAGAGCAGTTTGCTTCGACCGTGCCTACTATTTCTTCTAGTGCTCCTAGTGCACCTAGGAGAGATTGAAGATGTATTTGGTGTGATAGTACAGACCATCAGCATTGCACGGATTGTGAATATTTTCAAGATGCAAGGAGGAAGAATTTGGTATTTTGGGGAGAAGTTGGCAAGATCTAGTTGACTGAAACAAGAGCTCCACTTGGCTACCAATTTTGGGAAAGGCGGAATGAAGAAATTAGTAGATGATATGGTTGCACGTACTTCTTATGTGGCAGCTATAAGAGAGGCCTCTGAATATGGAGTCCAGATTGAGAAAGGATCAGAGAACCAATCAGCATTATGGATTTATGTTATGGATACAACAAACAAGGAGAAAAATTTAAAAAATGCAAGTATTTTAGAGGATGATGAGCATATAGATGGGATGTATGATAGTATGGTTTGTGCAGATACGATGACAGAGATGGAAAATATGCTGAAAGCTAATATGCAGAGTTGTCACAGTAGTGTATCAGTGCAATCCTTGGACATGTTTCATGAAATTTCAGATTTTGTGTCACAGATAGAGTCAGAGGCTGAGGTGACTCAACAAAAAGTGTTGAGTGCTGAAGAAATTCAGCAAACAGAGTTTCCGGCTGATTATGATCAGCCTACAGAGACACAGAGGGCTGAAAATTTTCAGCCAACAGAGTTTACTACTAAAATATTTCAGCATCTAGAGTTTAGGGATGTTCCTATGCAGTCCATAGAGCAGAGGGCTGAGGATATTCAGCCACCAGAGTGCATAAATGCTGATTTACAACAAGATTTGAGTAATGCAGAGGATCATAATGAAACCAGGGTTGACACGAAATACAAGACTGTGGATAAGAAGGTGAAACCCGTAGTTGGACCACTTCCACCTAACAGTGATTAGCAAATAGAGAGGGCTGCCAAGTAGCTAATTTTGAGGAATCCAGAGCATATAGGCCATAAATTTTCAGTAGAGACTCTTGCTGAATTAAAAATTGGAAATGGTGATTTTTTGCTACCCTCAGAGAAGCAATGTTTTTAGGATATGCTTGAGCGACATGGAAGGGGGTTTGCTTTCGTCTCGCATGAGACTGGATGTGTGAATTTGGATATTATTGCTCCTATGGTGATCTTTACTATTCCTCATATTCCATGGAACCTCCGACCTATTCCAGTGCCTAAGGCACACCTGCCAAAGTTAATTGACTTGTTGAATGAGAAAATCAGGATGGGAATCCTAGAGCCTTCATCTACACCATACTCAAAACGGGGGTTTATGGTTCCAAAGAAGAATGGTACTCTCCGATTTATACAAGACATGCAGCCAGTAAACAGAGTTACCATCAGGAATGTTGGTATAGGTCTAGTTGTGGATGAGTTTGCAGAAGCATTTGCTGGACGTGCCATTTATTTTTTAGGTGACTTGCATTCGGGATATGATCAGTTTCGGTTGGCTTTGGAAAGCAAGGACATAACCACTATGAAAACTCCTATTGGGCTTGTCAGGATGTGTACCTTGCCTCAAGGTGCCACTAATTCTGTTGCGCATATGATGAATGCCATGCATAAGGTCCTTCGTGAGTACATACCTCAGCTTACCATGCCTTTCTTGGATGATGTGCCCATTAAGGGGTGTGCAAAAGAAGAGAAGAATGAGAGTCTAAATGAGCAGGGATGCAGATACTTTGTGGCTGATCATATTTCAGCTGGTGAAAAGATTTTGACGAGGTTAGAAGAAGTGAACTTGACACTATCAAGGAAAAAATCTATTTTTGGAGTAAATGAGGTTGTCATTGTTGGAGATATGTGTGGGTATTCTGGCAGGAAACCTTCACCTGAGAAGGTGGATGCTATAGGCAAGATTACAAAGTATTGTTCTATCACTTCCGAGGTACGGAGATTCATTGGAGCCTGTGTGTTTTACATGATTTGGATACCCCATTTTGCACACATAGCAGATTGTTTATATCAGCTTCTTTGAAAGGGGCAAATTTTTTTTGGGATGACAGCCACACTAGAGCCATGAGGAAATTAAAGAAGTTATTGCAAATACTTCGAAAGATAGTGAAAATATTGTTTGGGCCATATCTTTGACAATGCCACATATGAGCTAACAGAATTGGATGGGACAATGCTTAGAGTGCCTATTGTAGGAAAAAGAATCAAGATTTTCAAGAAAAGAGATGATGAGGATTATGCATTGGAAGAATTTGCAAGAGAAGAGCAATGAGAAGAAACTCCAGTGGAAGAGACAGATGATATGACAGATAATCTTGTTGATATACCGGAAATACACAATTAAGAGATTGATCTGTACGTGGATCTTGAAGATAATGATCATGGGTAGTTGGCCCAACCGGAGGATGCGCACGATTAGAGGGGGTGGATGTCATACTGCTGCGCATCTGAGATGTGGAATCCACCAAAAAGTTGTGTGTGTGACATTTGTTACTTTGTACATACTTAGTTGTTGTGTTTGCATTTTTGTTCTGCGTGGGCAGTATAGTGGAGAATATGTTTGGGAAGTTTGGCTCAGTTTCAGAAGCATTAGAAGATCGATTACCATCTACCTTGGATCTTGCAATGGAGGTTCATGAAGTTGAAAAGATAAGGGTTGCAACAAAGGTCATTAAGGAAGAGCATCCAGTCCTCCTCACAGAAGCTCCATTGAATCCCAATTCCCTCTTTCAAGATGTGTTTTCACAAAGGCAGTTGCATATAAGATTCTTATCTAATGCAAATTCTTGGTGGACTAAAGGTATATATTCAATTAGATAGCTACAATTAGCCAGAGGAAGTAGCATTAGCCACACATAGCACTTACTTTGTAGAGTCAATGAAGATGGATGTGGTAGTTTATAGTTTCTTTTTGAGAAGTCCATGCCAAACATTATAATATTGCCTTCTCAAGGCTCATATGCAGTCCAATCATTCTATACCCAACAAAGTTATTGTTGATTTTACATCAAGTGCTGATGTAGCCAAGCATTATTACTCATGGATCCGGCAGGGGATTTATGTTATTACTCCAAACAAGAAAGCTAACCTAGGGTCCCTGGCTCAATACCTGTGCTTAAAAGCTCTATAACTGTAGTCTTACACACATTACTTCTATGAAGCGACAGTTGGTGCAGGGCTTCCCATCATCAACACGTTAAGAGACCTTTTGGAAACTGGTGATAAAATTCATCGAATAGAAGGAATATTTAGTGGCATTGATCTTAAAAAGTGGAAGGAGCTAATTAAGGAGCCTGGGGGAAGAAAAAAACGGAGGATTGTGAAGAAAAGCATCGGTTCAAGGCGGCGGGCGTTCTGGATGAAGCGTTGATAGAGCGCAAAAACTGCAGTATGTTGCTGAATTATGTATTCAACCTGGAATCTGAGCTTTATGGGATTACTACTGATGGAGCGGAAGGATTGGAACTCAGGACTGAAAAGTTGAAGGCTGCAGCAAGAAAGACAGAAAGAACCTTAAGGAAGGAGCGTGCAGCAAAATTTACAGCCCTTCTAAAGGCACAACAACGTGAAGAGAATCTGAAGAAAGCTCTGGCAATTGAGAAGCAATGTGTTGAAGATCTAGAAAAGTTTTTAAAGGATTAGGACCTACATCAATGCTGTTCTAGCTACAAAACGGTTTCAACAGGCAGCGGGCTCTGAGGGGGATCCGTCGAGCTCTTCTTTTTGAACTTCTCCATTGACTAAGGATCAATGGCCCAATGCCTATCTGGATTGACATTGAATTTGGAGCCACGAATCTTTTGAAGAACTTTGGAGCTACTTGCAAAAATATAGAAAAATCGATGTCAGTTGCTATAGAATTGTAATGCTATCCTACCTAAATTTTGACGTGTTAGGAATGCTTACAAACCTTATAAGCTAAAGCCACATTCAACCAGAGAATGAGAAGCGCTTGGAAGAAGAGCATAATATTTGTAAAAAGGAGATTAAGAGTTCGAAACAGTGACTTCAGATGTTAACACAAGACTTAAAAAAATAAAAACCGAAAAGGCCTTGGATAGAGAGCTTGAGGTTATGCAAAAGAAAAAGAGTTTTATGGTAGATATGGAAAAAGTCTAAGCATACGCAAATGAAGGTCAGGAAGTGCTGTGCCTGTTGCAAATACAGATGTCAACATAGGTTATGTTTCTACTTACAAAGGAGTAGAGACAAGCTCTCCGCGGCTGTTTGGAGTACTTTTCCCAAAGCGGAGTTATCCTTTAGATGTGAATCCTATGATGAAGTGAAAGAGATATGTGTATTCCTTTTGGATGAATTCTCCATACCACCAGAAAAAGCATCAACATTGCACGTGCAGTCACCTGGTTCTCACTTTCAATACTGTGGAGCAACCAAATTCAGTGCCTTTGACTGCAAAGATTGGTCTCGTAGTTGAAGATGTGCTTTCTCTTCCTACTACGCACTGGATAGTAAAATTTACAACTGCTTTTGCTCAAGTAGACTTTATTGACTGTGTTCTAAGATTGCCTTGTGGCTGCCAAAATTATATAATTCAGAGTTTGTCTTTGATGAGGACTTGTATTGCATACATTCAAGTTTGAATGCCGCATTTCAAGAAGCTGGAGGCCTGAACCAGTTGATGATGAGACCAAATATCTGACATTGGATTATTCACATGATTGATCTTCTATTCTAAAATTAGTCAAGGTCCTCTGTGGTCGTGACTTTGCTTTCGAAAACCCTTCGACAACGGGATTCTGTCCACCCGCTTCCCTTGATAACTTTAGTTGTCTAATTAGGTCCTACCACATTTATGTGCGACATTTAAAATCAGATTCATTAATTAAGCCTTTTAGGGCATAGATTTCATTCACGTAATTTATAGCACATGCACAAAAACAAAACAAGCAGTCCTTTTATCAAACAAGTTCCTTAACTTATCTTTAAGTTAATCTTTGTCTCCTGCCCATACAGGAGAATTATGTATCCCTTCTGTCCAACATATGTACCTGGTCCAAATCACATGGCACCAAAATTTCCATCCTTTATCTAGAATAGGATCTTTCAACATCCCAGACATTGGACTCACGGGGATCTCCAACTCATTCTGGATAGGCAAGGGGTGTCCAGAGCTCCACCTAAACCATGAGCGGTCTAGGAGTGAGATGTCATTTTTGTGGTTGGCCTTTTCACCACTCGACCATTCACATGTGAATCGAGCAGTGACCTCTTGGGATAATCCGCGATGTGATCTTGGAGATGATCCACGTGTGCAAAATATCCTTCCTTAATTAATCCAATTAAAATTCAAGCACAATCAAAGCAATCAGCCCTAATATCATCTTCTAGAAAAACATTCCTTTATTCCCATGGAAAATTGTCATTACAGACCCCTGCCATTCATTTGCCATCAACAAAGCCTTGGAATATTTATCCGAATCACAATGCAACAATCCCTTGATTGGTCTCAAGGACAATCCGTAGTTGGGGTTCATGATCTTCTTCATGTTTAAAAAAGTTCTTAGACACTTTCCGCTTATCCCCCACATAAACTACATGTTTCGTACGTCTGGGATGGTGAGCTTGAGAACATAACATGCGTAGAATAGGTCCACAGATAGAGTTCAATGAATATCAACGAATTAACGCACATAGAGCCGCATGGACTCTACCTTCCTAGGCTTTGCTCGAGAGACAATGAATCTTTGGCTCGGTCTTGCAATGCATGCCATGAACCCATTCAGTCTAGGCTCAACTTCTTATAGTGTGTGGCCTATAGTCCTTGTCAACTACAATATCTCTCCATGGCTTTCTACGAAGAAAGGACATCTCGTCCTTAGCTTACTTGTCCTTGGCCGCTACAAAGTCAAAAATATGGACATGTATCTTCGTCCATTAGTCGATGAGCTTAAGATTTTGTGGGAGGATGGGGTCACTGTGCAAAATATGAGCAAGCACAATGGTTGACGGTCCGCCAATATTCGAGACATTCTCATGTGGATGATACATGACTTTCCAGGATTTGGAGAGCGCTCAGGTAAATAGGCTTTCGTTCTCGTTGGTAATATCTATCATAGCTCGTTCAAGTTTGTATTCACTGGATAGAGGCGTTGGGATAGTTCTAGTTATCTTAGGTTATCATGCATGTCCATTGTGTGGGCCACAGTTAGACTCCCGAAGGTCAAGAACCATGAAGAAGATGGTACATTAAGGACACGCTGCTTTCTTGCCAGAGTGTCATGAACTCAAGAAAGGTTTTCTTGGATGACCTCCAACACGTATGAATGCCCAAAGCTGGTACAAGCTGAAAATGGTCCATGTGGAGTCACATCCAAACGGAATGCGACGGTTCTCAGTTTTCTACGAGCTGCCATATTGGAACCACTTACAGATCAACCACTTGTTGGATCCCATGCATATTTTCAAGAACGTGGGTAGCTTGCTATGAGACCATATCATAGGAAAGAGAGACACTATAGGGGCACGAATGGATTTGAAGGAGGTAGGCAAGATGGAGGCACTTTGGCCCAGTCGAGTGCTGATGGTTGCGTGTAGCTACCTTACGCTCCTTGGGTTTTGTCCACTAAAGAAGAGCCCATTGTGAAGCAAATATTCAAGTCTATCCGCACTCTGACGGGTATGATGCGTTCTCTCAAGTCTGCATTTTCTAAAGACAAAAAATTATCAGGGCTAAAATCCCATGATTGGCATAAGATATGTTAGGTTTGTACTATGAATGGATTGTAAGTGGCCTATGTATTTTGCTATTTGGAGTGTAGTCATTGTTCATAATGCTTTCTCATTTGTGGTAGTTTATACTACCAATCGTGATCATAGGATGCCTTACTCCAAAAATACGCGGAGCCATTTACAAGTTGTCAACTAGTGCAATGGATCTCACAGAAGGAGATTAAGACGTCTTCTATTGAATCCACGAGGCGGGGAGAAGTGGAGACGATCTGTCACTTTGAGAAATACCTGCCTACCAGCATGCTCACGATACAAATCCACCTTCTTGTGCATCTTGTAGATGAAGTGGAGACTGTTGGACATGTCCATACGCGATGTATGTTCTTCTTGGAGCGCTTCATGAAAATCCTGAAAGGCTTTGTGCGACAAAGAGCTCAGCCAGAAGGTAGTATGGCTGAAGGTTGGTTGGTGTTTGAGACATTAGTGCATATTTCATAATGGCTACCAACGGTGGATCTAGACAACAGTATGCTATGGTCACTGAAGGATGATGATAGACTGACCGGAGATGTGGTGGTTGGAAATGGGGTAGAAAAAATAATGGATGCTGCAATGGAGGAGAAAGTGAATCGTTTTTTAATGTTGCACCATGTCTCTATGGAGACGTGGCTCATCAGGTACCAACAAGCTAGGCAAGATCCAGAGGAAATGCGATCTGAATTTCAACATAGTATACGCCATCGACCGATTCAATATCTCGAGGGCATGGAGGAGATGCTGTGGTTTATGTCAATGGGATGGTTGCATGGAGCTTTGACCGCAACATCTCGCGAAGGGGCGGAGGTCTCAACCGAGGAGTGGGAATTCTTGAGGGGATATAGTCCAAAGGTGGTGACATGTTTAGGGTTTGAGTGTTTCAATGTACAATATAAAATATATAGTGTAGCATGGTCACGCAGACGGCATTTTTGCGTGCAGCGTATTAAAAAAATGCACTCCAGAACAGACTGTGGTACCATGGCAAGGTTCGAGCAAGAGACCCGACGATGAGCAACGGATCCAAACACGGTTATAGATGAGATAGAGTATTTTGGAAACTTGCAAAGTATTGTTATGGTGGATTACTCTAGCTTCTCCATGATACTATTCGATGTGTAGTGATTCAAAGTGGTACTTGAAGGAGCTGGAGCAACAATTCGACAAGGTCCATCTGGATTTCTCAAAATAGATTTTGAAAAAAAATAGACGAATTTGCGCAACACCTTTGTGTTGCCATCCCATTGTGAACAAGTGCATGAACTCATTTGTTTGTTAATTATATTACGACATGGTACATGTCACAATAGTTAAATCTCTCTTGTACGTGTTTGTGAACATGTAATCTTCTATCCAAACCCCCGACAACCTCGATGGTGGTATATTATACCTTCAGTTCCTTGAAGTACGAGAATATATGATCAAAGCGATGTTCTGAGTATAGATGAGGACAATATGCAAATAGAGGGGTTGATATCGCAAGGGGTGGAGGCCACAGAAAGCTTGGAGCATGTAAAGGAGCTAGCACCGGGTAACAATAATGGAAATACAAGAGTCCAAAAATTCTTTGAGAACGAGGTGGACTCATCCTTTTGTGGTGACATATCTCTCGACCTTCTAGTTTATACCGAGTTGTGTCAAGAGATTGACATGGAACCATAGAATACTTCATACTTGGAGCATCCACTTACTCAATTCGTTGACTAATTGCTTATAAGGGTACATAAGATATGCATTTAAAGTAAGATCATTTTTTCAAGATTTATATTACCGTGCTTTGTATGATTTAAATTGATTATTCCAACATCTTTTTTTTGTGTGCAGGTGACCTTTGTGGATACTTAGATCATCAGGATGAGTTGAGGGATGAGGAATGAGGAGTTGTAGGATATCTTCACACAGATGTCTCCAAATCAGATGGCAAGATTCAGAGACATGGCGGACCAAGAGTTGCCTCGGATATCATCAGGCCGCTCTATTAGATCTACTTCGACGCGATCGGATGTTTCAGTTTCGAGCAAATGAGAGGTCGACGCTCCCAGACTTGGGCCAGACGGAGGGAGTGCTTCAGGGTCAGGGGATGCTACAGAGATACGCATGCAATGAGCCCGCTATCGTACTGCTACGCATCCGAGATGTGAAATCCACCAAAAAGTTGTGTGTGTGACATTTATTACTTTGTATATACTTAGGTTTTGTGCTTTGCCACTCTATAACTGGTGAAAGAAACACAGATGCCACAGAGAGCTTGAAGACTATTGTAGGCAAGCATGAGGAAAGTTTTGATGATGGTTTTGACATTAAACCAATATCAGAGTCAAATCTATCAGTGCAGGACTCTTGCTTTGTTTCAGATGCAAGTACTCATGAAGACACTATTTCCATTGTACAATTTGATGGGTGTTTGGAATGTAAGCTAATGTTTCTTTTGTGACGCTGTACCTGATGGCTCTATAGAAGGTTGTGTTGAGCATATGCACAAACAACATGGTTTCTTCATTCTAGATTCAAAATTTCTCAAAGATCCTTGTGGAATGCTGAATTATCTTGGCTTGAAGGTGACAAGGGGTTTTGTTTGCTTGTATTGTGATGATCAAGGAAAAGAATTCCACTTTTCTAAGTAAAACCGTGACAAGACGATTAAGATTACCTTCCAAAAGATAATTGAACCAATCTAAACATAGAAACATTCATACCCTAAACACTTGACTACTTTCCTTACCGTGGGGACAATAAATTCATAAAGATAGAAACTAGGGTTTGTCCCTAAGCTTCTTAAATAAAGAAACCCTAGGCCTGACATACGTCAGCCTAAAGAATCTAAACAGATTATTCCATCGCAGGACTTGCGCAACATGTATGAAATCATTTTGTGATTGATTCACAAGGAGAAAAGGAAAAAACCCTCATCAAGGACGACAGATCCTTACGCAAGTTATCTTGCAAAAAGACGTATTTTTTTTGGATATCCTTCTAAATAAGGAAAGTTGTAAACTAGAAACTAGCATATCTAAGGTATCTTAGGGTTAACCAAGTTGGGTATGCCCTACACCGGAATGTAAGAGATCTTGCCAAGTTACAAGACACCTTGGAAACGAGTGCTGATACACTCAAAAAGGAAAGAACACTTCCTTAGCAGTTTGCCATACAACTGGGTTGGTTAATGGAAATGTTTATGCTTTCTAGAGATTTTAGGGCTCTGTTTGAATTATGAATTACAAATTAAATAAGTACCTATACTTCAGGTTAAAGGCCTGAAGGGAGAGGCAGCTTCAGTTACCCCCGACTGCCTGCCTGACCCTAACCAAGGGGGTTGTTTGAGCGCGCCGGGAACGTGGACCGAACCCGCCGCGAGAGGTCTCTCCGTTGATTTCTACTTGGAGCAGGAGGACTCTTGGGTGCCAGGGGGGACTCTGGCCGTAAATCCCTCACCTTCCGTGTCCTGCACAAGAGGCTAATGTGACTCGCGATTGGATCTCGAGGCCCGCATACTTGTTGACGGGCGAAAGCTTGGAATAGTGATCCCTGGAGATTACTTGTTAGCCTTCGGGCAGATTATGGAAAAGCCTATGGGCGGAACTCCTTGTATTTCAAAGATAAAATGATGAAACGTTAAAAGAACTTGCTTGATGTTGTTTTTCTATGTCACGTGATAAGATTACGTGAAGGAACCAGTGCTTAACAAGGTTAATTAAAGAAACTGATTGTTATATGTCAAATTAATGTGTTAGATAATTACATAACTAAAGCAAACCGGAAAGTGCAGAGGATGGGCCATGGGTCCGTCCTACAGTTGGGTGGTCCCGGTTAGCCGGGAACTTTTCTCAAAAATCTCGAAGAACAGCGGAATGATCATCATCATAAAAAAGGAATAACGCGAACGATGACCTAGAGTTACGTCTTACCCGATCTACGTTGTTTTAGGGGAACGGAATGGGACTATGCCTTATGGCAGAGAGGTTGAGCTTTGCATCCCTCTCGTTTCCCATTCTCCTTGAACCAAGTGCAGCGTGAATCCGCTTCGGACCTGGCGTTTCTGCGTAAAGTAGTTCGCTCGTGTCTGACGCTAGTTGCTGTTAGCCAATGACCCATTAGGAAAACCCTAATTCCGGTCGATCCTAAGTGGGAACGGCCAGGATACTTCCGCTACGTGGCAGACGCGGGAAGAACTAGATTGCAAAACCCGTAACATTCCATGGGAGTGCCGGGCGGAGCTTTCTAGACATCCTTTCCAATGGATTGCTAAGACGTGTCCTGGATGATACTAGGGGACACGTTACAGTTGGTATCAGAGCCGACCAACAACGGAATTGTTTTTATGAAATCTCAATAAAAGGAAATAAAGAAATTGTTGCTGTCCAAACATTTCCTCATCTTCAATGCTGTCTTGCAGAATTATGAAGCGTGGAACAAGTTTTTGGTGTTTCGGGTCATGTTTATGACTGCAATGCATTCTCCGCATTATAGACAAAGAATTGGGATGATGAACATCCTGGAGCAAATTTATAATCCATCACCTTTATACATAGAACGAGGATGGACGGGGTCTTCAGGAATCTACTACATAGCTGCCCACCGGTTCGCTTATCTACAGACCAACCTAAAGAGGATCAAGTGGTTGGAAGACTTGAAAGTCATGAAGCTGCTCATTTTTGTGGAAGCTCACGTAAATTTGACTTTACATATTCAAGGTCGGAGGGTTGAAATGAACTCATATGTATATGAGGAAGTAACCCGTGTAATCCCAGCCGACAGGATTAGAGTGTTGGGCTGCCATGAGAAGTATGGATTCCAACGAAAAGGGTATCCTGAACTTCCAATGAATTATCGATTCCTAAAGATCCATGACCCAAAACCCTACTATTACACAGTTCCTGTAGACAAATGCAATACAACGTTGTTCTCCCCAAACTGAATGTAATGATTGGATTATCATCACACGAGACGTTGTATAAGGTTACGCCCATGTAAATATAAATAAAGGTTTCTTTTATCAATATCTGGCTATGCATCAGAGTTGTTAAAAAGTTAAGTAGCTTCATGATTTATGAGATAGCTGAACTAAAGATAAGCTAACGTCAATTATCATATAATCACGTTAAGAAAACTTTTATCCAGGCACAACCCCAGGTACAGGTTCCAAATTCGCCCCCTACATCAAGTACTGCTGTGACCCAGGAGAAGAAGTTCCTCCTCAAGCAAATAAAGCCACCCGAGTTTGACGGGAGAGGCAAATTCGTCCAGTCTGATACTGAAATTTGGATTGAATCTATGGAGGATTACTTTGAAGCAGCTGGTACTGCACCTACCAATCAGGCCATGCTCGCCAAGTTAAAACTCACCGGCGAAGCTAGACTATGGTGGAAACAATGGTGCAGGGATCAAGGGACTTCAGAGGGGTCCGTTACCTGGGAGAAGTTAAAGAAAGCCGTGCAGGGGAGATATTTGCCACCTGCATATCGTACACAGAAAATGAATGAGTTCTACGAGCTAAAATAGCTAGGACTCACCCTTGACGCATACTACTCTAAATTTGTCTCACTCTTAAAGTACGCCACAGATGGACATGACGCACCAGGTGTCCAAATTTTGCGCACGCTTAAATCCACATGTAAATACCCGTCTCGAATCTATGCGTCCATCAGATCTTCAGGATGCACTCATTCGAGCGGCGCCTATAATTCAGGAAGTGCAAGCTAGACCAAGGGGTAACAAAACTTGGTCCTATAGTGATCCGAACAGAGGAGCATTCAGACCTCAAGTGAAGAGAGTTCAAGGTCACAATCAGGGACAAAGGAAGAAAGCAAGGACAAATAACGTCAACAACTTTGTTCCTACTCAAAGTAATGGCCGAAACCTCCGATGTTTCCACTGCAAAGAACTCAGTCACTTCAAAAGGCAATGTCCCAAGCTCAGCGGGGGACATCGTCAAACGCCTTTCCAAGGTGCAGGCCGCGTCAAGGAGCCGCCACCCGTGGAAGAGGAAGAACTGCCTGCATTGCCAATAGGCAAAGATGCGAAGAAGAAGAAGAGGAAGGTCTGACTATGGAAGCAGAATTCGAAAGAGCGACAGTCCATGCCGCTTTACACAAGAATGGGCCGAATCGCCAGTTCTCGGTGATTCAAACACCGTCGGACTATCAAGGTAAAGGTTTCAAAACCTTGATTGATTGTGGCAGTACACATTCCTTTATCTCACCAGCATGTGCAAAAAATTTAGGAATACCACAGTAGAAGCACCTACCCTGCTTGTGGAATTGGCAAATGGTCGTGAGGTAACTTGTACCAGGCAAACTGCTAAGGAGAAATTCTTTATGGGAGGAAAGAAAACCTCAGTCAAATTCAGAGTCATGAATTTAGGTATCCATGAGTGTCTACTTGGGATGGATTGGCTTAAGCCTAATGACGCCCACATCCACTGTGGAAAGGGTCAAGTTTCCTTTCGAAACTTTGAAAGGGAGTTTGTCACAACTCAAGGTGAGGCAGGAGTGCCAAAAATCCAATTAGCCAAAGTATCTCGGATCATAAAAGGAGTTAGAAAAGGATTACCCGTTTACCTGATCAAACTCAACAAGTTAGATCAAAAGCAAGAGTCTCATGAAGGACCTTCTTGGCTAAAGGAATACGCTGACGTATTCCCTGAGGAATTGATTGAACTTCCGCCTCCAAGAGAAGTAGATCATGAAATTAGGCTAGTGCCTGGAGCTGCACCAGTTGCAAAGAGACCTTATAGAATGTCCATACCTGAAGCAATTGAGTTGAAGGAATAGCTCAAGCAACTGTTGGATTAGGGTTACATCCGGCCTAGCAACTCATCATGGGGAGCTCCAGTACTATTCCAGAAAAAGAAAGATGGGACACTTTGACTATGTATTGATTACTGAGGGTTGAATCAATCAACAGTCAAGAACAAGTATCCTATTCCTAGAATAGATGAGCTTCTTGACCGTCTTCAAGGTGCAAAGATCTTCTCCAAGATTGATCTCAGGTCAGGTTACTATCAAATAAGGATCAAGGAAGAAGATATTCCAAAAATGGCCTTCAATACAAGATATGGGCACTTTGACTTCTTGGTTATGTCATTCGGGCTTACAAATGCACCTGTCACCTTCAATAGATTAATGCAGGATATTTTTAGACCATATCTTGATGATTTCGTGCTTGTCTTCTTCGATGACACTTTAGTCTATTCTAAACAGGAAGAAGATCATGAACCTCAACTTCGGATTGTCCTTGAGACAATGAGGTCTCATAAGCTGTATGCAAAAATGAAGAAGTGTGCATTCTTCAAGCGTCAAATTGAATATCTGGGATTCATAGTATCATCAGAGGAAATATCAGTAGACCCAGCCAAAGTCAGAGATGTGCTTGAATGGCCAATACCAGTATCCGTCAAAGAAATACGTAGCTTTCTTGGCTTGACAGGATGGTATAGGGTCTTTATCAAGAACTATGCTTTGATTGCAGCACCTCTTACAGACTTACTAAAGAAGCAGACTTCTATTATATGGTCAACTCCCGAACAAAATAGCTTCGACAAATTGAAGCAAAGTTCGGTATCAGCACCTATTCTAAAACTTCCTAACCTCAATAAAGAGTTCGAGGTAGTAACTGATGCCACCATTCTTGCCTTGGGGTGTGTACTTATGCAGGAAAGTCATCCAGTAGCATACTCTTCAAGGAAGTTGAAGAGTCATGAAAAGAATTATGCCACGCATGATCTGGAATTATTAGCTGTCATCCATGCTCTAAAGCTTTGGAGACACTACCTGTTGGGTAACAAGTTTACTCTAGTAACTGATCATAAGAGTCTCAAATGGATTTTTACCCAGAACGAGCTCAACATGAGGCAACGTCGGTGGATTGAAGTATTGGAGGAATATGATTTCGAAATCAAGTACCGACCAGGGAAAGAGAATGTAGTTGCCGATGCACTCAGTCGCAAGGCATTCCTAAATTCCCTAATCTTGCAGAATCCATCATGCCATGATTTGAACTACCAAATAATGATAAAAGAAATATCTACCAAGGAACAGAATCAGAAGTTACAAGCTAAGTATCAGGAATTTTCCATTGATAATGGACTTGTCTACTACAGAACAAGGCTGTGTATACCAACAAGCCAGCCACTTAAGCAGAAGATATTATGGAAAGCTCATGATTCTCCTTTTGCAGGACATACTGGCTATGCAAAAACTCTTAATGCAGTTAGGAAGAGCTACCATTGGGAGAGGCTTAAAGGTGACGTTCTCAAATATGTCACTGAATGTTTGTCTTGCCAACGTATCAAGGCCGAACATGTCATGATGCCAGGAAAACTGCAACCACTTGACATCCCCCAAATGAAATATGAGTTCATCAGTATGGATTTTGTTGTGGGCTTACCCCAAGTCCAAGGAGGATACAATTCCATTATGGTTGTGGTTGACATGCTTACCAAGGTTGCACACCTGATTCCAGTAAAGACAAACTATAAAGCCTCTGACATTGCAAGATTGTTTATCAAGGAAATATTCAAGCTACATGGGTTACCTAAAAGAATCATTAGTGATCGAGATTCTCTCTTCACATCACACTTCTGGAGAGCTATCTTTGAAGCTATTGGGACTCAACTTTGTTTTAGCACCGCCTACCATCCCCAAACGAATGGACAAACAGAGCGAGTGAATCAAATAATTGAGGATATGCTTAGGGCATACTGCTGTCGAGAGCCGAAGAGGTGGATTCAATACTTTCCATTAGTTGAATTTGCCTACAATGCTTCTTACCAGCAGAGCATTCAAATGACCCCTTTCCAAGCATTGTATGGTCATGATTGTCTTCTGATCCAACCCTAAGAGTTGAAGCTTCAAGACAAATGTTGGAGGACATGGATGATCAAATAAGGTTAATAAGACAAGACATACAAGCAGCCAAGGATAGACAAAAGGTATATGCAGATTTGAAACTGATGGACCTGAAAAAGGGCCGGCACGGGCTCATGCACTAGCCGGGCCTCGTCACTACGCACAAGACAACCCCTCGGCCTCGCGGCCAGGAGCGTCTATCAAAATCTCTGCCTTCCTAAACATTGTGTTTGTAATACGTTGTAGTCCAACTGATCCTAACCCAATATTACTCCTCACAGGGAGTCCCTTTTACATAGCCCCAAAAGGCTCGAATCACATACACATGGGGTTCCTCCTACAGCTGAATGCCGTCAACCCTCTGCGACTCTCCTACACCTTGGGGATTGGCCCCTCAGTGCGTCGCTCAACAAATAGACATTTCGCACAAAAGTCGCTCAAGGTACCAAATAAACGTGTCCAAGAATGTACCATTGTCCTTACTTCTCTTTCCCCTAGACCCCACGACTAGCCTACAGCATGGGTACCTCACTACCTCTCATCGTAGGTCAGGTTCCAATAAACCAATTGCAATGCATGTCCAGGAGCTGGTCACTGATATTTTTTAAAATTCTTTTCATGCTTTATACATTTGGTGGATGCCTAGTGCTCAAACATTTAGCAAAACAGTATCGTGCACAAGTGCAAAAACATTCTTTTAATGGTTTCCAACTACCGTTCGTGCTTCGTTGCATGGGCCTAGCACCGAGGTGATGCTCGTGCTACTAAGCTCTTAATTTTAATTATCATCCGTCCTAAATGCTATGCATAGAAATCAGCAACTTGTCCATCATCTCATATGGCATTTAGACATATTTCAACTCCTTTACCCTTCCCCGTTTAAATATTGCATCATTGGATAGATTTATAGGGTATTTTACCATCATTTTATGTGGAAAAAACGGAAAAAGACACACTAGAACAAGAAGGTGGGGTTGAACTGAGGCAAATCCTCATGCTTCAGTTCCCACAAACATTCACAAACATTGCTCTTATTTATCCTTATTTTTCGAAACCCAAAATATATTTTTTCCCTATTTTTAAGGGTTTTTTTCACCCTTTTCTTGTATTTTCCCTTATTTTTTTGCATTATTTAATCACTGAAAATTCAAAACAGGTTATGGGCTGTGGCTCTTAGTTCCTTCTTGCAGAAAAGTGAAATTTTAGTTGATGTTCCTATTTACTTTCCCATTTTTATGCCAAAAAACCATCATTTTTCCTTGATTTTTCATGTTTTACGTGTTTTAATGTATTATTTTGAACACAAGATGCATATTTTCCTGATTTTCTGATTATAACCAGCATGAACTCATAGAAAACAGCAACATGAACAATTTTTAGCCCACATGAACAACATTTCATCCATCAAAAGCCATAAAATCTCAAATTTCCTTTGAAATTTTTAAATTACCGCTTATTTGCGTGTTTCGGGTTTCATGTCCATGGCTACAAATCTGGAAATCAGCAGCACTTCATGTCCAGCACAATCACCAATCACCATTTCCAGCCCGTGGAGCAATCGGATCCATGCCGGACAAGCCTCCATCATTCTTTCTTCTTCCTTCTTCTCCCCACATGAACTTGCCTTTAGAAGAGAGAGAGGGAGGAGAGAGAAAGACTGAAATCAGAGATCTTCAAAGAGAGCATCATTTGACGGGCGAAGGGCGGCAATAGAGTTAGCAGGCAAAGAGGATTGAAGCCCCAATGTCGATTGGGTAGGGTGTTCACAGCCAGCATGTTGCCTCCATCCCTCTCATGGCGCAATTTTCGGCCGTTGAAGGCGCCATCTTCTCCTCCTCTCTCTCTCCACGACTTGCTTCTAACATTTCATGTGGCATTTAAAGTTTGGGCCCCCAAAGGTCACTTACCCATTTGGCCAAACTTTGGTCCACCTCTTCGTATCTTGACCGGTTTCTTGGCCATTTCCCCGTATGGACTCGGAATCGAGCTCTGAAAAATCTTGGGCGTCCGGCTTAGCATCCCGCATTGGCCACTAGCTCGTGGCAACCGGCACGACTGTCTGAATAATTATGAAAAATCAATAAGTGTCGCTCGGGCACCTTTAAAGCACTTTGACGCTTAAAATCGTCCTAGATCGAGCTGCCGCTTTTGACATTGAATATTTTTCCCTTGATATTCATAATTTTTGCTATTTTTAAGCACTTTCTGTCACCTAAATTCCACTCTCATTGGCGACCACGGGATAGGGCGACTCAGCCCGTCAAATCCAAGAACATATCTGCACATAAACAACCAAAGAAGCATCAAACTGATACAAAATAAATATATAATAAAACTTAGCACAATAAATATGTTCTGTGCTAGCAAAACAGGGCCACTAGGACTTTCTGCTAACACAGGTCTTTCGATGCCTGACAATGTCTTTACAGGAGGCAATGACTACTCCGACCTCCCTCAAACATACTCAACCTAAACTTGGGACTTCATGCCTTGGTTGCCGGTCCCCAACAAAAATATATCCCCTAGACAAGTACAAATACACATATAACAGGAAAGAAAGGTACTTGTAAAGGAGAGGTATCACCTGGATTGTTCACAAGAAGCTTCCATCGATGCCGCGACAAAGGCTCCCTGCAAGCTTGCCTTCAAACCTGTCTAGCACAGCACTTAAAACAAAAACCCAATTCAACGCACCTGCACTAGACAGGCAAATGGCCCTCTTGGTCTAATGAAACCAGACATGACTTTGCTACAAACCTAAATCGGCCCTCTTGGCCTAATGAAATCAAACAATACTATACATAACATCCACCTGGGAACAACCATGATAGACATCAAAGCATACCATTCCCAGGGGAACAGGGCTTGTAGCCCTGTTCCCTTGGGAACAGGTGCATTAGATTATGACCTATCCCTCCTGCGTATATCGCAAGAGGTGTTCGCATCACATGTCGTCGAATCAGTCTATGGGTCCAAGATAATAAAGGCAGATGAGTCTCGCTTACCCTCTGCATCACCCAAATCAACCATCGTCTGCCAAAGAGGGCATGTTCAGAAAGCATACCCCACAAATGACCAGGTCCTGTCTCACCATCAATAGATATATCGGGACAAGGGCCACAATTAAAGAAGAGGTCTTCTTTATACGCAAAATTAGCCAAAGAATCGGCAAACTGATTCCAATGCCGTGGAATCAGCTGAAAAGACACTCTATCGAATCCGTCTAGCAGGGCTATGGCAGTATGATGGTACATACAAAGGATGGGGTTTCGTACCATGTATGTCCCATTGAGTTGATTTAAAACTAATTGAGATTCCCCTTTCACCAACAACTGGCGGATACCACCCTTCTTTGCAATATTCAAACCCATAATTAGGGCTTTGTATTCTTCCATATTATTGGTAAAATTCGCCCCGAGATAAGCAGCTAACTTCATGACAATGCGTCGTCGGGGGTCTCGGATGACAACTCCTACACTTCCTTTTTTGCATGCACCCCTAGACGCCCCATCAAAGTACAAGGTGTACGTCCATAAAGGTTTTACATATCCCGCTATCCGGAACTCTACTCCTAATTATGGTAATCAAAATTCAGCATATTCAATGGGTGGACTGTAGGCTCCATCCCTCCATCGTCATTGAATTCAACAGGGATGCTCGTCAAAATTTGCAGGCAGTGATGGCAGAAAGACCTTGATCTCCCAAATAAATTTCCCGCCTTCTTGCTCAATCACCTTGTATCCTTTGCTCCACCAAATGAGCTTTCCCTGATGATACCTCTGTTCTAAATATGGGTGTTATAAATAAGGGATCTGACGACCCATCAACCTCTATCACGATTTCCTTGCAGATGTTTGATCGATCTCGCCTAGACCTGCAAGGCAATCATAGCTTTAGTGCAATCAGAAATAATAAGGTTTAATCTTATTAAGATTAACCTTATTTTTAAATTCTATCCCCTCAAGGTCAGCTAACAAGACTGTGGATTTATTCTTTCCTATTCTAACGATCCTATAGGGCCCATCCCATTTGGGCTCTAACTTGCCTGGAAATAATTCTCGTCGTGCATCATAATACAGAACAAGCTGTCCTTTCTTGAAGATGTATTTCTTGGCTTTGAGGTCGTGTAGCTGCTTCATTCGGCGCTTCGCCACTTCTTGGTGCAATAAGCTCTGCAACTTAAGCTCATCTAAATGTGCCAGTGTCGTCAAGCGATCAAAAAGTGCGTCTTCATCACTCAAAGAATGATTGATGGCAAACCGAATAGTCGGCAGCTCAATTTCTAAAGGCAAGACACACTCTTCCCCATATACTAACTTGAACGGGGTATGGCCAGTGGCTCGTTTGAAGGTCGTATTATAAGCCCACACTGCCACGTATAACTTTTTATCCCAATCCCGTTTCTTTTCCGATACAATTTTGGACAGGATGCCCACAAGCTGCTTGTTGGTGCTTTCAACTTGCCCATTGGCTTGCGGATTATAGGGGGTTGTCTTGTTATGCTTGATGTGCCACAACTCTGTCAAACCTTTGATCACCTTATTCAGGAAATGGGTTCCACGGTCCGACACTAATTCTTTCGGCGGACCAAACCGGCATATTATCTGCTCTAAAAGGAAACTAGCAGTTTCTTTAGCATCATCTTTCCTTGTTGCACGTGCTTCTGACCACTTTGTGAAGTAGTCAGTTGCGACAATGATGTACCTCTTTTGTGTAGTCGATGACAGAGTAATAGGACCCACAAAGTCTATTCCCCACTTCTCAAATGGAAGTATCGCCATAATAGGGGTGAGTGGTCGTTTCCTATTCTCTCGACTATCATGTCGTTGGCAAATATCGCATCTCTTAACGTACGCAAACGCATCCTGGAAGATGGCAGGCCACCAATAACCTGCTCTTAAAGCCTTTTGTGCTGTAAGTCGTCCAGCAAAATGGCCACCGCAAGTAGAATCATGGCACTCTTCCAAAATGAATGGCACCTCGTCAGGCATCACACATCGGCGATAGATGTCATCAACCCCTTGCCGATATAGTGTACCTGCGATCAACGTAAACTTTAACGCTTGCTGCTTAATTTTCCTTCTCTCAGCTTTAGATAATTCGGATCCCACCTCTCCCGTCGATAAATAATGCGTTATTGCAGCGTACCAGGAGGGGATAGATGCCGTATCTATTTTAAATAACAACTCCTCGTCACTACCTTCAACCACAGATTCTTTCGGCTCCCCAAAGTCCACAAGGCATTCCACGATGCCTTGCAACCTTGGTGGCTTACTCTTGATTTCATAATCAAATTCCTGCAAAGTGATAAACCACTTTGCTAGACGATCAGGCGGCTGTAGCTTATTCATCAATAATCGAAGTCCCTCCGCCTTCGTATAAAGCACGACTTTCTCATAGAGAATATAATGCCTAAATTTCTTGGTCCCAAAGACCATTGCTAGAAACAATTTCTCCATGTAAGTATAGTTGATTTCGGATATCCCCAGCTTCCAGCTAGCAAAAGCAATCGGGTAGTACCACTTCTCTTCCCAAATTTGGGCTAAACAGCAGCTGATACTATACATGGTGGCTGCCAAAAATATATAGAACACCTCACCTCTTTTAGGTGCTTTTAAAACGGGTGCTCTTGCTAGCTCTTGTTTCACATCCTCGAATGCTACCTTACAAGGGTCACCCCATTCAAACAAACAGCTAAAGGACAATAAATTTGTAAGCGGCAACGTTCTTTCTGCCAAGGCGTTTATGAATCTACGGTAGTAACCAACCGAAGGCATTAAGCTATGAACCTCCTTCGGAGTGCGTGGTGGACCCATGGCAACTATAACTTTAACCTTCTCAGGGTCTATCGCAATTCCTACCGAACTGACCACATGACCCAGAAATAGCCCATAAGGTACTCCAAAAACACACTTCCGTGGGTTTAGGGCGATGCAAAATTGTCTACAGCGCTCAAAGCATTTTCTTAGAATGATCAACTGCCTCTCTCTCACGGTGGCAGCCCCTAAGTCATCAATAAACACCTTCAATTCTTCAGGGGATATGTCACCGAATGTCTTATCTGCTGTTCGTTGCCACAAACCAGGCGCATTACATAAACCAAAGGCCATCACATGGTACGCAAAAGTACCAAATACAGTTATAAAAGTTGTTTTCAACTTATCCTCTTCTGCAATTTCCATTTGGTTGTATCCTGCAAAGCAATCCATAAACGAATATATCTCCCTACCCGCTAATTGATCCAAAATCTGGTCAATAAATGGCAACGGGTAGTAGTCCTTAACTGTCTGCTTATTCAGCTCCCTAAAGTCTACACATAAACGGATTTGATTATTCTTCTTCTTTCTAATCACAACTGGCAAACACCATTCCGTGTGTTGTACAGGAAAAATCAAACCCGCTTTTCGAAGCTTTTGTAACTCTTCAAACAGGCCGTCCCTCAGTTCGAAAGGCATACGCCTTACTTTCTGCCGTACAGGACGACTGCCCTCCTTCAACGAAATTGTATGAACAGCAAGACTAGGAGGAATGCCTCTCAACTCATCATAACTCCAGGCAAAGATATCACGGAATTCCTGGACCAAGGCCACATAGTCCTCCCTTTCTGCTGAGCTGAGCATAGAACCTAATTTGATTGGCCGCGAATCATCAGGCGTACCAAGGTCTAGCTCGATAACATCTGCATCTCTTATACGATCTTGGCCCTCTATCGGCTCATTCAAAGTGATCTGATAGATGTCTTCCATGGTGGATCCCTCTTTGGACTCATCACTCGATGATGTCTCACTGGCAGATAAATCTTCTAATGTCTCCAATTCTGTAGAAGATAGAGGAGCTCTCTCACTCTGCGGGGACTCAGGATAAGCATCAACTACCACACGCTGGGCACCTCTGCCGAATATCAGTCGACCGGCAGGTATATCTACTTGGCAATCCGCTTGCAAGATCCAAGGTCGTCCGAGTAATACTTGGTAACTTGGACGGCCTGCAAAACGAATCACCCTAAAGTCCAACAGGCATTCTACATTTGCAACAGTGACAGGGACCTTAGTAATGCAGCCTTCCGACTGTCTCAAACTATCATCTGCCATTCTGAGAATTGTGGAGGTATCTTTCTGGATCGCCAGACCCAACCTTTCCATCAATTCAGAACTCATAATGTTAACAGATGATCCCGTGTCGACAATGGCATAATCTACTAATATCCCATCGACATAAGCTGCAACCCTTGGGCAATGCTTCTCAGCATGCTCGAACTAGTCATCACCAACTCGCGCAATACCCAAAGGTTCTATGATATACCCGGTACGTAGGATCTTTCTAAATTCCTTGCGTACTCCTGGGGAAAGCTTAATAAGCTGCAAAAGATTCACATCCGGCTTGACTTCGCAAAGAGAGCTCGCCAAATCAAATTCGTGATAGTTTGATAGAGCTCGCTTTTCACGCCAAACCATCCGCTCTTTAGGTCGCTGAATCGGCTTTACTGCCTCTTTTTTAACTTTCACCTTCTTCTTTGGTGGTTCCTTATCAGCTTTACTTTCTACGGGCTTCAAAGGTCCCCCTTCCATGGTAGGATCCAAAACTTGCGTTCCTTTGTCGCCTTGTTTAGGGTTTCCGTCGACAGGCTTATCCTTGTCGGCCTCTCGACCCTTTTGACCTCTTGTAAGGACAGCTCGCAGATTAGAGGTTTCAGCATCGTTAACGCGTACAGCCTCAATCAAACTAACCCCACTACCACTTGGTAGCTCCTCCACTGTAGTCTTTGGTCGTTGAAGTATTTGTTTAGGCCCGTCCTCTCGCTGGGAATCATTTCCTTGGGCACGATGATTAACAGGCCCTGGTTGCCGACTCCCTCGCTGGAGGGAACTGATCTTACTCCAGCAAGTAGCTGCTAAATGGCCGGATTTTCCATAGATGTCGCACTTAACATTTGGGCAATTTCTTGGATAGTGCTGCCCGCCACACCATTTGCAACTAAACCTCGAAGGTGCACCCTCCTCTGGGTATCTACTTCCTATTAAATTTTGTTGTTTTTTAAGGAAGTTAACGTCAACAGCTATTTGCCGATATTGCTCCGTAATCATGTCGGTATAATGCTTCATCATGTCCTTAACCTCGCCAAGAACATTGGAAGAACTCGACTCATAGCCTTGGTCATTACCATGTCGTTCCATCGGCCTAACAATTCGATTAGGCACTGGTTGTTGAGCCACAGGTATGGTGTTAGAATTGACCGCCTGGCTTCCACCATTTGGAGCCATTTGACTGCCCGTAGGCATCGACATGCTAGGGGGAGCTGGTAATAAAGGGACATTCTGTATCATGTTCCCTCTCCCATTAGGGTTAGCCATCGCTATCCCTTGACCACTACTGCCATTGGCCATTGCCACATTATTTCCCAATACTAAACCCATGTTCGAATTGCCTCGAGAAGCATAGGCTGCTTGTAGTCGGGATTCCACCTCTTATGCTCGTGTAATGGCAGTATCTATATCCCCCAAGGGGACACTACTCAACTGCAATTGGATATTGAAGTCCAAACCATGTAGGAAATATTGCAATTGGGTAGTTGTGGGGATAGGAATAGAGGTGTCCAACTTACGAAAAACCTCTTTTATTTTCTTCGCATAAGCACGAATATCCTCGTGTGGTTCTTGATGGGTCACGTTAAGTACACGCAACCAATATTGTCCACCCCTTTCAGGGGCAAACTCCCTTCGAAAAGCTCCATAAAATGCATCAATGTTCAATATGGTTCCGGCTTCTAAACCATGATACCATATAGCGGCTCTTCCTTTGAGAGTCATATTGAAGAACATCATTAGATGTCCTTCCTCTTGAATGCGACAATTAAACATCAGCTTTTGAAACTCCCTAATGTGGAGTTCCGCATCTTCCTCAACTAACCCATTAAAAATGGGTAGCGGGTAACCTAGAGCTGGCAAATCCGTCCTAGAATTGCAATAGGCTCCGCCATGACGAGGATTGGATTTGCACTAGGAATAGGGGTCGGTGGGGTTACACCTCCCGTACTTGATGTAGACTGGCTTATGGCAGAAAGGGGAGCACTAGAGCTTCCACCTTCTCCTAACTTGCTGCTTGTGGCCCCAAGACCACTAGATCCACTCCCTCGTAAGGGTTCAGTACCGCTACGCTTAGGGGAATATCTCCTAAAAATTTCAGCACGTCGCCTAGCTCTTTCATCTCTCTCTTGCTTTTGGATTTCTACTAGACGATGCTTATCGATAAATAACGGATCAATCTCAGTATCCTTTGGCATAAACTACTAGTTGGTCCCTAAACAACCAGGATTCGAGAACCGCCACTTTTAAGCGGCTCCCGGCAGACGCACCACTGATGGACCTGAAAACGGGCCGGCACTGGCTCATGCACTAGCCGGGCCTCGTCACTACGCATAAGACAACCCCTCAGCCTCGCGGCCAGGAGCGTCTATCAAAATCTCTGCCTTCCTAAACATTGCGTTTGTAATACGTTGTAGTCCAACTGATCCTAACCCAATATTACTCCTCATAGGGAGTCCCTTTTACATAGCCCCAAAAGGCTCGAATCACATACACATGGGGTTCCTCCTACAGCTGAATGCCGTCAACCCTCTGCGACTCTCCTACACCTTAGGGATTGGCCCCTCAGTGCGTCGCTCAACAAATAGACATTTCGCACAAAAGTCGCTCAAGGTACCAAATAAACGCGTCCAGGAATGTACCATTGTCCTTACTTCTCTTTCCCCTAGACCCCACGACTAGCCTACAGCATGGGTACCTCACTGCCTCTCATTGTAGGTCAAGTTCCAATAAACCAATTGCAATGCATGTCCAGGAGCTGGTCATTGATATTTTTTAAAATTCTTTTCATGCTCTATACATTTGGTGGATGCCTAGTGCTCAAACATTTAGCAAAACAGTATCGTGCACAAGTGCAAAAGCATTCTTTTAATGGTTTCCAACTACCGTTCGTGCTTCGTTGCATGGGCCTAGCACCGAGGTGATCCTCGTGCTACTAAGCTCTTAATTTTAATTATCATCCGTCCTAAATGCTATGCATAGAAATCAACAACTTGTCCATCATCTCATATGGCATTTAGACATATTTCAACTCCTTTACCCTTCCCCATTTAAATATTGCATCATTGGATAGATTTATAGGGTATTTTACCATCATTTTATGTGGGGAAAACAGAAAAAGACGCACTAGAACAAGAAGGTGGGGTTGAACTGAGGCAAATCCTCATGCTTCAGTCCCCACAAACATTCACAAACATTGCTCTTATTTATCCTTATTTTTCGAAACCCAAAATATATTTTTTCCCTATTTTTAAGACCCTTTTCTTGCATTTTCCCTTATTTTTTTGCATTATTTAACTACTGAAAATTCAAAACAGGTTATGGGTTGTGGCCCTTAGTTCCTTCTTGCAGAAAAGTGAAAGTTTAGTTGATGTTCCTATTTACTTTCCCATTTTTATGCCAAAAAACCATCATTTTTCCTTGATTTTTCATGTTTTACGTGTTTTAATGTATTATTTTGAACCACAAGATGCATATTTTCCTGATTTTCTGATTATAACCAGCAAGAACTCATAGAAAACAGCAACATGAACAATTTTTAGCCCACGTAAACAACATTTCATCCATCAAAAGCCATAAAATCTCAAATTTCCTTTGAAAATTTTAAATTACCGCTTATTTGCGTGTTTCGGGTTTCATGTCCATGGCTGCAAATCTGGAAATCAGCAGCACTTCATGTCCAGCACAATCACCAATCACCATTTCCAGCCCGTGGAGCAATCCGATCCATGCCGGACAAGCCTCCATCATTCTTTCTTCTTCCTTCTTCTCCCCACATGAACTTGCCTTTAGAAGAGAGAGAGGGAGGAGAGAGAAAGACTGGAATCAGAGATCTTCAAAGAGAGCATCATTTGACGGGCGAAGGGCGGCGATAGAGTCAGCAGGCAGAGAGGATTGAAGCCCCAATGTTGATTGGGTAGGGTGTTCACAACCAACATGTTGCCTCCATCCCTCTCATGGCGCAATTTTCGGCCGTTGAAGGCGCCATCTTCTCCTCCTCTCTCTCTCCACGACTTGCTTCTAACATTTCATGTGGCATTTTAAGTTTGGGCCCCCAAAGGTCGCTTACCCATTTGGCTAAACTTTGGTCCACCTCTTCGTATCTTGACCGGTTTCTTGGCCATTTCCCCGTCCGGACTCGGAATCGAGCTCTGAAAAATCTTGGGCGTCCGGCTTAGCATCCCGCATTGGCCACTAGCTCGTGGCAACCCACATGACTGTCTGAAAAATTATGAAAAATCAACAAGTGTTTCTCGGGCTCCTTTAAAGCACTTTGACGCTTAAAATCGTCCTAGATCGAGCTGCCGCTTTTGACATTGAATATTTTTCCCTTGATATTCATAATTTTTGCTATTTTTAAGCACTTCCCGTCACCTAAATTCCGCTCTCAGAAACGTCAAGAAAGAATCTTCGAAGAAGGAGACATGGTCTTCATTCGAGTACGCCCTAAAAAGAGTTCTCTATCCCTAGGAGAATGCAAGAAGCTAAGTCCAAGGTATTGTGGGCCGTATAAAATCCTCAAATGCCTAGGACCCAATGCTTATAGATTGCAACTCCCTGAGAACCTAAAGGTTCACAATGTATTCCATATCAGCCTATTGAAAAAATATGTACCCAATCCTAATCATGTACTTAATGACCAACAAATTGTAATGCCTAGTCAAGGAGTCCTTGAACTAAGGCCAGAAAGGATCTTAGATGTTAGGGAAAGACAGTTAAGATCTAGAACCTTGAAAGAATGCCTTGTCCAGTGGAAAGACTATCCCAAAGAGGATGCCACTTGGGTAGATGAAGGCACTCTCAACCATCAATATCCCCAGTTTATCTCAAGATGAGGACATCTCGATTCCTCCAAGGGGGAGAGAATGTAAAATTCCGTGTGGAAAAAAATAAATCGGGATTTTGAAATTTTTTTATTTCCCCGCCCTTATCCCTCCAGCCGATTGACGAGCTGGAGGGGGAGGGGAATAGAAGGAGTTATGAAGCTCCTTGGTGGAGCTTGTGGAGGGAGGGAGGACATGCATGTCGACACGTAGGAGGAGAAGATCCCCCTCCCTACACTATTTAAACGAGGGGAGAGGGGCCGCTATGGGGATGGAGAGACTGGGCCGTGCAGCCATAAATCCGAGTCGAGGAGGAAGACGAGTCACCATCTGTCTCCACCACATCGCCATCTACAACCGCCAATCCCTCTTGGGGAGCCATGGCGCAGCAGCTGCCTCCCAGCACGCCGTCAGAAGCCTTTCCCCCCCCCCCCCACGTGGGCCTTCCAGAAAGCCTTGGAAGGTTCCAAGGTGGGCTTCCTAAGCCCCTTGTTCTCCCCCCCCCCCCCTCCCGGGGTTTTAAAATTCCCCCCTAAGGCCCTTGTTATTACCCCCCCCCCCCCAAGCCCTTGCCCTTTTCCCCTTCGGATTTTTCTTTAAACTATTCAAGTCACACCCCTAAAGCTTACTTTGTCCTTAGGCTACTTTGCAGACTTCCATTTTTCTTGCATAAATTCCTTCACTCACTTTTCAAATCTTTTTGTGCAAGTGCTCTCGTAGCTGAGCTTTGTATTCTTAGTCTTATCAAACAAGCCGGTGTCCACACACTCCCATGTCCTAAAAATCCAAGTCATCATCATGGCCTCGTATGGTACCCCGTAAGGAAGAATATAGCCGTGAGATAAAAGATAGGGAGGGAAGCAGAGGGAGTGAAAAGAGGGAGTGAAGGAGGAAGAGTGGGAAAAAGGTAAAAGATAAGGAAGGAGAAGATGGTGGAATTCCAAGAAGAAAAAGGAAAAGGCTATCTCACATTCGAACTACGATGCCGCCGAAGAAAGTCCAAGGTGTAGCGGCGGGAGGGTCATCTCCCGGTATCCATGTGGATATCTCCCCTCAAAGCCAGGTTTTTCCTCTTGGTGTTAATTCGGTTTTAAGTCAATCATGCAAAGAAAAATTGTTAAGGAAAGATATATTTGTTCGAGTTATTTTTAACGAAGGAGTTAGCTTATGGACGACAATGTATACAAATTAGCTTTCTTCAAATTTCATCAAGCATTATAAAATTATAAGCAAGATTAACCATTTACTATAGTAATATATTTCTAAAGTGTAGAAATTATATCTTGCACCATTAGTCTTATTCCTTTCGCAACGATTCATGGTAAATAGCTAAATTCAAGAAAGGTTTCTTTCGATGCTCAAATTACTAGGGAGTTATCTTTGCTAGCTGCACATCTTAGCAAGGAAATTGTTATTATTTGGCATAAGTTCATCTTTTAAGAAAACGGAAGTTAAATGTTAGGAATTAACAAGTATAAAAATTAGTTATACGAATTCATTTGGGAAGAAAATGTAAAAGGGGACTGTTGGATGACACTCTTTTCCCCCCCGCTATTTGAGGACTTGGGACTAATAAAGTGTGTATACACCAATTTCACAGCTAGGCCTTTTTGTCCAAAGGAGTAATTGTCACTCTTTGTATCACCTTGGCATTATGCTATATGCCAAATTAAACTGTATTGATTGGGAAAGTTAATTGTCACAAGGATAGTAAAACCGTGACAAGTCGATTAAGATTACCTTCCAAAAGATAACTGAACCAATCTAAACATAGAAACATTCATACCCTAAACACTTGACTACTTTCCTTACCGTGGGGACAATAAATTCATAAAGATAGAAACTAGGGTTTGTCCCTAAGCTTCTTAAATAAAGAAACCCTAGGCCTGACATACGTCAGCTTAAAGAATCTAAACAGATTATTCCATCGCAGGACTTGCGCAACATGTATGAAATCATTTTGTGATTGATTCACAAGGAGAAAAGGGAAAAACCCTCATCAGGGACGTCAGATCCTTACGCAAGTTATCTTGCAAAAAGACGTATTTTTTTTGGATATCCTTCTAAATAAGGAAAGTTGTAAACCAGAAACTAGCATATCTAAGGTATCTTAGGGTTAACCAAGTTGGGTATGCCCTACACCGGAATGTAAGAGATCTTGCCAAGTTACAAGACACCTTGGAAACGAGTGCTGATACACTCAAAAAGGAAAGAACACTTCCTTAGCAGTTTGCCATACAACTGGGTTGATTAATGGAAATGTTTGTGCTTTCTAGAGATTTTAGGGCTCTGTTTGAATTATGAATTACAAATTAAATAATTACCTATACTTCAGGTTAAAGGCCTGAAGGGAGAGGCAGCTTCAGTTACCCCCGACTGCCTGCCTGACCCTAACCAAGGGGGTTGTTTGACCGCGCCGGGAACGTGGACCGAACCCGCCGCGAGAGGTCTCTCCGTTGAGTTCTATTTGGAGCAGGAGGACGCTTGGGTTCCAAGGGGGGCTCTGGCAGTAAATCCCTCGCCTTCCGGGTCCTCCACAAGAGGCTAACGTGACTCGGGATTGGATCTCGAGGCCCGCATACTAGTTGACGGGCGAAAGCTTGGAATAGTGATCCCTGGAGATTACTTGTTAGCCTTCGGGCAGATTATGGAAAAGCCTACGGGCGGAACTCCTTGTATTTCAAAGATAAAATGATGAAATGTTAAAAGAACTTGCTTGATGTTGTTTTTCTATGTCACGTGAGAAGATTACGTGAAGGAACCAGTGCTTAACAAGGTTAATTAAAGAAGCTGATTGTTATATGTCAAATTAATGTGTTAGATAATTACATAACTAAAACAAACTGAGGAAAGTGCGGAGGATGGGCCATGGGTCCGTCCTACGGTTGGGTGGTCCCGGTTAGCCGGGAACTTTTCTCAAAAATCTCGAAGAACAACGGAATGATCATCATCATCAAAAAGGAATAACGAGAACGATGACCTAGAGTTACGTCTTACCCGATCTACGTGTTTTAGGGGAACGGAATGGGACTATGCCTTATGGCAGAGAGGTTGAGCTTTGCATCCCTCTCGTTTCCCATTCTCCTTGAACCAAGTGCAGCATGAATCCGCTTCAGACCTGGTGTTTCTGCATAAAGTAGTTATCTCGGGTCTGACGCTAGTTGTTGTTAGCCAATGACCCATTAGGAAAACCCTAATTCCGATCGATCCTAAGTGGGAACGGCCAAGATACTTCCGCTACGTGGCAGACGCGGGAAGAACTAGATCGCAAAACCCGTAACATTCCATGGGAGTGTCGGGCAGAGCTTTCTAGACATCCTTTCCGATGGACTGCTAAGACGTGTCCTGGATGATAGTACTAGGGGACACGTTACAAGAACTTTGTGTGACTTTAGCTTAATTTATTAAGCTTGAAGCTTCATGGCCGTAAACGGCGCAAATCGTGGAGGGGGCATTTTCTAACGCCGCGTGATTTTCGGAGGTCTCCTCTTGTCCCGACGTGATGAATTTTGAAAGGAAGATTTAACAAGCTTCTAGCTAAGCTTAATAACTTTGAAACTTAAGCTACGAAGTTTATGAGCTATGGAGCTTACTGTCTATGGAAGAAAAAAAAACCGTCTTGGAGAGGGAGATGTAGGAGTGGTCCTCCGCCTCTGTAGACCGGTCCTTCGCGATCCAATGATGGAAACAGAGGTTCTTGATCGCCAGAAGTCTACCTATATTGACGGTTCGAGATGAGATTGACCGTAGAGCCCGATCATTCCAGGAACTCCACCTTCGCATGAGATGGGTAGCGATTGGAAGCTCTTGATCTCAGCTTTGCTCCGATACCACTGGTGCACACATCGGATGCTATATGCTCGCGTAGTGAATGCCAGAAGGTCCCCAAGAACAATGGAACTCTACTTTTTGCACAAATTACAAGGTAAAAAGCATGAACAATAAGAGCAACAGACCAATTGGGTGTAATCTCCCCCCATGCCTTGTGTGAGCGCTCCACAAAGCATGTATTTTATGTATATTTCATCTTCATGCTCAAATAATAGCCCAAATTACAAAATAGCAAGCTTTTAGCTTTTGAGTTTGCTTTTACACAAAAATAGGGATAAAGCTAATGGACGGTGCCCAAAGAGTCTGGCACACCCAATACAATGTCCAAATAGAAATAACATAACCGTGCGCCCATGCGCATAAAAAATAATAATAAATAATCGATGCCTCAATAAATAGGTATGACAAAATATAGGCGTGGCGCCTATCAAAATATAATCCATAAATCAAATACTCGCTATCCTCCAATGCTTTCCTCCGTCACTGCTGCTATCTCTACACATCAACTGAAGCATTCACAATCGTTAGTAAAATAATACAATTAAACTGACAAAAGTGAATACCTAGCAGTCTTCAGCTACATAAATAAATCAACTGGTTAGAAATAAATCCTAACCTTAATTTATTACGAGTGCGCACTCTAAACTCATAAACGTTTATTAATTTAATATGCATTTTGCGGAATCACCTGCTATGGAATCACCCATGTACACACTAAATTAATGAAACGCCCGAAAAGGACAGGCGTCCCCATCAACTTCTCGCACAAAGAATCCACTTTGTGTATGAGCCCCGGTCATCAAAGTTTACAGAATCTACCGTAAAACCTCACAAAATCCACCGTGGCACGGAATCCACCGTGAAATATGCCTCCTGGCATCAGAGAGACAGAGGAGATATCCGCAAATCAAGAGGGAGTTACTGGGGATTTTTATGGCTCTCAAATGTGACAAGGAGTACTTTATTGGAGCCTTAGTTGTGGTAGAGACAGATTGCTTGCCATTGATAGGCATGATTATGAGTTCCTCTACTCCAGATATAGCTATGCTGAGATGGATTGCATACATCAAATCATTAAACCCAAAATTTAAACATATAGCAGGAAAGGATAATCTTGGCAGATATGCTGTCTAGAGCCAGATATGATGATCAGGAGACACTACTTGCAGAAGAGGATGGTGCAGAAATTTCAGCCACTATGGTTGATCATGTTTGCCATGTCTATGATATTGTGGCTTTCATAGAAGAACTCTATGTTGGAGATTGGCAAGTACCTTAGTACATTAAGCAAAAGAGATGAATGGACGGATGAAGAGTTCAAGAAGATCAGAAGAAAATCCTACGGTTATTTTCTCAAGGACGGATTTCTTTGGAAGCATCCGAAGAAAAGAGGTGGATTACCCTTGCGGGTTGTCTGCGATAGAGAGACACAGTTACAAGTGATAAGGTAGTTTCATGAGAGTCCTTAGGCTGGTCATAGAGGAGTGTGGGCTACTTATGAGAAAATCAAGGAGAAATATTGGTGGAAAGGCATGTATAGAGATGTTTCTCACTTTGTAGAGACTTGCAGAGACTGCCAGATGTATTCAGTAGTGCATCATCGAGATGAGCTTCATCCGACCTATCCGTTATGCATTCGTTATAAGTGGGTAGTTGACCTGGTTACTATGCCTATGGGTCTATGGCAGATGAGGTATATTATTTTGGCTAGAGAGGATCTTACCAATCATGTTGAGGGCAGACCTTTGAGAACGAAGACCACTAGTGTAGTGTGTAAGTTCTTATTGGAAGAAATTTTCTGTAGGTATGGATGTGTGGGTAAGATCACTGTGGATCGCGGTGAATTGGATGCAGATGAAGCTAGGGAGTTTTTCTCTCAACTAGGAATCAAGCTGGCTCTAACCACAACATACAATCCAGAGGGAAATGGGAAGAGTGAAAGAGGGCATCTGCCGATAGTGAAAGCATTAGCCAAAGCATGCAGAGGACGGATTGGAGAATGGCGGAGACTTCTACCATTTGATTTCCAGAAGAAGGGGATGGAGCTTGAATGATTCCCTTACAGGACCTCAGATCAATTGGCCAGTAATTCCAGGAGAATGGACAGCTGCCAATCAAGCTTATCAGAACTATGTTCATTTCGCTCAGCAGTATTCACAGTCTGCAGATCCTTCAGTGCGATTAACTACTCACTTTGCTTGGTACTTGGCACATATGCATAGGCACTCTCATAATGATTCCAAGCCTATTCCAAAGTTGTGCATGAATGTCAATGTGAGCATTGATTCCCAGCAGCTGGATATATTGTATTTTATTGGGTCTATCTACCCAATCCATGAAAAATTTGCATGTTACCAAAATAGTGTCTTCAAGGAAAAACTCTTCTCTAAGTGATTTCTTAAAGATAGTCCAATCTGGATCCTTTCTATACAAATCTTCAAGTCGCTCTTTCAATTCCTACATGGAAAGATCAACAAAATAGGAGCTCCACACATACCAAGGAACCTATAAAAATCCATTTTTTGATGCATATACATATATATAAGATGATACATTCCATTCAATCACTACACAACATTTATAGCTATAGCCTCAAGCTTCTCAAAATCCTATCTTCTTTGTTGTTGTTACCATTGCTTCTATTATTGTTGATATTATTGTTGTTATGTCTAATGCAACAAAGTCACGTATTGAGCCACTTGCTACAATACATCACCCACATCTCATTCTTTGAAGCTCCTTAAGGATCACCCATCTCAATGCCCTTTCCACTAACCTTCACATCAGGTTCACCAATGTTAGAGCATGTAAGATAGAAGGTCTACCATAGGGGTATGAGACAAAATGGTTTAGAGAGAGTGAAATACCGAACATTAGAAAGAAAGAGTATTAAGACAATGATAGAGGTACAATCCAATTATTCTATTCCATACATGGTGTAGCAAAAATATCTCAATACAACCATATAAGATGCCCAAGTCCTAGGCATGCAAACACACTTGGGGCAATTGTCTAACGCACAATCTGAGACTACAACTCAAAAATCCTATGATATGCATCAAGATCTCTATTGTACATGACCAAAATCAAAGACTTGTGCCTCATAAATCCATATATGCATCCAAATCTCTATAGTAGATGATGTGTATTAATGCCAAGAAGTGATATCAAGCACTGAAAATCATCAAAACCACTATTTATCCATTATGGGGCATAAAAAACCACTTCAACTCTATATGATAGTTTTATTATAGCAAGAAGAAAGCACTCCTAATTGCCCATAAATCCATTCTAAACTTGAGTTTTTTTATAGTACTCAAATCTTTGCTAGGGTTAGAGAGTCTGATTCCATCAACAGATGCATTCAAAGTCATTGAATGTCGAAAGCTACAGTTGAGCATTTCAAGTTTCCTAAGAAAGAAAAAGTGAGCACCTTAACCAAACTATAAAGATGCAAAAAAGTATAGGTGACAAAGATAGTAGTGTAACTTTTGTGGATTATAGTCAACCTATCTTCTTCTTCTTCTTCTTCAACAAAGAGCATAAAGCACAGGTTATCCCAATCACTAATGTTGACCAAGGGCAAGAATAAGGGACACCCATAATTTATTCATTGTAAATATATGGTAGAAAATAACTAACTCTAATTAATAGAAAGAACAATTGAGACCCATGACTTCTTGATTATAAATAGATCACGTGTAAGGAGTGGAAAGAGAAAGTAGAAATGATTATTTTTGCTTGGGAAAAAATAAGAAAAATACCAACTACATTGTTTTGGTATATAAGATATAAGAGACTTAATATTTTACCATTCACAACAATACAAGTCTCTTTTATCTTCATTCTCTTGAACTTAACTCCTCCCATGGCCATCCATGGCTACTCTTTCTCTCCTCTTCCTATATTTCCCTCTCTTTCTCTAGTCTTTCTCTCTCTTATCTCTTTCTTCTCTACATTATTCTCTCTTAGTTCCCTACTTGACAAATGGTATCAGAGCTTCAATCTTTGCATGTCCATTTTCACTTATTATCTTTTAGAGAATCTATTTTACATTTGATACAATGGTACAAGCTTTGACACACCTTCGCAATGACTAGTAGGACCTCCACAAATAGCGAATAGTCTTTATTAAAGTCTTATCCAAGATCTATGGATAGATCTAGAGGTGAAAGGACTAAAATGGCAAGTTGTCACCAACTTCCAAGCAAAATTTAGAGGTATTCTAGAAAGGACTCACATGAGTTAGAAGAAGTTTTAATTACAATTACTTTTTGGAGAAACATTCTTATTTTCAAGCTTTCATGGAACCTCCATGAAGAAATCTTCATTTCATATCTTGGTCATCAAAAATTTGCACAATGGATTGTTAAAGGACTTCTAGCAACTCATTGAGCACGATATTGATGGAAGAAGAAGCCACATGGATAGCCTGTCTACCAATGCATTTTTTCCTTTAAAAATATCCTTGAAAAAAAAATAACATCAAATCATGGTCAAATTCGAGTACTACATTCCTTTCTAATTAATAATCTACTTCTAGACAAGCTCTTAAAGTAACATTGGAGCAATCTTTCTCTTATCTTGGCATTTTTTCTCTCTAAAAGTCCTACTACATAGCAAGGGTAGCCACCATTGCTCCAAGCTTTCAATGTTGGGAGGAATCATCCATATCTTTGTCCTAAGGTCCTACATCCTTGGTACTTCAAGCTTGTGCCAAGATTCAAAGCATTGAAGATAATTTGTCAAGAAGCTATTATGGGGTCGAATTTGGGGAATTTTGACATAATTCTTCAATTTTTCATCTTTGAGCATTCAAGAGTGCTGAAGGCCTTCAAGGTTGAATCTCCATCAACTTCTAATTAATTGTGGCTAGTCATTGTGTGATATTGAGCTTCAAAAGGATTTGCGAGCCGCCATTGAAGCTTCATAACTAAGGATTGGATTTATTTGGTTCCTTTAAGCTTCAATCTTTCACTAAAGAGCTGATTACTTGATTGCTCTTTTCAATCTCTCTATTTCACTTGTTCAAGAAATTCTTCAATTGTTGAGAGAGACATTAGCTCAATCATAGCCCTAATTTCCATTCTTGCATCTTCACTAAATTTTGGGATTCATAGAATAATCCATAATGGCAATTTTCCATATTCAATCTTCCATTGAAATCTTTACTCATGGATTGTATAATCTTTGATTTCTTATGTTTGAAGCATTCATGAATCCCAAGAAATTGTAAAGGGCAAGTTAGCAATTAGTGAATCATTGATTTGCTAAGGTAATCCCTCTCCTTGGTCCTTTGATTCCATTCAAATCTGATTGCATATCATTAAAGCCAAAAGCTTTCTTTTGGGTCACTACATTTCATCTATGTTTTCTAGACTCAAATACTTTTGCCATGTTGATATTCCCACCAAGGAAAAAGGTGGATATGATGGGAGATAACAAAACAAAGGAGATATGAGTGGCCCCTGCTATCAAATATCTTGAGAGGGTGCATAATCTAATTCAAGAAGGAGCTTTCACACCCCCCAGTGGTTCAAAGTCCATGTAGGGAGCCCTTGCCCTTTGTTTTATCCCTCAGATAGGTACAATATGTTGAGCATTGAAGATAAGATCTTGGATGAAGAAATAGGATATTTTTAGGTCTTTATAGCAAATCTACAAGTGACCATAGATAGTTGGTAATAGGTCGCAAGTGACACAAGGAATTACAAGTAATTTGCAAGTGTTATAGAGGTATAATTGTAGGGTATTCTTGAGCTCTTATAGGAGGATTACATGTCCCACAAGGTACTACTTAGTTCCTTTGGGTGCTATAGTATCTTACACACAATTTTTAGACCTTAAATAGGGCAAAGAAGCTTTTATTCCTCTACAACATGACATTTATAGGGTATTGTTAACAATATTTTCTAATGGCTAAAGTCAAAGAAGGTCAAAGCAAAGGTTAAAGTGCAAGTTTTGGCTACTATTTTTTGGAAGGATTGTAATTTTGTGGAGCTTCATTGTATTATTTTGGGCACTTGTGTATTATTATTGTACTCATGGGCACAAGATTATCATGGATGTATTATTTTGTGAGAGCTAGTGCATATTGTATATATTACCTGTATTTGTATTTGTCGTACCCACAATTGTTGCATGGATTGCACACATGTATTTGTGATTAGATTAGGGTAGGATTGGTCTATTTAGACAAAGGTATAAGAATGCTATGAGGATGGACCAACCTAGATCCCATTATAGGAGGTAGGACAACCAAAAGAGGACATAAACCCTAATTCATGTGGAAACTCTAAAATGCAAAAGGGGCGTAAACCCTAATTCACAAGGGTGAAAACCATGAAATGCAAAGTGGGGCATAAACCCTAACCCTAAAATACTACACCATCCTAGAGAGGTGACCTAACCCTGACCCTAATTTATGTTTATATAAGGGTAGGAGGTCTCATTTGTATTTTCCCTTTTTGGTACATCCATGCTGTGGAAGCTCTATCAGTGCAACTATTGAAGTTTCCTATTCTATTCTTCTATTCTATAATCTTGCTTCCATTGCATTGAGAGTGAATCAGAGAGATGAGTGAGAGGTGTGTTGAACAAGGGACTAAGGGAAGGTGAAGCTCTTTGTCATCTTCTTTCTCTTCTTTTGCTTCTCTAATAGCTTCTCGACTTGTTAGTGTGCTTGGTGGTAGATTTGAAGGAGCGACGACATTGGATACTATTGATTATGATCATGGAACCATCTTCAAGCCTTCAAGTTTTTGGAATATAATGCAGGAAGGTAACTTGGTGAGTTTCCTACATCTCAAAGCTAGTCTTGTGTTCTTGCTTTCTTAGGATAGAGACAGGAATGCATGGTTAGCTAGAGCAGAGTGTTGAGAGAAAACATGAGAGATTGTTGTTAGAAATCAAGCTCACCGTCAGTGTGTTTTTATCTATGACCGACATCTATGATAGCTAAAGTGTGCAGCTGCCTATATGTGACTACATTAAATAAGTTGGGTTAGTAGTCAGTTAGTGACCTGACTAGAGTTAGTCTATCTAGTCTACACTTACACTAGGTCACTTTATCTTTGTATTGAGTGTGCTTTTCGATTTGGTGTGTGGAACATGAAGAAAGGACTTTGAGAGCCTGAAGGCTCATGGATATGGTGTTTCCCTGTCTCTCTCTCCTCTTTGAACATGGTATCAGAGCTTTGCCAAGTTGAGCTCTCTGGAGCAGGAGGGGGTCAAGAAGACTTAAAGAAGCTGAAGAACAAGGGTTTTTAAAAACAAAACAGGCTGTTATTACTCTGTCAAGGTATGCATTTGCTCATTTTGAACTCTATGCTTTATCACAGTGGTTGAAGCCTCATGATGAGGAGGACCAGCTGTCAACCAAATCTGGAAATCAGCATGAACTACGCTTGTTGAGCTGGGTGGACTGCAACCTGTCAAACTTCAATGGGGCACTTGGACAAGATTCATAGGGCATGTATGCTCACTCTTGAAGGTATCTGAAGTGTACAAGAGGTAAATGCTTGTGTGGGAGATCTGTTATGAGCTGGAGTAAGAGACACAGATCTATAATCAGTTTTGAACTGCTGTAAACATGAATGGACAGCATGCATTTAGTCATTATTGACATACAGGAGCCTTGTACTACACTCACAGAAGGCATCTTTTGAGCACAAGAATGTGTCCAAGCATGTATACATTGGATCAAATGTCTTGGAGCTAAGATTTCTTGCTCAGAATACTCAGATTTGAAAATCATTGACAGGCTGAAAATTGTCATACATAGTCAATGACAAGCATTGTGTATTACTGAAGCAATAGAGGTCATCTTGGGGGTTCCATCATCTATATGAACTGACCTATACATGCTGAATGTATGGAGAATTGAAGCAAGCAATGAGCATCATTGAAAACTGAATTTTGAAGCTGAAGTAAATGCAGTCACACTGTCTTGGTTAATTACCAACAGTTCATGAAGTTTATGCCATTAGTCATTGAAGACAGGTTGTCTATGCTTACTCAGATGCTCATGTATTGAACTTGCCACTACAAAGTAAAAGTATAACATGATTGGAAGACATTTTAGAGCTGCTTGGAGCTTGTTATGCTGAATTTTGGTTGACTACAACCTGCAACTAAATTTGTTGACACTTGTATGTGCTGGTTATGCACTGTTCTGTGCCTCTATGCTCATGTCTGCCAAATGTACTAGCAGCTACATGGGAGATTTTGGAACATGTATGACATGATTACCACTCAGTTTTAGACCTGAAATTGCTGATGGTTACTCACAATTTACAGTTTTCAGACTACATGTATGTACTTGGCAGTGAGGTTACAGAAGCTTAAGCTGAAGCAAACACATAGCTTATGTATTGACAGTTATACCTATAGTTGAGACCACTTGTTTGTGGGTTGTTTTGGGATGTTAGTGGGCTGAAATACCCTTTTTTTTTGCAATTTAGTGCAGAAAACTGTCATAAATTGTTACGGATTGAACTTGGTCAGTCATACTTATTGGTCCGCAGGGAGTCAGGCACTTGATAGATAGTCTATTGCATCACGGCTAATGCACATGGGACTAACAATATCACTCAGATAGTTGGAGAGAATTTGGACAACAAGAACTTTGAATTATGGAAATTCAGAATGAAAAACTTTCTGGTTGGCAGAGGTTATTGGGATCTATGTACAAGAGATGAGGCTACTCTTGAGTTACCTGCACACAATCCAACAAATGAACAGAAAAGAGCTTATAGGCTATGGAATGAAAGAGCATGCAAGGTGCTGCATTGGTTTTCTTTATGTATATCTTATGCTATGGTAATTCAAATCACTGGATGTGAGACTCCAAAGGATGCTTGGGACATATTGATGAAAAATTATGGAACCATGACACATGCAAGGAAGATCCAGTTGAAACAGCAATTCAACAACATGTCTAGGAATGGCAAGAGCATCCAAGTGTATACCACAGAGATTAAGACCATAGCTGATGAACTTGCTACCATTTGCTTAAGTGTATCAGAAGATGATATGATTGCTGTTGCCTTGAATGGCTTAGGCAAAGAGTACAAAGATTTTGACACTTCCATTTCTGTTCAGAGAAGAGCCCCCTAGCTAGGAAGAGCTAGTTGCATTGTTGCTGCATGAGGAAGTCAAACTTGGTTTGAATACAAGTTCTAGTGCATCTCAAAGTAGAGACACTGTGTTATACTCTAGCCAGCCTGGCAGAGGATCTAGAGATCATGGTTCATTTCGAGGTCGTGGTGACACTCGTAATGCTTATGGACAGCAGTAGCAGCAGAGTAATTGGCATGGTACAAATACACCCCGAGGTAGAGGTGGTGGATCTGGTTCATGGCAGTCATCTGATCAGTCCAACAGGGACAAGGATTGCCATTATTGTGGCCAGTATGGGCATATTGCAAAGGATTGTTACAAGAAGCAGGGAGATATGAAGGTAAAGGGCAGATAGCATGGGCACTATGCATCTTCCAGTGGTGCTCATGATGAGCCAATTGATAAACTCTTTGCCATGCAGCATGTATCCAAAAATGCATTGAGACATGATAGAGATGAGAGAAGGTACATTGACTCTGGAGCGTCAAACCACATGACACTGCATGGAGAGTGGTTTGATGAGATAGTTGCAGGTACACATGGTCATGTATGTACTGGGGATGACACCCAACATGACATAAAGCATAAAGGGATTGTTCCTCTTATGATGCATGATGGCAAGAAGAAAGGCCTACATGATGTATTACATGTACCGACCATAACAAAGAATCTGTTGTCTATGGGTCAAATGGCAGAACAGAATTTGCAAGTGAGGTTTAACAAAGATGGATGTTTCATTGAGGAGTATGGAAATGGATGCAAGTTAATTGCCAAGGGCAGAAGGGATGCCAGGATGTTTACATTGGATGCGACCATTCCGGGACTTAAGGCAGCCATGTTTGCTCATAATGAGAGTGCCATTCGAGATGTAGAGATTTGGCACAAGCGGATTGGACATGTCAATGTACAAAAGCTGAAATCTATGCAGCAGAAGAAAGTAGTACTTGGATTACCTAAATTCAAGTATAATGATTTTGGTCATGTATGCCCTGCATGTCAGTTTGGGAAGCAGGCACGGTTTCCTTTCATGAGACATGTAAAAAACAGCACTAGGCCTTTACAGTTGGTGCACTCTGATGTCTGGGGTCCTTGACATAATCCTTCTTTTGGCGGTGCATGGTATTATGTCTCATTCATTGATGATTTCAGCAGGTACACTTGGCTTTATATTTTGAAGCATAAGGATGATGTATTTGATGCATTCAAAGACTTCAAGAAGCATACTGAAAATGAATTGGGATGTTACATATCATGCTTGAGATCAGATGGAGGAGGTGAATATGTCTCAAATACTTTGACAGGTATCTTGCTAAATATGGGATCAGAAGACAGCTCACATGTAGTTATACACCGCAGCAAAATGGTTTTGCAGAGAGGAAAAATAGGGTTTTGATGGAGTCAGCTAGAGCTATGCTGAATGAAAAATGTATGCCAAATGGTTATTGGGCTGAAGCAGTGATGACTACTGTCTATGTGCTGAATCGAACCCCTACAGCAGCGATTCATGATGTCACTCCGTATGAATGGCTGTATGGTCATAAACCTGATATTTCACACTTGAAGGTATTTGGCAGCATTGCATATGTGCATATACTGGATGAGAAGAGGAAGAAATTGGATCCTAAGGCAGTGAAAAGTGTGTTTATAGGATATGCACAGGAACGGAAAGCTTATAAGTGTTATGTACCTTCTTTGCATGAGACACTCATAAGCAGAGATGTGGTATTTGATGAGTTAGCATCCTGGTATGGGAATCCTGTTGCAGTGCCTACTGATGGCTCACCTAGTATGAGTCATGCTGAAAATACTCCTGTAGAGAGTACTTCCATGAGTGGTCAGATAGGTGATGTATCATCTACAGTGAGTCCTTGGACAAGACGATTGCGAAGTCGCACTACTGCATCCACTGACACGGATATGTCAGTGAGGGGGAGAAAAAATAAGGGAAAAGAAAAGGTTTTTGAAGATGTAACAAGTCCACTCACTGCAGGTTATGATTCATCTAGCAGTGACAGCTTAGACAGTGAATTGGGGATTTCGTCTGTTATGATGCCAGGTGCTAGGCAGAGCCGATATGTACTGCCTCATGAGAGGCAAGCTCACAGTGAGCCACAGCTCAGGAGATCACAGAGGGTCAGACGACCTGTTGATAGATACACTTACACTGGATATTCAGCCCGTCATTATGCTTATATGACGAAAGTAACAGGTTTTAGAGAACCAAGTAAGTTTGATGAGGCAGTTGCAGATGAGAATTGGCGTGCTACTATGGATGAGGAATATTCAGCTTTGGCTGAAAATGGTACATGGGATCTAGTATAGTTGTCTGAGGCCAAAACACCTATTGGATGCAAGTGGGTGTATAAGGTAAAATGTAAATCAGATGGATCATTGGAAAGATATAAGGCCAGGCTGGTTGCAAAAGGGTATGCGCAGCAGTATGGTCTTGATTATGAGGAGACTTTCAGCCCTGTAGCAAAGATGGCTACAGTTAGAACTGTGATTGCGTTGGCAGCAGCTAGAGGCTGGAAACTATGGCAGATGGATGTAAAGAATGCATTTCTCAATGGAGAATTACAGGAAGAGGTTTACATGGAATAGCCTGAAGGCTATATACATCTAGAATTTCCAGCACATGTATGTCAGCTGAAAAAGGCACCCAGAGCATGGAATGCTCACATCAGCAGTTATTTGCAGCAACATAGTTTCCGATTGGGTGATGTTGATCATAGTCTGTTTGTGAAGAAGACAGATAGTGGCTATGTTTTCCTAGTTGTCTATGTTGATGAATTAATCATTACAGGAGATTATGAAAATGGGATTGCTGAAATAAAGACATGTTTACAGGCTGAGTTTAAGGTCAAGGACCTTGGAGAGCTGAAATATTTTTTGGGGATTGAGGTTGTCTCTACACCTCAAGGCATATGGCTACTACAAAATCCGTATGCTCATGACATGTTACAGAAATATGGTATGGCTGATTGCAAGCCTATGGATACACCTTTAGAGCAGAATGTCAAGCTACAGATTGATGTTGGGACAGAGATTGAGAATGTTACTATGTACAGACAAATGGTAGGCAGCTTGATCTATCTTAGGATCACTAGACCTGACTTGAGTTATGCTGTGGGGCTGATCATTCAGTTCATGCAGAAGCCTCGCAAACCACACTTGGATGCAGTCATGAGAATTCTAAGATATGTAAAGAGTACCATAGATCATGGGCTGTTTTATGCATATGGGAAACCCCTTGACTTGATGGGGTACACTGATGCTGACTGGGTTGGTTGCGCGTATGACAGGAGGTCAACCAGCGGCTATGAATTTGGATTGGGTAATAGCATGATCAGTTGTTGGCAGAGTAAGAAACAGCCTACAGTTGCATTGTGCAGTATGGAAGCAGAGTATCGTGGTGCGGCCTTAGTGGCCTGTGAAGCTAAGTGGTTACAGAAGTTGCTGAATGACTTGGGAGTACACTTGGACAGCAAAGTCAAGCTGTACTGTGACAATTTGAGCAGTGTTATGTTAGCAATCCTGTTTATCATGCAAGATTGAAACACATTGAGGTTCACTACCATTTCATCAGGGAAATGGTTTTAGCAGATCAGATTGACTTGGAGCATGTGAAGACTGAAGACCAAGTAGCAGACATCTTTACCAAATCACTTGGTAAAGATAAGTTCATTCACGTTAGACAGCTACTTGGAGTGATGCAGATGATTTGAGTTTTATTTTGAGCTTGAGGGGAGTATTAGAAATCAAGCTCACCGTCAGTGTGTCTTTATCTATGACCGACATCTATGATAGCTAGAGTGTGCAGTTGTCTACATGTGACTACATTAAATAAGTCGGGTTAGTAGTCAGTTAGTGACCTGACTAGAGTTAGTCTATCTAGTCTACACTTACACTAGGTCACTTAATCTTTGTATTGAGTGTGCTTTTCAGTTTGGTGTGTGGAACATGAAGAAAGGACTTTGAGAGCCTGAAGGCTCATGGATATGGTGTTTCCATGTCTCTCTCTCCTCTTTGAACAATTGTCACTGAAGTGAGTTGCAGCTTCTAAAACAATAGAAGTATGTCAACTATCGGTGCATTTTGGTTCCATTTTACCGGGACCAAGAACAATGCAATCGCTAACTATATGACGGAATAGGAGGTTTGTGCATGGGAGTGGATGGGATCGATGGGGTGCCAATTACTCGCATTTGTGGCTAACATTCTAAAACCCATTCGGCTAGGTTATGAAAGATGAATCGAAAGGAATCAATTCATTGGATTAAGATTGAAGCAATAGGAATTGTTAGGATAGGAAAAAAATACAAAACTCAAACTCAAAAACATAATAAAACTTAAAAACACAAAAAGACAAAAATGTAAAAATTAAAACTCAATCTTTTCTTGCTTTAACAAACCATGTGGCAATTTTGTGGTTTGAAGATACATCATGCTTATTTGGTTGTGTGTGTATTGAGGTGAAAGCAACACATAAATACAAAACACAAAACTCAAAACATAGAACTCAAACTTTTCTTACTTAAACAAACTATATGACATTTTTGTGGATTTAAGATATAACATCATCTTTGTTATACTTGTTGCGTTATGTGTATATTGAAGTGAAAACAATTAAAAAATTCAAAACACAAAACTCAAAACTCAACTCTTCTTACTTGACCAATCTATGTATCAATTTTGTAGATGCAACTTTTTTATTATGGATGATTGACATTGTGGGCATGAAGGAAGAAGAGTGAGCAAAACTCAAAAAACACAAAACACATAAGGCAAAGAAAAAACTCAAAACTCAAATTTCTCTTACATGAACAATTTGTGTCACTGTAACGTGTCCCCTAGTATCATCCAAGACACGTCTTAGCAGTCCATCAGAAAGGATGTCTAGAAAGCTCCGCCCAGCACTCCCATGGAATGTTACGGGTTTTGTGATCTAGGTCTTTCCGCGTCTGCCACGTAGCGGAAGTATCCTGGCCGTTCCCACTTAGGATCAATCGGAATTAGGGTTTTCCTGATGGGTCATTAGCTAACAGCAACTAGCGTCAGACCCGAGCGAACTACTTTACGCAGAAACGCCAGGTCCAAAGCGGATTCACGCTGCACTTGGTTCAAGGAGAATGGGAAACGAGAGGGATGCAAAGCTCAACCTCTCTACCATAAGGCATAGTCCCATTCCGTGCCCCTAAAACAGCGTAAATCGGGTAAGACGTAACTTTAGGTCATCGTTCTCCTTATTCGTTTTGATGATGATGATCATTCCGCTGTTCTTCGAGATTTTTGAGAAAAGTTCCCGGCTAACCGGGACCACCCAACCGTAGGACGGACCCATGGCCCATCCTTCGCACTTTCCTCGGTTTGTTTTAGTTATGTAATTATCTAACACATTAATTTGACATATAACAATTAGCTTCTTTAATTAACCCTGTTAAGCACTGGTTCCTTCATGTAATCTTATCACGGGACATAAAAAAACAGTATCAAGTAAGTTCTTTAACATTTCATCATTTTATCTTTGAAATACAAGGAGTTCCGCCCGTAGGCTTGTCCATAATCTGCCCGAAGGCTATGCAGTAATCTCCAGGGATCATTATTCCAAGCTTCCGCCCGTCAACTAGTATGCGGGTCTCGAGATCCAGTCCCGAGTCACGTTAGCCTCTTGTGCAGGACCCGGAAGGCAAGGGATTTACAGCCAGAGCCTCCCCTGGCACCCAAGCGTCCTCCTGCTCCAAGTAGAACTCAACGGAGAGACCTCTCGCGGCGGGTTCGGTCCACGTTCCCGGCGCGGTCAACAACCCCCTTCGTTAGGGTCAGGCAGGCAGTCGGGGGTAACTGAAACTGCCTCTCCCTTCAGGCCTTTTAACCTGAAGTATAGGTACTCATTTAAATTGTAATTCATAATTCAAACAGAGCCCTAAAATCTCTAGCAAGCACAAACATTTCCATTAATCAACCCAGTTGTATGGCAAACTGCTAAGGAAGTGTTCTTTCCTTTTTGAGTGTATCAGCACTCGTTCCCAATGTGTCTTGTAAATTGGCAAGATCCTTTTACATTCCAGTGTAGGGCATACCCAACTTGGTTAACCCTAAAGTGCCTTGGATATGCTAGATTCCGGTTTATAACTTCCCTTATTTAGAAGGATATCCAAAAATATGTCTTTTTGCAAGATAACTTGCGTAAGGATCTGCCGTCCTTGATGAGGGTTTTTCCCCTTTCTCCTTGTGAATCAATCACAAGACTAAATGATTTCATACATGTTGCGCAAGTCCTGCGATGGAATAATCTGTTTAGATACTTTAAGCTGACGTATGTCAGGCCTAGGGTTTCTTCTTTCAAGAACCTTAGGGACAAACCCTAGTTTCTTATCTTTACGAATTTATTGTCCCTACAGTAAGGAAAGTAGTCAAGTGTTTAGGGTATGAATGTTTTTATGTTTAGATTGGTTCAGTTATCTTTTGGAAGGTAATATTAATCGTCTTGTCATGGTTTTGCTATCCTTGTGACAATTTACTTTCCCAATCAATATAGTTTAATTTAACTTCCGTTTTTCCTTAAAGATGAACTCATGCCAAATAACAACAATTGCCTTGCTAAGATGTGCAACTAGCAAAGATAACTCCCTAGTAATTTGAGAATTGAAAGAAACCTTTCATGAATTTAGCCATTTACCATGATTCATTGCGAAAGGAATAAGACTAATGGTGCAAGATATAATTTCTACACCTTAGGATTTAACTAAAATATACTACTATAGTAAATGGATAATCTTGCTCGTAATTTATAATGCTTGATGAAATTTGAAGAAAGCTAAGTTTTATACTTTGTCATTCATAAGCTAAACTCCTTCATTACAAATAACTCGAACAAATATATATCCTATCCTTAACAATTTTCCTTTGCATGATCGACTTAAAACTGAATTAAATCCAAGAAAAAAAAACCTGGTTTTGGGGTGAGATATCCACATGGATACCGGGAGATGACCCTCCCGCAGCTACACCTTGGACTTTCTTTGGCAGCATCGTAGTTTGAATGTGAGGTAGCCTTTTTCTCTTTCTTCTGGAATTCTACCATCTTCTCCTTCCTTCCCTTTCTTTTATCTTTTTCCCACTCTTCCTCCTTCACTCCTTTTTTTTTTCACTCTCTCAACTTTCCCTTTTATCTCACGGCTATTTCTCCCTTACGAGATACCATCCGAGGCCATGATGATGATTTGGATTTTTAGGGGGGAAAAATAATAATGGAGATACGGGGGGATTAAGAAGAAAGCTTAGGGAGTTGTGGGAAAATAAGAGTCATGAGGGGGGTTGAAAAAGGGTTAAAAGGGTTATAAGGGGGTGATAAGGTTTAGGGAAATAAAACATGGGGGTAGGTTCCCAAATCAAGGGAGGGGCTTAAGGGGAAAGGAAATTTAAAATCCTAGGGGGGTTTAAAACCGGGGGGGGAAGCTTTAGAGGGATTAAACCCGAGGGGGGGAACAAGGGGCTTAGGGGGGATTAAAACCTTGGGGGGGGGGGGGGGAACAAGGGGCTTAGGGCGGGATTAAAACCCGGGGGAGGGGGGGGGAACAAGGGGCTTAGGGGGGGATTAAACCCGAGAGGGGGGGAGAACAAGGGTGTGGAAAAGGGGGCTTAAGAGGGCCCCTTGGAATCTTCCAAGGGCCTTCTGGAAGCTTACGAAGGCACGTGGGGGGGGGGGGGGGGGGAGAAATAATTCCCCCAGATGTGAGATGGCTGCCAGGCAGCGTGGCCTGCGGCTACAGGCGGCGCGCCGAGACGACTGGCAGCGACCTACTGATCTCTCGGCGGCGACCAGCTCGACCTCTCCCCTCCAACTCACGGCAATGATGACGCCACAGCGTCAGATTCACGGCTCTTTCTCACGGCTCCCCTCTCCAACTCACGGCAGCCCCCTCGTTTAAATAGTGGAGGGGAGGGGGATCTTCCCTCCCTGCGTGTTATCACGCATGTCCCCCCTCCCTCCATAAGGCTCCACCAAGGAGCTTAGCTGCTCCTTCTATTTCCCTCCCCCTCCAGCTCGTCAGTCGGCTGGAGGGATAAGGGGGGGAATAAAAAAATTTCAGTTATCCCATTTTTCATATTCATTTGAGACAGGTTCACGCGCATGCTTTTATAAGCGAATCGGGATATAACATTCTCTCCCCCTTGGAGGAATCGAGATGTCCTCATCTCGAGATAAATTGGGGATATTGTGGTTGAGAGAGCTTTCATCTATCCAAGTGGCATCCTCTTCGGGATAATCTTTCCACTGGACGAGGCATTCTCTTAGGGTTCTAGATCTTAACTGTCTTTCCCTAACATCTAAGATCCTATCTAGCCTTAGTTCAAGGACTCCTTGACTAGGCATTACAATTTGTTGGTTATCAAGTACATGATTAGGATTGGGTACATATTTTTTCAATAGGCTGATATGGAATACATTGTGAACCTTTAGGTTCTCAAGGAGTTGCAATCTATAAGCATTGGGTCCTAGGCATTTGAGGATTTTATATGGCCCACAATACCTTGGACTTAGCTTCTTGCATTCTCCTAGGGATAGAGAACTCTTTTTAGGGCGTACCCGAATGAAGACCATGTCTCCTTCTTCGAAGACTCTATCTTGATGTTTCAAATCTGCGTATGCCTTTTTCCTATCCTTGGCCGCTTGTGTGTCTTGTCTTATTGACCTTATTTTATCATCCATGTCTTCCAACATTTGTCTTGAAGCTTCAACTCTTAGGGTTGAATCAGAAAAGTTTAGGGGACTTCGACAATCATGACCATACAACGCCTGGAAAGGGGTCATTTGAATGCTCTGCTGGTAAGAAGCATTGTAGGCAAATTCAACCAAAGGCAAGTATTGAATCCACCTCTTAGGCTCTCGACAGCAGTATGCCCTAAGCATATCCTCGATGACTTGATTTACTCGCTCTGTTTGGCCATCCATTTGGGGATGGTAGGCGGTGCTAAAGCAGAGTTGAGTCCCAATAGTTTCAAAGATAGCTCTCCAGAAGTGTGATGTGAAGAGAGAATCTCGATCACTAATGATTCTTCTAGGTAACCCATGTAGCTTGAATATCTCCTTGATGAACAATCTCGCAATGTCGGAGGCTTTATAGTTTGTCTTTACTGGAATCAAGTGTGCAACCTTGGTAAGCATGTCAATCACAACCATAATGGAATTGTATCCTCCTTGGACTTGGGGTAATCCCACAACAAAATCCATACTGATGAATTCCCATTTCATTTGGGGAATGTCAAGCGGTTGCAGTTTCCCTGGCATCATGACATGTTCGGCTTTGATACGTTGGCAAGACAAAGATTCAGTGACATACTTGAGAACGTCACCTTTAAGCCTCTCCTAATGGTAGCTCTTCCTAACTGCATTAAGAGTTTTAGCATAGCCAAGATGTCCTGCGAAAGGAGAATCATGAGCTTCCCATAATATCTTATGCTTAAGTGACTGGCTTGTTGGTATACACAGCCTTGTTCTGTAGTAGACAAGTCCATTATCAATGGAAAATTCCTGATACTTAGCTTGCAACTTCTGATTTTGCTCCTTGTTAGATATTTCCTTTATCATTGTTTGGTAGGCCAAATCATGGCATGCTTCCTCTCTAGCTAGTTCAAGTATAGGGTTGTTTGGCATAGATGCTTTTGTAGCCAGAGATCTAGCCGTTGATGGATTTTGCAAGATTAGGGAATTTAGGAATGCCTTGCGACTGAGTGCATTGGGAACTACATTCTCTTTCCCTGGTCGGTACTTGATTTCAAAATCATATTCCTCCAATACTTCAATCCACCGACGTTGCCTCATGTTGAGCTCTTTCTGGGTAAAAATCCATTTGAGACTCTTATGATCGGTTACTAGATTAAACTTGTTACCCAACAGGTAGTGTCTCCAAAGCTTTAGAGCATGGATGACAGCTAGTAATTCCAGATCATGCGTGGCATAATTCTTTTCATGACTCTTCAATTTCCTTGAAGAGTATGCTACTGGATGACCTTCCTGCGTAAGTACACATCCCAAGGCAAGAATGCTAGCATCAGTTACTACCTCGAACTCCTTATTGAGGCCAGGAAGTTTTAGAATAGGTGCTGATACCAAACTTTGCTTCAATTTGTCGAAGCTATTTTGTTTGAAAGTTGACCATGTAATGGAAGTCTGCTTCTTTAGTAAGTCTGTAAGAGGTGCTGCAATCAAAGCATAGTTTTTTATGAAGACCCTATACCATCCTGTTAATCCAAGAAAGCTACATATCTCTTTGACGGATACTGGTATTGGCCATTCAAGCACATCTCTGACTTTGGCTGGGTCTACTGATATTCCTTCTGATGATACTATGAATCCCAGATATTCAATCTGACGCTTGAAGAATGCACACTTCTTCATTTTTGCATACAGCTTATGAGACCTCATTGTCTCAAGGACAATCCAAAGTTGAGGTTCATGATCTTCTTCCTGTTTGGAATAGACTAAAGTGTCATCGAAGAAGACAAGCACGAAATCATCAAGATATGGTCTAAAAATATCCTGCATTAATCTATTGAAGGTGGCAGGTGCATTTGTAAGCCCGAATGACATAACCAGGAACTCAAAGTGCCCATATCTTGTATTGAAGGTCATTTTTGGAATATCTTCTTCCTTGATCCTTATCTGATAGTAACTTGACCTGAGATCAATCTTGGAGAAGATCTTTGCGCCTTGAAGACGATCAAAAAGCTCATCTATTCTAGGAATGGGATACTTGTTTTTTACTGTTGATTGATTCAACCCTCAGTAATCAATACATAGTCGAAGTGTCCCATCTTTCTTTTTCTGGAATAATACTGGAGCTCCCCACGGTGAGTTGCTAGGCCGGATGTAACCCTGATCCAATAGTTGCTTGAGCTGTTCCTTCAACTCAATTGCTTCTGGTATGGACATTCTATAAGGTCTCTTTGCAATTGGTACAGCTCCAGGTACTAGCCTAATCTCATGATCTACTTCTCTTGGAGGCAGAAGTTCAATCAATTCCTCAGGGAATACATCAGCGTATTCCTTTAGCCAAGAAGGTCCTTCATGAGACTCTTGCTTTTGATCTAACTTGTTGAGTTTGATCAGGTAAACGGGTAATCCTTTTCTGACTCCTTTTATGATCCGAGATACATTGGCTAATTGGATTCTTGGCACTCCTGCCTCACCTTGAGTTGTGACAAATTCCCTTTCAGAGTTTCGAAAGGAAACTTGACCCTTCCCACAATGAATGTGGGCGTCATTAGGCTTAAGCCAATCCATCCCGAGTAGACACTCATGGATACCTGAATTCATGACTCTGAATTTGACTGAAGTCTTCTTTCCTCCCAGAAAGAATTCCACCTTAGCAATTTTCCTGGCACAAGTTACCTCACGACCATTTGCCAATTCCACAAGCAGGGTAGGTGCTTCTACTGTGGCTATTCCTAATCTTTTTGCACATGCTGGTGAGATAAAGGAATGTGTATTGCCACAATCAATCAAGGTTTTGAAACCTTTACCTTGATAATCCGACGGTGTCTGAATCACCGAGAACTGGCGATTCGGCCCTTTCTTGTGTAAAGCGGCATGGACTGTCGCTCTTTCAAACTCTGCTTCCATAGTCGGATCTTCCTCTTCTTCTTCTTCACATCTTTGCCTATTGGCAATGCAGGCAGTTCTTCCTCTTCCACGGGTGACGGCTCCTTGACCACGGCCTGCACCTTGGAAAGTCGTTTGACGATGTCCTCCACTGAGCTTGGGGCATTGCCTCTTGAAGTGACCGGGTTCGTTGCAGTGGAAACAACGGAGGTTTCGGCCATTACTTTGAGTAGGAACAAAGTTGTTGACGTTATTTGTCCTTGCTTTCTTCCTTTATCCCTGATTGCGACCTTGAACTCTTTTCATTTGAGGTCTGAATGCTCCTCTGTTCGGGTCACTATAGGACCAAGTTTTGTTACCCCTTGGTCTAGCTTGCACCTCCTGAACTATAGGCGCCGCTCGAATGAGTGCATCCTGAAGATTTGATGGACGCATAGATTCGAGATGGGTATTTACGGGCGCATTTAAGCTTGCGCAAAATTTGGACACCTGCTGCGTCATGTCCATATGTGGCGCATACTTTAAAAGTGAGACGAATTTAGAGTAGTATGTGTCAAGAGTGAATCCTAGCTGTTTTAGCTCGTAGAACTCATTCATTTTCAGCGTACGATATGCAGGTGGCAAATATCTTCCCTGCACGGCTTTCTTCAACTTCTCCCAAGTAACAGACCCCTCTGAAGTAGCATAGTTCATAATCACACTATAAGTTTACTCACATTTATAGTTCACTCACACCACCATTCACTCACACTCACACTCACATCCATAAACCCTGATATAATCACTCACACATACATACTCACACTAACAATCATCAAACTCACATTAGTTCAATCACACTCACACTCACATCCCCAAATCCCAACCAAAGTTCACTCACCTCCTCGTAGTTCACTCACATCATAGTTCACTCACATTCAAAATTCAGAAGCCATATATACATCACATTAATCCACTCATCACTTGCACTACCCTCACGACCTACACCACCCACCTAGGACATGCATCACCTAGGGCTTGCATCATATCAAATCTCGTATCACCTCACCTAGAACTCACACTTGCACCATCCTTACACCACCTAGGGCCTACACTAAGCTTGCATGTCCTACTTTGCACTACATACCTTGCATCACTTAGTTTGCACAACCTAGTTGCACCATCTTATAACTAGCACCACCCACAAACCTAGGACTTGCATCACCTACTTGCACCACCTAGGTCTCTTTGCACTTGCACCATCCTTGCACCAAGCTTGCATGGCCTACCTTGCATTATCTACTTTGCATCACTTAGCTTGCACAACCTAGTTGTACCACCTCACAACTTGCACCACCCACATGCACCACCTAGGTCACTTTACACTCACACCACTTGCACTACTCTCATGACTTGCGCCACCATCACTTAGGGACATTAGGATCATAGTGACTAGGCAACTTACATTAGGCCAACATCACCTAGGGACATTTAGGATCAGCATAAAACCAAAACAATCATTTTCATAGCTTGGTATAGAACACACAACAAGTCAAGGGGGGAAATCATCCAAGCTATCACCACGAGCTAAAGTCCAATCACTACAAGAAGGGACCAATGAGAGAGAAGTTATTGACTAAGATAGTCACATCATTTTGGAGATTCAAAGGAATATAAATACACACAAGAAACCACACAAGAACTTTAATTTACAAGAATATTATTATTTGGCTTTTCAAAGCCTAATAGTGGACTAGACCAGAGGGCCTATAAGTCCTAAAATCTTCATACTCAACACTAAAGAGAGACCTTCCCATGCATCTATCCATTTACAATATGACTAAGCTAGCAACTCAAGAGCCTAGGCCACAGCTAGTAGTAGACTGGATACACAAACATTGACCTTAGATCCATTGAGTGTGGCATCACTCATATGTATGAGTGTCTAGCATGCAAGGTGTCTAGTAGTACCCTCACACAGTCTATAGAGCTAATATCCAAAAGGTCAGAGCCATCACCATTGACCTAGAATATGAAGAGCTAAAACCTCCCGTATATATTTTTGTCAAACTAACTACCAAGTGAGAGCTCTTATTAATACTCTCATTGATGAAGGTTCTAATTACAAGATCCTAACTTTTTATGTATGGACTATGATTGGTCAACCTGAACTAGTCCCAAAAAATATAATCATTAAACCTTATGGAGGATCACCTTCGCCTCTCCTAGGATGATGCAATATTCTTCAAACTATAGAGACCAAGAGCCTTCCCATTGTTTTTTATGTGCTTCCAATTCGGGAAGATATGTGTATAGAGGTTCTACTTAGAAGTACTTTCAAGTGTGTGACAAGATGTATTGTGGACTATGAAGCACACGGAATGCATTTGAACTTACCAATGGTCCAAATTCTCACTATTTTCTGCAAAATGAACCTTTCTCTTCTCCAAGGAAGTGCAAAAAAACTACTTTAGAGAAAATTAAAAACCTAGTGAGGATAGCCAAAGAGTTCTAAATGAGCTAGTCAAGGCACATGCAAATGAGAGAACCACTTAGTGTGAATCCTCCTAGGAAGCAAAGTAAATCCGAAGGTGGCTAGAATCATCGCAACAACTTCTCAAGCTATTAGAAAGAGAAATGTATCTAGAAGGAATAGAAGATCTAGGGTATATAATTGGAAGAATTACTGGATAGGTAGCACAAAGACGGGATGGGTTCCCAAAGCATTGCTACTTAATCAAGGGTTTTATGTGGGAAATTGTTCAATGTGGTTGCCAAAACCATCCACAAAGGCCACCTCCATTGACCACTACCCAAGGTCCATCAAAATCCAAGAGAAATAGAAAGAGACCTAAAGGCAGCTCTAGGTCAAGGACCAAGATACTTGCAAAGAGACACACTAACAAGCTAGTGACAAAGCAAATAGTTCTTAAGATGCCCATATCCACAATTATAGAAGGGCAATAGCTTGAAGTAGTTGCTAATCCACAAGAGAAACTAGCAGTGATTGACCACTGAGTCAAAAAAGAGGACACAAAGTAGTCACTACCTAGTGATGCTACTCATGTTGAAATAACAAGTCCAAGTAAGGTAAATATAGATCCCTCCAGTGTTGACAAGCACCAATCGAGGGAAGTTGCTAGTCCTTCAAAACAACTAATGTCTCCCAACAATCAAGAACCTTTGTCACCCAAGCCAAATCAAAACATTCAACAACATCAGTCTAGTTTAGCTACTCACTACACTAAAACACATTCATAAGGGATAGCTAAGAAAACATTATAGGATCAACAACCTCCCTTTGAGAGTGTTGTCAAGAACAAATATGGACATTTGAAGACCAAGACTACATCCCATGAGTCTAAGGATCCTAGTGTTTCATCATCTTTAATTGACACAATTGACCATCCACTACCTTAGAGGTTACTACTTTGAATTTTGAGATGAAGTCCACATAGTCACAGCCTTTGAGTATGACCAAACCTATCAAAGTTCAACTAAATACCAAGCCTCTCATACTTTAGTCTCACTAGAGAATACTAACTCTAGCCTAAAGAGCACAATGAATCCCATTATTCACAAATCTTGTTCTTCTAGGCCAGAAGCTCCAATGCATTTAAAGCCAATTAAGATATCTCTCATGGAGGCTTTAGTAAATATGGGGCAACAAAAGGATCAATCCAGGGTTACAAGCTCTAGGGAACTAGATGAAGTGTTATTGACGTCAATCACTCATAAACATATTCATCCTAACATTGAATTCAAATTGCTGAGGATAAGACACTCTTAGAAAGGCCTCTAGCATGGTCAAAGAAATAACAAATTTGTTGGTGTTATCCAGTAGTCCTGGGAGAAGTCATGAAGAAAATGACCAAGGTAGACCAAGAGAAGCATCATTTAATTCCTATGTTCCACCCCAAGCAGTGCATGGAAAGTAAGGAAGACATTAAAGCATTAGCCAAGAAAGCAGAAGGACAAAGTGAGTTTGAAAGGAAATGGTATTCTAGTCAAGTTTTAGATGCAAGGTATGGCAATCATCTAATTACTATTGTCGAGCAAAGAAAGGCACTCTAGACTTCCATACATGATTTGACATATGTAGCACCTACATCTTTCAGAGTACTTGCTACTATCCGTGGTGTCAACATTTCTAAACTTGCAGAAATAGATCCCTGATGTGACAGAATCCTTTTAGAGGAAGAGCTGCACATTACAAGCTGATTGGGACAAAGCTCGGGGGGGGGGGGGGGGGGGGGGGGGTCACTCATGAATATATGTATATATAACGTGAGTTCAAAATAAGGGGTTTTTAAAACACCATTTTTATACATTTTTTACATACAGAAGGGTGTCATATAAAGGGGTATAGATTGAATAGAAAAGGGTTGTGTTTTATTCAAGAAAAATTCACAGGTTAGGATATTTATAAATAGGCCATGAACGCACGTTATATAGAGAATATATATATAGTGAACCCTCCGAGGGACAAAGCAACATGATGATTGATGTCATTAGATATATTTTCTACTTCACATATGGCCCACAACTTCTTGATGGCCATGCTTGGTTATAGTAAAATCCCAATTTCTTTGACTAGTTTAACCCAAGACTGAATGGAACAACACCTCATCTTTCCTTTGCTTCTAGTACCACACAAAATGACTCTTCATCCCATGATGTGAAGCAAAGTGATGTGCATAAAACTTCTATTAACACTGTCATAATGACTAAAAGTAGTGTGCTTGAAATTCCAAGCCCTAAGGCTAGCTACTAACATCCCTACCAACCCATACCACTAGTTCAACAAAGTTGAGCTAGCTGCATCCGAAGTTGCTCCAAAGGAGGTTGCTTAGACTCACCTCCCAATTAGCTCTACTAAACCTGACCCTCCTTCTAGTCTCAAACCTTTGATTGTTTGTCAACCATTCAACATCATGGATGTTCATTTGGCTAGGAAATTCAATTCCTCTTAAAGAGGATTGCCTACTCCAAATTGATGCCATATTCACTACTTATGGCAAGTTGTTGTAATGATTAATTTAGGCCTTATTGATAATGAGATGATACAAGTTGCTTCTAAATGGCATCCCACTTGGAAAGAGAGTGAACACCTCTACCACAAAAGCCTCTTGGTTCAAGATGAAAATGCTAAAACCCTTTCTCAAAAGTTATTGTAGTCATGTCAACTTATTCCCTCTTATGCTTATGTGATCAAACTTTGAAACTAGTCCTTGATGAACTTGAGCAAAATTGCAATTTCTCATGTCCATTTTTGTAGAAATGATTTTCCCATTGGCTTGAGATTCCTTGTGATGGTAGTCATCTTATGACAATGGCTCAGCAACGTCGTATAGTCAATCATTTCAATATGATCCAACCTACTATGAGACTACTTCCTTGCATTCTAACATCTTGGCTTGACATCTACATTTGTCACAAAAGTTGAAATATCACCCATTGCTTGATACAATTCTGACTAAAAAGGAGTTTCACATTGCTAATATCATCCTTGCTTGATGATCTAATTATTTGCATTTGGACTTGTTGCAAAACGAATTGGTCACCGGACATTGAGAAGTTGAAGACCGAGCACTTGGGGGGTCAAATTGGCTTGGAGGTTTGAAGGGATATGGCCCTTGGAGGCCTTGGGCCCCCAAAAATGTGACACAATGGTTGTGGGGGGGGAGCATTTTTTCAATGGACGCAAGCAAGGAGAAGGTGCCATCGTCACGATTCATGGAGCCTAGGTCTTATGGGGCTAAAAAAGATTGACCCAATCTGACTATGCTAGCATGTTGCTCAATTTTTTCACCCACCAACTCCCATATCCAATCAAAAAATGGTGGATTGTAGAGATAGAACCAAAATTAGTATTTCTCTCTCCTCCCTCTCTCTCCAACAATAGGTTGTCCATGCGGGAGTGAATGGGAAGAAATCGGAATGAAGACCAATTGTCCAGCTTGAAGCAGATTGTAATAGAATTATGTGGATGCTAAGGAGTGATGACCAGAATGGTTTGAAGATCAATGGCATATCTGGTGGCTACCCGAAAATGCAAATATTGAAACGCGAAACCCAAAAATGGCAATAAGTCTCTTTTTAATGGAAAATCGAATCTTTTTTTATAATTCATAATGCAAATCTTGTTTGTTTGCGATAAAAATTGGTTTGATGCTTGGTTGCAACATGTTTGAGGACTGTGCATCAAAAAATTAAGAACTTGTATTTGTAATCATGAGTTTTTAATTTTTCAAAATTCAAAAAGTGTGTTTTCAAGAGAAAATTTGTGTTTTTCGTTATTTCAAACAACCAAATCTTGTTCATGTGGGACAAAATTAAATGTCAAGATGGATTAGAGTATAATTTAATGTCTTGACTCAAAAAATTAGTAATAAAAGATAAGATAAATCATGAAAAATCAAGGAAAATGGAAAAATTTTGATTTTATGCATGGAAAATTTACAGAAAATTATAAATATGTTTGTGAATGTATGTGGGGCTAGGGCATGAGGTTTAGCCTCAACTTATTCCCATTATTTATGTTATAATGCATATTTCTTTCTTTTTACATAAGAAAAACATATTAAAAGTACTCTTTACACCTACCAATGAATGCAAAATCATAAACGGTAGGGAAAAAGGAACCATGGGAGTTAAATATCATTGGAATGTTGATTTTATGCATGTTCTATCATATAGGATTCATTCAATTTAAGTCTTTAAAGAAAGGACAGTAGCACGAATTATTTCGGTGCTACCTTAACAATGATGCACTACATTAGAGTGAAATCATGAAAAGAATTGGTTGTGTACATCCACATTGTTTGATTTATAAGTTTACTTGTTTGTGCATTTCTAGGCATTCACTTTGCATCCACATATGTGAATATGCACCATTGGCAACTTGTATCCACAAGGAAGAATCCATATAAATGGGTAGCAACTTCAGCCCATTCAAAGATTTGGTGTTGACGAAGCTATGAGTCCTGCCCGTATCCACTAGAATATGTGCAACCTTGCCATTAATGAAACATTTGAGTCTAAGTGTATTTTCCCCTTTGTAACCGGTCCATGCATCATGTGAGATGGTATACAAGGAAACATGAGAATCATGATTACCACGTGGATCAAAAGGAAATCCATCCATGGGATCATAGAATTCTTCGTTGGTGGCATGCTCTTCTTCATGAATCTCTTTAACCATTGGGTATGCATCAACATGCAATAAATTTTCCTCTTGATCTTTTTCTTCTTCAACTTCCTCTTTCGGAGTGATCACCATGTTGATTTTTGAGTTCTTAGCTTTACACTTTAGCTTATGATCTTGTGACCACTTCCACATCTCCCACTCTCTTGATAATCTGGTATGGCCCATTGAACATGTGTGCCAACTTATTGCTGGATCCAACTTTAAGGGAGGCATATCTAGACTTAGGCACTTTCAAAAGCACCAAATCCCCTTCTTGGAACTCCACATGCCATCTTTTGTCATCAGCATAAAGCTTCATTTGATCTTGAGCTCTCTTCAAGCTAGCTTTACACTGCTGAAGTAAGGCCTCCATTCTATCCAATTCTTCCTTGCTTTGTGGATTTATTTTATCATTGAAGATAACCACAAGAAGATGTACCTTGTAGCCATAGAGGGCCTCAAAAGGTGAAACTCCAATGCTAGCATGTGTGGAGTTATTATAAGCAAACTCAGCCAAGTGCAACCATGAGTCTCAAGCATGCTGCACATCATGACAGAAATGCCTCAAGTAAGTTTCTAGCCATTTTTTAACCCTTTCTGTCTGACCATCTGTCTGTGGATGGTAAGCAGTGGAAGGGGATAATTGAGTGCCCATAGAGCTGAAAAGTGTATGCCAAAAGTTACTCATAAACTTAGCATCTCGATCATGCATAATGACCTATGGTAAGCCATACAATTCCATGAATTGGCTGGCTACTTGAGAAGCATTATACAGAGTCTTTGTGGGAATGAAATGGGCTACCTTTTTGAGTCTATCCACAACTACATAGATGCTGTCCCAACCTTTCTTGGTCACCGATAGGCCGGTAATAAAGTTCATAGTGATGTGTGTCCACTTGCTTTCAAGCATAGGCAATGGCTGAAATAAACCAGCTGGTTTTAAGGTGTTGTCCTTGTTTTGCTGACAAGGTATGCAGCCCAAGACAAAGTCTTTCACATCTCTCCAAAGGCCCTTCCATTAAAAGCTTTTAGAAATTTTTTCATAGGTCTTAAAGACTCCCAAATGACCAGCTATAGGGGCTGAATGCATCTCCTGCATGATTTTCTACTTGAACAAGGAAGCATGAGGGATGGTGATTCGGCCATTATACCATAAAAGCCCATTTTTCAGCTGATACGAAGAGTTTTCCACACATTGTCCTTGCTGTAATTTCTGAAATACATTGTTGAAATCAGTGTCTAACAGGTAAGCCTCCTGAAGCTCATGTATCCAATCCTTGTGTAGCTTCATGATAGTATAGACTTTACATGCCCATATCCTAGACAGGGAATCAGCCACTACATTGTCCTTCCCATGAGTGTGGGTGATGTCAAAGTCATAGTTCTGTAAGGTGGCTACCCATCTCCTTTACTTCGGAGTGAGATTTGACTGAGACAAAAAGTACTTGAGTACTCTATGGTTGCTTTTCACTCTAAACCACCTACCATACAAATAATGATGCCATTTCTTGATGGCATGAAGGATGGCCAGCATTTCCTGATCATAGACATTCATAACCCTCTCATAGGCATGAAGAATGGCTCTCAAAAGCTATGACCCCATGTTCTTGTAGCAAGACTGCACCAATTCCTCTCCCACTGGCATCACACTGAATGGTGAATTCCCTAGAAAAATTAGGGCATACCAAGATAGGGGCTGAAGTAAGCAAATCTTTCAACTGATTAAAGCTTCTTTCTCGCAATGCATCCCAAAAAAATGCTTCTTTCTTCAGCCTATGAGTGATAGGGGCTGCAATAGTGGCATACTGCCGAATGAATCTGCGATAAAATGAGGAGAGACCCAAGAATCCTCTCAAAGAGGTAGTATTTGTAGGTGTGGGCCAATCTCTGACACACTGCACTTTCTTCGGGTCAGCTCTAATGCCTACCTCACTGACAATGTGCCCCAAGTACTCAACCTCAGTCTGCATGAACAAATATTTTGTCTCCTTAGCAAAGAGTCTATGTTGTCTAAGTATATCAAATATCTGTCTCATGTGCATAAGGTGAGCTTCCTTTGAGCGACTATAAATGAGGATGTCGTTGAAAAATACCAATACAAATTTGAAAAAGTAAGGCTAAAGTATTTTGTTCATGAGGCTTTGAAATGTGGTTGGTGCATTAGTCAAGCCAAAGGGCATGACTAAGAAGTGATAGAACCCATGATCAGTCCTGAATGCACTCTTTATCTCATCCCCTTCACGCATGCGTATCTGATGGTAGCCGGATCTCAAATCAGTCTTTGTGAAATACTTAGCTCCGTTCAACTCATCTAACAGGTCGTCCACCCTAGGAATAGGGTATCGATTCTTGATAGTGATCTTATTCAGATCTCTGTAATCAATGCACATCTTGAAAGTGCCATCTTTCTTTTTGACCAGCAAGACAGGTGATGCAAAAGGGGATGAGCTAGGCTCAATGAATCTCATATCTACTAAATCCTTGACCTGTTTGGCCACTTCTTCTCTTTCACATTTCAACAACCTGTAAGGGGGTTTATTGACCAGCTTGGAGTGGGGCTCCAAATCAATGGGATGATCAACTACTCTCTTGGGAGGTAATGCTATAGGTAACTAAAACAAGTCACCATACTCCACAAGTAGAGCCTTAAGGGCTGAATTATCATGCATTTTTTGGGGATGATCTACATTTTCCTTGTTTAATTGCAGCACAAAAAATTGGGAGTATTTCTTGAACTCTTTCTTGAGCTGTTTGGCTGTAATAAGCTAAAATTCACTACTCTTTTTAATTCCCTGCAGGTGAACAAGCTATCCAGCCCTGAAAAACTTCATATACAGCCATGAAAAATCCATAGAAATGGTGTCCAAAGTTTTCAGCCAATCACAGCCCAACACAATGTCTATCAGCCCCATATTGAGTGCAATCAAATCCACTTTCTGTTCATAATTTTCAGTAAGCTTAATAGGTATAGCTGGGCATATATGAGTACTAATTTCCGCACTCCCATTGGCCACTTGCACCCTCATTGGTTGCTGTAAATCAAAGACAAAAAATTTCAGCCTGTCCATGACTACTCTATTTATGAAACTCTGTGCTACTACTATCTACCAAGACAAATACATCTTTCCCATGAATTTTTCCTTGAAGATGAAGAGTGTTGGGGCTCTTAGATCCTATCCAAGCATCCAGGGAGATAGTACAAATAGTGGCAGTAGCATGTCAACCATTCTATCACCCATATTTACATCTACATGACTGCCAGGGTCAAATGGAAAGGTGTCAGCCGGGTCAAAGAATTCTTCTTGCCCACATTCCTCTTCAACCTCATCATTTTCGTCAGTGATTGCAAAGGCACTTGCATCCTCATGATCCTCATCAGATTCATCAAAGACTAACATGCTATGTACCCTTCCTTTTGCATTCTTGTAAGCACATTTAGATGCATGCTTGATTGTATACTTTTTCCCTCATTTAAAGCAAAGTCCTTTTTTTTCTCTCTCTTTGTAGAGGTCCATCAGGATAAAGCGTTACCACCAAAAGCTCAAGCATTTTTACCCCTACTGTCCCCTTGTCTATTTTCAGCTCTTCCTTGATTTGCAGTCCTGAAATTACTATTTTGCCTAGAGGCATTAAAGGTGGGGTATGTGGGGATTTTCGGGGTGCTAAATGGCATATTTCCACCACCATAACCTACCCCAAACTGCACGGGCCTTACAATGCTTCTTTGCTGCCCAAAATGTGATTGCATAGGTCCTCTTTGCTATCCAAATAGTGGCTGAGATGCCCCTCTTTGCTGTCCATGTTGAAATGAAGCATCTCGGTGGTACTTACGAGAGTACCTCTCAGCCAACTCAATAGCTTTGAAAAAATCTGATGGACTTTGGGCTAAAACATCAGCCGAGATTTGGGGATCCAAACCATAAATGTACTTGTGAAGCTTTGCATCGTCACTAATGGACTCAACATACATTGTGAGATTGAGGAATTGGTTTGTGTAGTCACGCACCGTCATTCCATGTTGCTCTAAGCCATACCATTGCCTTGCAAGATTTTCCTTCTCAACCGAAAATACAAAGAATTGAATCATAAGAGCTTTGAATGCATCCCAAGTGTCAACAAGCTGCCAATTTTTCCTTTTTATGTACCACCACCACATGTGGGCAAAGCCCTATAAGTGTATCGTGGCAAAGTGTATCTCTTGATCGTCGTTTCTTGGCATTATGTCAAAGTAGTCTTCAAACTTTGAGATCCATTCTTCTAATTCAGCCGGGGAGGATGACTGGCCATTGAACTTTGAGAAAATGATTTTGTCTCTCAACTCCCTTTCATGGCTGGGAGGCTGTCCCATATATCCAAAGTGGGGTTGATCGGCTGCCAAGAAATGACCCATCGTTTGAGTGATTCCTTCCAAAAGATGGCTGAGCACACATAGGTGGCATGGGCATAGGTGGTGGCTGAGAGTTACTTCTCATCCCATTGTTTATGGGCTCCTCATGCCTTTGTGAGGGCTCTCCTTGCTCAAAGCTAATGTTGGGAATGCTGATTCTTCCCAAAATACCTTGGGTACTTGCATAGGCTGCATTCACGGATGGGATGGTCACTCTTTCAGTTTGCATGCTTGGTCTATCCTCTTTTTCCTTGCCTTTCATTTGGGAATCCATCCACATTGAGAACTTAGCTGCAAGTTCTTCCATGGTAGAGGTCATTTGGCGCATCTCCGTCACCATTTGAGTTTGACCTTCCATTACTTCCCTATGCCTCTATGCATGTCTAGTCTCGTGTGAACTGAGGGTATGATTGATTGCACTAAGACTTTCCATGGAGTGAGAGAGGTCTTACTCCTCAACCTCAAAGCTGGTTTCATCCCTTGGGGTACATGCATCCCTTATCTATTGCTGAACATCTTCATTTTCTTTGTTTTTCCCCCTGTTACCCACCATGTCTAGGTGCAGTCTCGTGAGACCACTTGTCACTGTTTTGTCTATAGCTAGAGCCAAACAACTCCAATTGACCTAATTTTTTGTTCAAAATGGAGGCTATCGATGCCCTCTTTGAGATGAGCATAGGTGCGCATTCCTAGGTTTTATAAAGAAATTTTTGTAATCAGAAATGTGAGACTGTTTTGTGCATTCCAGCACCCTGTCCACACCTAGGAAAGGCCTGTTTTGGGTTGTAGGTATTTGGTATGCTCCAAGTGGGTATCCAAAACTGAGCAAGGTTCTTGACAAGGCCTAAAGTTACTCTCCAAGGTCAGCATCTCAATTCTTGGGAGTGGCAACACCTCTGCAAATGCAAGCAATTTCTCTACAACACCCTGAAACAGTCACAAGAGGGCTAAAATTGGGTTCCCCTTGTATTGCACTATGGGATTCACTCTTTGCTTGGCATCATGCATCACTTGAGCATCCCTTAGCATGTTTGGCATCACTTCAGCATTACTGAGCATAAGAATAAGCATTCCCATGACCATATCAAACAAGATAGGCTCTCATACATGCATAATCACTGCCATTACTGCATATATGACTGCATAGGTGTATCCAATGATACATACATCCATCTTCAACCCAAGTAAAGCAATGCATTCCTATACATCACTGCATACATAGCTATATGTGTATCTAAAGATACATTTGTAGATACTTTTGCTAAGGAACATCCATACATCCCATGCACACAAGAGTGTGTCATGCCATAGTCATCAAAAATTCCATCATGCCAAGTCAATTTCTCAATTTCCCAAGAAATACCTGCACTTGCAAATGAGTTTTGTGCTCCGGATCACCAGGAGGTGGGCAAATTTTCCCCTGGGTTGGGTTGTGCACCCCTTCAGGGTTTTTGATGGCAAGGGGGGGTCACCCCTCTTTTGTCTTGCCACCTCCGGGCTTTTCCTCACCCGGAATATACATGGCAGACATTTATTAATTAAACACCCAACATGAGATGCATTTTAGGAATGGAAATTTTGGGCTCTTCATGAAGTGCATGGAATTGGAATTGGGAATAGGGATAGAGAGCTTACCGGCAGTGACTCACTACCAACTCACCCTTATACAATGGATTTATAAATCAATTCTTGGCTCAACCAATTCACAAGAAGCCAAACGGGTTATGGGTAAGCAAAAGTATAATCTCAATGAAGCTTCAACATGAATAAAATCCATTCCAATACCATAAAATCAAATAAGAATGACTGAGATTAATATTTAACATGCATACAATATTTGGAACTCCTATTGCCTACTTGGACTCATCCTCTCAAACAAGTGGATAGGATTCAACAAGAGGCTTAAATGAGAGCCAAGAATCGGTTACCTTGTGTTGTTTGATGAAGATTGTAGCCACTAATGCCACTTCAGTCCTTTATGAGAGCTCCAATTTGATCCTGCATGCTCCATAGCTCCAAAATGGTTGTGCTCCGCCAAGAAGAGATGAATCCAAGCTTGGGGAAGAAGGATTCTTCAATGGGGAGAGGGCATTGCTTGCATAGACCGATCAAGAGAAGGATTCTTTCCAAATGAGCACCCCATAATGCCTTCCCGCTTCCAAGAATCCTTCAAATATTGAGAATGGGCTCTAATGTGGCTGTAGCTTGAAGATAATATGGCTCAAGACCTTCCCATGAATAGTTCTTGATGAAATTGAAGCTCTACTTCCATAGCCATGGTTGCCCACAATTGTATGTTTTCAAATCTTGCTTCTAATCTTTTCTCATGCTTCTTGGTGGCCAAATCTTGAGCTAGGGTTGAAGAGTGAACCCCTGGGACCAAGAAAATACCAAAATCTTTAAGATTCTTAAGCTTGATGCCAAGCTTTCATGGTTGCCATGAGCTACTTGTGACTAGGGTTTTGGGAAGCCAAGAATGGCCACGAAGGTGGAGAAGAAGGCTTCAACCTTATCCAAATGACCTGCTAGAAGTTGGAAATCAGAGCCAAGATGAGGAAGAAGCTCAATATGATGATCATTGCTCATGGTTTTCAGTCCAAAATTTGCGCCGGATTTTATGAGTCTAATCCTGGAGGGTTGGGAATGATCACTACAGCCTATACACTACTTAGTTGGTTGGGGATGATAACTACAGCCTATACACTGCCTGGTTGGTTGCTCTTGAACTCCAGAAATGCAAGGAAGAAGGTTGACACTCCATGGAAGAGAAGGGAGCAAGATTTGGGGTTGATTACCTCCATGGAAGCTTGCAAGAAGCTTGAGAAATGAGGAGAGAGAAGACCCTCCCTAAAAAGTTACCCAAACTAGACTTTCTTCTAACTCATGTGACCACGGTTACCAAGAGTTTACCTTCAAAATGGGCCAAAAATGACCCATGAGCTGCCAAAGTCAGTCTTCCTTCCTCCAACTTGGTCCAAGCCACCATTAATGCTTCTGCCTATAGTTCTTGTGGTCCAAAGATCTTTGGGAACTCCCCTACTACTCCCTGGACCTATGTACCTGTGACTCAAAGATCCATGTAACTAGAAAGTTGTAACTGGGTAAAATGGAGGACTAACTGGGACCAAGAACCTAGGCTCTAACACCAATTGTCAAGGAGAGGGATTGGGAGAGAGAAAGAAGAGAGAGAAGACTGCAGAGAAGAAGAAGAAGAAGAGTAGAAGAGAAAGAAAGACATGCATGAGGAGAGAGAAATACTAGAAATGGAGAGAGAAAGACTAGAAGAGAGGGAGAGAAGACATGGAAGCTTGGAGAGCAAGGTGAAGGAGAAAGAAGACCTAAAATAAATATCTGGTGATAAAAAATTAAGTCTCTCTCACCTTATATACCAGCCAGTGTAGCTCGTATTTCCTTGTTATTAAGTTCCCCCCCCTCTCTTACACTCCCAAGACTCAAAAATTTTCCCAAACTTTTGCATGTAATGCCACCAAGTATGGGCATAACCTTCAAGATGAAGAGCCGCAAAATAAATTTCGGTCTCTTCACTTCTAGGGTAAAGGGTGAAGTACAATTCAAGCTTATTGATCCACTCCTCCCATTCTGAAGGTGATGCATTATCTCCTTTGAAATTAGTGATATCGATCTTCTCTTTATATTTTTTTTCATTGTAAGATGGATGTCCAGGAGATTATTGTCTCCATGAATCTTTATTCCATGAATTTTGTTTAAAAGTAGGTGGTCCAAAACCATAAGATGAGGGTTGTCCATTTGAAACATGCTCTTGGCTTGGAATGTCATGGGCTGACCATCATGCCTTCCACTTTCATGAACTTGATTGTTGACTGCATTTCCTTTTTGTGCATTTGAGGGCTGATGATAAAAATTCTTGTAGAAGGGGTAACATCCATGATAATCATTGTTCCATCGAGTGTTGTCATGTTCCCCTTTATGTCAATGATTATCCTTTGGACTACTAAACTGAGAACTTGGGGTATGAATACCATGAATTTGTGAAGGATGATGGTTGCCCCTGACTCTAGATGGCTCTCCCCTTTCAAAGGTGTGCATTACTGCCTGAGACTTTTCTTTGTTTGGATGGGAAGGATTACCAACAAAGGAAATTGCATGGGAGTCTTCATTATTTTGAGGTTCACTTTGTGGTTTGCTTTCGATTTCCCTTATGACTGAGATAAGCTCTTGAAATAAGAATGTATTGCTTTGCTACAATTCAGAGATTTCTTGGTTTATTTATGCCATCCCTTGCAACAAAACTTGATTCATATGGGTTAAACATTCATTCAAAGCCTTAAAATCCTTAGAAAGGCCTTCATTGACATGTCCCAACTCTTTTGACAATAGGAGATAATCATTCCCTACATGCTCTTCATGTATGTCTTGTTGTCTTTGATGCATGTTAGGAGAAATCCCAATGCTTATTTCTTCATCTACCTGATCAAAATTTTGGGATTCAATTGTGTAATTTTGATCCTCTTGGCAATCTGTGACACTATCATTCAATGCCTCAGTAATAGGGTCTTTCTTCTTATTCCTGGCCATTAGGAAACAATGTTGTAGTAGTAGATAGTTTGACACTTAACCCCTTGTTTCTCTCTAAATATGGCACCAATCCCAATGATTAATAGCTCTATGGAAATATTATTATATGGGGATATACCATGGTTAATAATATATCAACTTGCAATAAGGTATATAGGTAGAATGAACTCAAACATTGTATTCCAAACCGTCTGTTTAGGTGTAGTCCACTAGACCCCCTATCAGTAAATTGACCTTAACTTTTTATTCTAATGTCGGAATTACAATTTTTTTAATTAAAATTGGAGCTTAGGATCCCCTCTTTGAATCAAGCAATTAAGATCCCAAATTAGTTCAGGATATAATTTTCTATAATAGGAATTGTGTACCTATCCAGAGAATTCCTACAACCTGTTAACACCCTATGGAAACCCTGTTTGACCCTATAGGAATATCCTGAGTGAAGGAAACCCTTCTAAAACACTGTAGAAACTAGGAGAGATTTATGGGACACTTGTAGGGCTCAATAAAAACATGTAAATGGGTATATACCTATTGTTTTATATGTCAAACACCTATAGGTGTCCTAAAAACACAAGTTGCTCTACCCCTCTTCCAATGGTTCACCAACCACTTATGGAGCCCTGATTATTGCTCATCAATGTTGTACTTGGGCCATACTCTGATGATGGAAATGTACTTGCACCTAAATTTGAAAATAGCGTGGGATTCGAGACAAGAGGGGTGTGTAAAGTTTCACCTCAAGCTGGGTTGTGTACCCCTTCAGGGTCTTAATCGGGAAGGGAGGATCACCTCTCTTTTGTTTTCCTAACTCACCTGGCATCCGCTTTTCCTCATGGTAACCAACATGGAAAGTACATTCTAATGGCTAATCAAACAAGGATGCTATGAATTGACTGAAAAAGCCTTTGAACTTTTAATAAAATGAAAGTGGGTATTGGGAAATGATTGAATTGAAAAGGCTATGGATTTAAATCAATAAGACCAATCTTCAAGTAGAATTGAAAAGGCTATGAATTGAAAAGCATAAGACCCCATCAATAGACCAAGATTTAAATCAATAAGACCAATCTTCAAGTAGAATTTGTCCAATATGATTGCTCCAATGCAATCAAAAGAAGTCAATGACTTGATAGGAATCCACAATAGCTTATTGGAGAAGATCCTTTGCGCTTTAGTGAGTGTAAATTCTCATTAGAATCATGGATTCCATGAATTTTCAGACATGGCCATGTTCAAGAGATTGAAAATGCTTTCAAAATTGAAGAAATTCTTCAATGTAAGCCCAATCTTTGAGGAATACCTTTAATTTAACCTTCCCGGGGTTATAAACAACAGAAGCCCCATGAATTGAAGCCTTATTGAAGCGAAATTTGATGAAGATTGATGGCTGCCCTGTTTTTCCCAATTCTGAGATGAAGAAATTGCTTCAATCTTACTTCAATGTTATCAATGAATTAAAGCCATGTGGATAAGCAAGCTCCAGGAGTGAATTGCCACCAAGGTTCCCTTCATTTGCTTTAGGAAATCAGAGATTCTCTGTTGCTATCCAAAACTGTCAATAATAGGGTTCCATAGGAGAGAAGAAAGTCCATAATAGAGAGAAATCTTGCCAAAGCTTGAACAAGACCAATAGGCAAGTGCTTTAGAGCATTATTCATGGTTAAATGGAGAACCATAGCTCATTTTATGGATGAAACATGTAGGAATATGCAGCAAGCACAATTCATGTTGCTGCCTACTGCAGTGTTCCTCGTCGAGAATGAAACATAGTGTGACATTCCACCATTCCCTGGAAAGCTTGAGAGATGGAGAACAAGGCTATGAAGTCCTTTGGCAAGATAGAGATCACGGGCAAGAGATTTGATCAACCTTTGGCCATGAATTCTTGAGAGAAGCTTGAAAGGAAAGGGAAGAGCTCCTGTTCTTGAAAAAGTAACTCAAGTTTAAACCAAACTAAGTCATGCAACCCTCATTTTGTCCAACACTCTTCATGGACCAAAATTGAGCCATGACCTGCTAAAATTGACTGGAACCCACCATTATCCACTACTTCATGCCAAGAATCTCCATCTTAGTCACGGTTTGTGACAGATCTCCATGTCAGACCATGGTTATGGAAGAACGAACTTCTGTAATTTTAACTGCGGTTTTCACTTCCTAGTCATTGCAACTAGGTCTAATACATGAAAATGACTTGTGACAGGATCTAAACTAATGCTTTTATACCAATGTAATAAAGCTAAATTCCACAACAAGATTTTAAACTGAGAATATAAGAAATAGACATAAAATTTCAAGTAGCCATAGCCAAGGTGGCTTGGCAAGAAATGATATTATCAATGTTTGTTGAGAATCAAATGATGAGAGGCTGCAGCAAGGTATGCACCCTAAGCTATGGTGGCCAAGAGTATTCACCCTCTGTAACGTGTCCACTTGTATCTTCAGGACACATCTTAGCAGTCCATCAGAAAGGGTGTCTAGAAAGCTCCGCTCGGCACTCCCATGGAATGTTACGGGGTTTGCGATCTAGGGCTTTCTATTCCGACCATTCCCACTTAGGATCGACTTGAATTAGGGTTTCCCTTATTGGTCATTTCCTAATGACAACTAGCGTCGGCGGACCCAAGCGAACTACTTTACGCAGAAATGCTAGTTTCAAAGCGGATTCACACTGCACTTGGTTCAAGGAGAATGGAAAACAAGAGGGATGCAAAGCTCAACCTCTCTGCCATAAGGCATACTCCCATTCTGTTCCCCTAAAACTGTGTCAATCGGGCTCAATTATACTCTAGGTCAATGCTTTTGTTCTTCGTGTTCTTTGACGATCTTCCTATTGTCCACCATCGTGATTTGAGAAAAGTTATCGGCCAACCAAGACCACCCATCCGTAGGATGGACCTATGGCCCATCCTCCACACTTTCCTCAGGTTGTTTTAGTTATTTAATTACCTAACGCATTAGTTGGACATGTAACAACCATCTTCTTTAATTAACCCATTAGGCATTGGTTCCTTCACGTAATCTTATCACTTGACATAGAAAAGTAATATTAGACAAGTTCCTTATTAACAAGTTATCATATTTATCTTTGAAATACAAGGAGTCCAGCCCGTAGGCTTATCCACAATCCGCCCGAAGGCTATCCAGCATTCCACAGGGATCACTAATTCAAGTTTCTGCCCGTAGACTAGTATGCGGGCCTTGAGATCCAATCCCGAGTCATGTTACCCTCTTGTGTAGGGCTCGAAAGGCAAGGGATTTACGGCCAGAGCCCCCCTGGCACCCAAGCATCCTCCGGCTCCAAGTAGCGCTCAACAAAGAGACCTCTCACGGCGGGTTCGGCCCACTTTCCCGGTGCGGTCAACAAGCCCCTTGGTTAGGGTCAAGCAAGCAGTCGTCGGGGGTAACTGAAGCTGCCTCTCCCTTCAGGACTTCAACCTGAAGTATAGACATCCATTTATCTTTTAATTCATTGATCAAACAAAGCCAAACAGTGCTCTAAAATCTGTAGCAAGCACAAACATTTCCATTGATCATTTTTGTTGGCAAACTGCTAAGGAATGAATCCTTCCTTTGGAATGTGTCTTGCACTCGATCCGGGATGACTTGCAACTTGGCAAGGTTCCCTATATCATGGGTTAAGGTGTACCCTATTTACTCGACTTGATCAAACCTTAAGTTCATTGGTTATTTCAGTTTATCGGCTGGTCATTAGTTTCCAATCAATCTTCTTTACTCAAGAAACATACTAAATTAGGATGATTATTCATCCTTTTGCAAGATAACTTGCGTAAGGACCTGCCATCCTCGTTGCGAGAATTTGGCCATTCCCTTGTGATCCAATCACAAGATCATATGACTCCACACTTGTTGCACAAGTGTCACATTGAATGGAGTCACTTTACAATCTGTTCCTGATTACATTAGGCTGACGTCGTCAGTCCTAGAGTTCCAAGTTCAATCTCGAAAGATTCTTAGGGACAAACCCTAGTTCACTTTCCAAATATGTTTCACTATCCCTACATTCGGTGAATGTGGGAAGTATTTTGGGTAAAGGAGTTTCACTTTTGTTAATACGTATCGATTAGGTTATGTATTAATTCCTAGTGAATTTCTTGGAATTTAACTCATTCTAAATGAGTACTTTGAGGTTTAGGTATTTAGGTTTGTGCCAATTTGTTTATCTCTTGGAGATAATTATGTTAACAATTCATAAACGCATGACTCATTGTCTACGCGTAAATTAATTTTTCAACCTTAAATTATCAATTTAAGGTTAGGCATAGGTTAGGTTAATTCCGACTATTATTCCTATAGCTTTGCGAACAAAATTCATGGTAAACAAGCAACCTTTTCCTTGATAATTTATGCAGTTGACAAATGATAATTTCCTAGATTCATACATTGTAAGAATCATTTCATGCTTTGCACTTTCCATGATGATTCATTGCGAAGAGGATATGGGTTAATAATGCGATATGCAGTTTATACATCTAGGCTTAAACGAAGTATACTATTTTAATGGACATTAATCTAATTTTTAATTCATTTCAATGCATAAAGCTATTTGCTAGAAATGCATTTATGCTTCCTCTATTTTGCATGTTCTATTGAAAGTATGAATGACTAAGTTCCTCTGTTGTGAGCATTTACGACAAAAACATATCCTATTTCCAACAATTAACCTTGCATGATTTAATTACAACAATACCAAATAAAAGTTAGGAAGGAAAACCTGGGCTTGGGTTGAGATGTCCACGTGGATGCTGGGAGATGTCCCTCGCGCGGCTACACCTTGGACTTTCTTAGGAGGCATTTCCACCGTGGAAGCAGCTTTGCAACTCCTTTTTGAAATTTCACCATGGCTTCCTTTTGCAATAACTTGCACCGTCTGTCGAAAACAGTTTTAGAAGGCTTCCTCCTTGAAGTAGGGAATTTGAAAAGGGGGATGTTTCATAATCTTTTGTGGATAAGTCCCATTAAAGCCATAGGAGGGGCTTAATGGCCTTGTAAAAAGTCGCACAAACGGGGAATAAATGAAGTGTGGAATCCCTTATGAGGGTTTTTGAGTGGGAAAGGGAGGTGTTAAAAGCCTTCAACATTCTCTTCTCTTTTACGAGTGGGGAAAAAGAACAAAGCTCCAAGGGTATTTTGCATGGGGTTTCAAGAGCACAAAGGAAGGGCTTAAGCGGGTTTTTATGACAGGGGGTTTCAAGCCCAAAGGAAGGGCCTTAAGGAGGATTTTTTAAAAAAAAACGGGGAGATAAGACCTTAAAGGTCAAAACCCTTTTATGGGGGGGAGATAAAGGGGCTTGTAAAACCTAAGGGGGGAATTTTAGGGGGGTACCTTCGAAGCCCGAGGAAAGGGGCTTAAGAGAGATTAAAAGCATGAGGGGGTAATAAACCCAAAGGAAAGGGGACTGAGAAGGCCCCCCCTTTGGAAGCTTCTAAGCTTCCAGAAGCTTACATGGGAAGGGGGGAGGGGAACGAAGATTTTGAGGCTGTCTATTGGTGGCGACGCCCAGGCGGCTAGCGGCTTTGCAGCTCCTCCTCGGCTCAGGCGACCCTCCTCTCTCCCTCAAGCAGCACAAGCGCAGACTTCTCCCTTCGTCTTTTGTATGGCGGCAGCACGGATCATGGCAGTGCCTCATTCCTTCACCCCTTTCTTGTATACCCCATGGTTTAAATTGGGGAGGGGAGGGAGATCCTCCCTCTCCTACGTTTCGACTGGCATGGCACTAGGGGTGAGCAAGCTCTAGCAAGGAGCTTGCTGGACATTCTATTCCCCTCTCCCCCTCCAGCACGACCATCGGGCTGGGGGGGAGATTATCATCCCACTACTTTTAAAAAAAGGGGTTCATGCGTGTAGTATTCGGTATTTTACATTCTCTTCCCCTTAGAGGAATCGAGATGTCCTCATCTCGAGATAAACTGGGGATATTGATGGTTGAGAGTGCCTTCATCTATCCAAGTGGCATCCTCTTCGGGATAATCTCTCCACTGGACGAGGTATTCTCTCAAGGTTCTGGATCTCAATTGTCTCTTCCTAACATCTAAGATCCTGTCAGGCCTTAGTTCAAGGACTCCTTGACTAGGCATTACAACTTGTTGGTCGTCAAGTACATGGTTAGAATTTGGTACATACTTCTTCAATAGGCTAATATGGAATACATTATGAACCTTTAGGTTCTCAGGGAGTTGCAGTTTGTAAGCATTAGGTCCTAGGCATTTGAGGATCTTGTACGGTCTGCAATACCTTGGACTTAGCTTCTTGCAATCTCCTAAGGATAGGGAACTCTTCTTTGGGCATACGTGAATGAAGACCATGTCTCCTTCTTCAAAGATTATATCTTGACACTTCAAATCCGCGTATGCCTTCTGTCTATCCTTGGCAGCTTGGATGTCCTGTCTTATTGATTTTATTTGATCATCCATCTCTTCCAACATCTGCCTTGAAGCTTCAACCCTTAAGGTTGGATCTGAGAAGTCTAGGGGACTTCGACAGTCATGACCATACAATGCTTGGAAAGGGGTCATTTGAATGCTTTGTTGGTAAGAAGCATTGTAGGCAAATTCAACTAAAGGCAAGTATTGAATCCACCTCTTCGGCTCCTGACAACAGTATGCTCTAAGCATATCCTCGATGACTTGATTTACTCGCTCTGTTTGGCCATCCGTTTGGGGATGATAAGCATTGCTAAAGCAAATTTGAGTCCCAATAGCTTCAAAGATAGCTCTCCAGAAGTGTTTTGTGAAGAGGGAATCACGATCACTAATGATTCTTCTGGGTAACCCATGTAGCTTGAATATCTCCTTGATAAACAATCTTGCAATGTCTGAGGCTTTATAGTTTGTCTTTACTGGAATAAGGTGTGCAACCTTAGTAAGCATGTCAACCACAACCATGATGGAGTTATATCCTCCCTAGACTTGGGGTAGGCCTACAAAAAAGTCCATACTGATGAATTCTCATTTCATTTGGGGGATGTCAAGCGGTTGCAGCTTCCCTGGCATCTTGACATGTTCGGCTTTGATACGTTGACAAGACACACTCGGTGACATATTTGAGAACATCACCTTTAAACCTTTCCCAATGGTAGCTCTTCCTAATTGCATTAAGAGTTTTGGCATAGCTAGGATGTCCTACAAAAGGGGAATCATGAGCTCCCCACAATATCTTCTACTTGAGTGACTGGCTTGCTGGCATACACAGCCTTGTTCTATAGTAGACAAGTCCACTACTAGTAGAAAATTCATGATACTTAGCGTGCAACTTTTGGTTTTGATCCTTGGTAGAGATTTCCCTTAGCATCTTTTGATAGGCTGGATCATGACATGCTTCCTCTCTAGCTAACTCAAGTATTGGATTGTTTGGAATATATACTTTTGTAGCTAGAGATCTAGCTGTTGATGGATTCTGCAAGATTAGGAAATTAAGGAATGCCTTGCGACTAAGTGCATCGACAACTACATTTTCTTTCCCTGGTCGGTACTTGATTTCAAAGTCATACTCCTCCAACACTTCAATCCACCGACATTGCCTCATGTTGAGCTCATTCTGGGTAAAGATCCATTTGAGACTCTTATGGTCAGTTACTAGTGTAAACTTGTTACCCAACAGGTAGTGTCTCCAAAGTTTTAGAGCATGGATGATAGCTAGCAATTCCAGATCATGCGTAGCATAATTCTTTTTATGAATCTTCAAATCGAACTCCTTATTGAGGTCGAGAAGTTTAGGATAGGTGATGATACCAAACTTTGCTTCAATTTGTCGAAGCTATTTTGTTCGGGAATTGACCATGCAATGGAAGTTTGCTTCTTCAGTAAGTCCGTCAAAGATACTGCAATCAAAGCATAGTTTTTTATGAAGACCCTATACCACCTGGGATTCATTGTATCAACAGAAGGAATTCCAGTAGACCCAGCCAAGGTCAGAGACATTCTGGAGTGGCCAACACCAACTTCTGTCAAAGAGATACGTAGTTTTCTTGGATTGACAGGATGGTACAGGGTCTTTATCAAAAACTATCCTTTGATTACAGTGCCTCTGAGACTGATATACTAAAGAAGCAAGTATCAATTGTATAACTAAAGCAAAGCTTGGTATCAGCACCCATCCTGAAACTTCTTGATCTTAGTAAGAAGTTTGAAGTGATAACTGCTGCTAGCGCACTTGCCTTAGGATGTGTGCTCATGCAAGAAGGTCATCCCGTAGCATACTCTTCAAGAAAATTGAAGATCCATGAAAGGAACTATTCTACCCACGATCTGGAGCTATTAGTTGTCATCCATGATCTCAAACTTTGGATACACTACTTGCTGGGTAACAAATTTACCTTAGTGACGGATCACAAAAGTCTTAAATGGATTTTTACCTAGAATGAGCTCAATATGAGGCAACGTCGATGGATTGAAGTGCTGGAAGAATATGATTTTGAAATCAAATACCGGCCTGGAAAGGAGAATGTAGTTGCTTATGCACTCAGTCGCAAGAGGCATTTCTAAATTCTTTGATTTTGCAAGATCCATCAACAGTAAGATCTCTAGCCACAAAGGTATCCATGCCAAATAACCCAATTCTTGAGCTAGCTAGAGAAGAGCCATGCCATGACCCAACCTATCAGAAATTTCTAAGGGAGATCCCCATCAAGGATCAAGACCTGAAGCTACAAACAAAGTATCAAGAATTCTCTATCAATAGTGGACTTGTCTACTATAGAACGAGATTATGTATATCAGCGAGCCAATGACTCAAGCAGAAGATACTTTGGGAAGCCCATGACTCCCCTTTCTTAGGACATCCTGGCTATGCCAAGACCCTTAATGCGGTCAGGAAGAGCTATTATTGGGATAGGCTCAAAGGTGATGTTCTCAAATATGTTACTAAATGTTTGTCTTGTCAACGCATTAAGGTCGAACATGTCAAAATTCCACGGAAATTGCCACCACTTGACATTCCCCAAATGAAATTGGAAATCATTAGTATGGACTTTGTTGTTGGCTTGCCCCAAGTTCAGGGAGGATACAACTCCATTATGGTCATGGTAGATATGCTCACCAAGGTTGCGCATCTTATCCCTGTTAAGACAAACTATAAAGCCTCTGACATCACAAGGTTATTCATCAAGCAAATATTCAAACTACATGGGTTACCCAAAAGAATCATTAGTGATCGTGACTCTCTCTTCACCTCACACTTCTAGAGGGCTAACTTCGAGGCCATTGGAACTCAACTCTGTTTTAGTATTGCTTACAATCCCCAAACTGATGGTCAAATAGAACGAGTCAACCAAGTCATTGAAGATATGCTTAGGGCACACTTTTGTCGCGAACCCAAAAACTGGATCCAATATTTGCTACTGGTTGAGTTTGCCTACAAAGCTTCCTACCAACAAAGCATTCAGATGACTCCTTTTCAAGCACTGTACATGCATGATTGTCGTAGTCCTTTGAGATTTTCGGATCCAACCTTGAGGGTTGAAGCTTCAAAGCAGATGTTGGAAGACATGGATGACCAAATCAAGTCAATAAGACAAGACATCCAAGCCATCAAGGACAGACAGAAGGCTTAGGCAAACTTCAAACGCCAAGACAGATCCTTCATTGAAGGTTATATGGTCTTCATTCGCATACGCCCAGAGTTCCCTATCCTTGGGTGAATGCAAAAAGCTAAGTCCAAGGTATTGTGGACCCTACAAGATTCTCAAGTTCCTAGGGCCTAATGCTTACAGACTGCAACTCCTTGAAAACCTAAAAGTTCACAATGTATTCCATATCAGCCTATTGAAAAAGTATCTGCCTAACCCTAGTCATGTGCTTGATGATCAACAAGTTGTAATGCCTAGCCAAGGAGTCCTTGAGCTATGGCCTGACATGATCTTAGATGTTAGGGAGAGGCATTTGAGATCCAGAACCTTGAGAGAATACCTCATCCAGTGGAAAGATTATCCTGAAGAAGATGCCACTTGGATGGATGAAAGTACTATTAACAAACAATACCCCCAATTCTTCTCGAGATGAGGACATCTCGATTCCTCTAAGGGGGAGAGAATGTAATATTTACACTACAAAATGTTCAAGACCCTAAATCTCGTGCAAACGCAGTTCAGAGAAATCTCCACAATGGAAAAACCTTGGGCTAAGTGCTCCCTCCATGTGCATCAACAGACACTAGCCCTGCATCGTGTGTAGGAAGCCGTGACTTGAAACCGCAAGCCCACACGGGAACACCCTTCACGGGAAAAGCAAAGGGATAATTTTTGACATTTTTTTATTAACTCCCTCCCCTTCAGTCATTGCATGGCGAGGAGAGGGAGTATGTGTGACCTTGAGTGGTGGAGCGCATGGGGAGGAGGCATGCAGCCTGCCATGTGTGTGGCTACCCTCTCCCCTTCTACCTATAAGAACACCCCCTCCCCAAGCTTGAGGAAGGGAAAGAGGGATTGTGCTATCATACTGTGCCACCGCCACGCTACTGCCGTCTCCACCTTCCCCATCATTATCAACATCATCATCAGCATCGTCATCATCATCTTCATCTCCCTCATCGTCGTCTTCATCCTCCCAATCATTTTTTCTCTCCATGCCATCTGTTGTGATAGAAGCTTAGAAGCTTCTATTGGAAGCTTCCATTAAGGCTTCCATAGTCCTTGTTCACCCCATGCCTTTGGGTTTTCAAAACCATGACTACAAGGCCCCTAATTTCTGCGCGGGGGAGAAATCTCGGTCTAATAAGCAGGCTTGGAAATCAGAAAAAGGGCAAGAAGAGTTTGCGGAATCCAAGTCCACTACACCAATGGCTCCTAAGCAAAAGGCGAGAGAAGCACACGTGGGAGCTTCCACCCCGAGTACACGATTGGACAGCGCCCCGATTCTTAATGCCCAAGTTTCGATAATAGTCTCGCATGAAAAGGATACATTAAGCATGTGTTTAATTCTCGTAGGTAAGTTTGAATACATTGGAAAATTTATATACTCGCATTGAATTACCAAGTTAAGTTGCATGACGAGTACTTATATGGCCAAGGTAGTTGCATTCTTGAATACATATTGCATAAGTTAAAAGGTGGATTTGTCTAAAGGCATCCTTGTTGATAATGCACTTAGCTAATAATTTCCTAGTTGTGACTCGTGTATGAGATAATCTTAGGCGCCCATTGAATGATGTCCAAATAGTTGCAATGCATGGAAAATTGCATGTGAAGAAAGCTACATTTTAGGTTGGGTTAAGTGATAAAAGGAAGGATTAAATTGTCCAAATAGTCACAATGCATGGAAAATTGCATGTGAAGAAAGCTACATTTTAGGTTGGGTTAAGTGATAAAATGAAGGATTAAATTAATGAACGACTCATGGCATTTGCTCATGCATTGAGTTCTTTTATCAAAGCTTGAATGCATCTTCATTAAAAATATTAAAGCTTTGATTTCGTAAGGTTTATAAGAGTTAGCTCTGAATGGTCAATCATTATAGTTTAGGGCAAGGAAAAGTAAAGATCATTGTAGATCTTATAGCTGCATAGAAGGAAAAGGTATATGGCCTTGAAATCGCATAATTGCATGGAATGCTATATCTTGCAGTTATTTACATCTTTTAGGGAAAGTATTTTCATCTCTAAGGAAAGATCACCCCTTATCGTAAGACAATTAGATCAAGTAAGTAATCTGCTTGTAATTGTGTAACTCACATGGGATTCATAAAGGCGTAAATAGTTAGTACGACGAACACCTCAATATGCTAGATAGGGTTAAGCTATGATAAAATTCTGCCTAGTATCGCACTTGGGATTGCTGGCTTATTACTTCCAAATCTCAAAGGTCCTACCCACATTCACGAAATGTTAGGGTTATCTAAACGCCCATGCAAGAATGATATAGGGTTCTCACCCTAAGGATTAACTGACCAAATACTAGACCTCTGTATGAATTTAGGAACCCTAAGGCCAAAGCGTTATCAGCCCAGTAGGGTTAGGGGTTGGATTGGATCAAGAGGACTCCCAAGCCCTACATCTCGACCAAAGGTATTCTTGACCAAGAAATACTGTGTGATGAAATAATCCCACAAGTTAGGTGCGATACCTATCTTGTGCAAAAAGTTGCAACGTCACATGGTTTTGTGTCTAAATCACAAAATAGTATTGCCACTCCTTAGAACAAGTTTGGCAAGTTCTAAGTACAAGTCTAATTTTGAAGAGGATGAGTAGTCATCCTGCTACATCACCCTTCCTTGGGGCTGATTTTCCAAGTTAGGGTAATTATGAAATGCCTAGTAAGGAATTGACCAATCAAGTGAGGACAACGGGGTTGTCCAGGATTTATTGACCATAATATATGGAAACCTAAGGTATTGACAAATTTGGGTCAACAGGGTATAGACCCTAACCCAAGGAAAGAGGGTAAACAAGAACCTCAGCTTATGAAATGCTTGGGATCTTTCCATGTCGCGATTGATCCAAGATCGAATGCTGGAAGCATTCGAGGAGAAGGAATCACACCTTAGCAGTTGGCCGTATAGATGACCACTCGAGTACTTGTGTTTATACACTTAGGAGCATTGTTTGTACTTCTTTGATCAAGGAAATAATGCCAAAAAAATAACTAATGCTTCAAGCTAAAAGCCTAGAGGGAGAGGCAGTACCACTTACCTCTGACTGTTTGCCTAACCCTATCCAAGGGGGTCGTTAGACGCACCGGGTACGTGGACTGAACCTGCCGTGAGAGGTCTCTCCGTGGGTGCTACTTGGAGCAGGAGGATGCTTGGATGCCAAGGGAGGCTCTGCCCATAAATCCCTTGTCTCCAGATCCTGCACAAGAGGTCGATGTGACTCGAGATGGGATCTGGAGGCCCGCATACTAGTCAATGTGCAGAACTTGGAATAGCTATCCCTGAGGATTGCTGGAATAGCCTTCGGGCGGATTATATGATGTATTCAAAAGACTGATAAATAAAGATCAAATGTTGAAAAGGAACTTGCTTGACATTGTTTTTCTATGTCAGTGTCTAAGTTACGTGAAGGAACCAGTGATTAATTGGTTAATTAAGGAAGTTGTTTTTGCTTGTCAAACTAAATGTGGTAGGTAATTAGATAACTAAAGCAACCTGAGGAAAGTGCGGTGGATGTGACCCTGGGTCCGTCCTACAGAGGGGTGGTCCCAATTGGCCGGGAACTTTTCTCAAAGGAATTGATAGCAAGGTAACAATGACTTAGAATCTAGAAAGCTAGAGTCCCGATTTATATTGTTTTAGGGGAACAAAATGGGACTATCCCTTACGGACAGAGAGGTCGAGTTTTGTATCCCTCTCGTTTCCCATTCTCCTTGAACCAAGTGCAGTATAAATCCACTTCGACCTTGACATTTCTACGTAAAATAGTTCGTCTAGGGCTCGACACTAGCTACCTTCTAGGAACTTGACCATTAGGAAAACCCTGATTTAGGTCGGTCCTGAGTGGGAACGGCCGGAATGCTTCCGCTTCATGGAAAACTCGGGAAGACCTAGATTGCAAACCCCATTACATTCCTTGGGAGTGCTAGACGGTGCTTTCTAGACTCTCTTCCCGATGGGCTGCTAAGACGTGTCCTACATGTGGACAGGGGGACACGTTATAGAGAGATCCCTTTTTCTACCATGGGATAGAGAGAGACCCCCTCTTGAGGTAAGAGGAAGAGAGAGGAGAGGAGAAGAAGAAGAGAAGAGAGAGAAGAGGAAATAGGGAGAGAGGAGGAGAAGGAGAGAAGGAGAAGAAGAAGAAGAAGAAGAAGAAGAAGAGAAGAGAATAAGAGAAGAAGAGAAGAAGAAGAACAAGAAGAGAGAGAGAGAGAAGAAAGCACATAAGAAGAAGAAGGAGAAGAAGAGGGAGAGAGATAGGGAGATGGAGAGAGAGACAGAGACAGAGAGAGAGAAGAAGAGAAGGAGAAGAGGAAGAGGGAGCCCTTCCCCTCTTTAGAGGGTGAGCACATAATTCATCTCTTCCCTGCAATTTATTCCCTTTCCTTGTGAGTTAAACCCCCATCGCAACCATGGAAAGTCACCCTGGCACATCATCTCTTTGATGAGAAACAGAGAAAGGAAGATATTCATAAGTCAAAATGTGGCCCCCAAACGAAGGGAGACACACATCAACAATAATCTCGCACTAAACAATAGAGCCACTAGCCAAGGTGTTATTGCTAATACAATTACAACATTGGGTACGGATGATTCATATACAAATATCCAAGTACTAATTACTATCTCTGCTACTCATTGAGACATAGGCATGCACAAAAATTCAGTTCAACAAGTAGATTGAATTTATTTTTCAATAGATAAGGAACTCATAGGGGGATCATAGGTTAATTCTTCCCACAACCATCAATGAACTCGCATAAATTTATGCATATCGCACATTGAGGTTTGGACAAAACCATGTACTCAAATACTTTACATCCCAGTGCTACGCGACAAAGTCATACATGGCATAAAGAACATAAAGGTTACCTAAGGGTTATGTACATAGACAGTGCATGCATGGGAAAGATTATATGACACATACATCGATGGTACACCAATTGACCTTGCATTAAAGTCTTGCTAATATCACTTGTTACTAGTTCATTGGGTTCTTGAAGTTATGCCTAGCTAGTGCACACAAAAAACATTAAGATTATAAGTTAGATGCCTTGAGATCTATCCAATAGTGAATAGGTTTATCAATCCTATTTGGGGTTAGGCTAGACACAACAACAACCTTAGGGTAAGCGAAGAGCTCAAGGATTAGAAAACCCTAAGTCAAAGAAAAGACCGATGCTTTTGTACTGGTTAGGAAGAAGGTTTGGTAATCAATCAAAGTAAGGGATTATTAGAACTCATGTCTTGAGCAATGTTGAAACTTTGACATATGTCCTAGCCGAATGGAGGAAGTGTTAAATACATTTTGCATGGAATCTCTTAGATCCCAAGGGGGAGAGAAAATATACGATGGAAAGATTATCGTGACTATTCCTACAATATTTGGAAAAGGATACCATTATTTTGTTGATTGAACAAATTATGTCCTAAATGTTTTTGCATAAAACTAATTGTTGGAATGTGATCTAGATTATTATTCCAAGTGCCTATGTCTGATGGAAAATGCATGGCAGGGGTCAGTGATAACAACTTGCCATGGAAAAATAAAGGAATGTTTTCCTGAAAGATGATATTAGGCTGATTGCCTTGATTGTGCTTGATTCTTAATTGGATTAATTAAGGAAGGATATTTTGTGTGGGTGGATCATCTCCAAGGTCACACAGCATCTCAACTCGAGAGGGCACTCCTTGATTCACAAGCCGAAGGATGAGTGGTGAAAAGGCCAACCAGAGAAAGTGTGTCTCACTCCTAGGTCGCTCGGGGTCAGTGAAGCTTTAGACACCCCTTGCCGAGTCTAGAACGGATTTGTAGCCTGCCGTGAGCCTAACATTTGGGGTGTTGGAAGATCCTATTCTAGATAAAGGATAGAAATTATGGTGCCATGTGATTTGGACTGACTACTTATGTTGGACAAAAGGGATACATAGATGTCTTGTATGGGTAGGAGACAAAGATTAACTTGAGATAAGTTAAGAAACTTGTTTGTCAAAAGACTGCTTACTCTGTATTCGTGTCTGTGACATAACTTATGCAAACAAACCCTGTTGCCTGAAAGGTTAAATTGAGGAAGTTGATTTTGAATGTCATACATAAATGTGATAGGACCTAATTAGAAAACTAAAGCCATCAAGGGAAGTGGGTGGGCAGAACCCCAATGGTATGTCCTATGGCAAGGTGGTCCCAGAGAACTGGGAGGCTTCTCACAAGGTTTTACCTTCAATCTTTAGATATTGTTAAGTTAGAACTAGATTTATGTCATTTTAGTGGGCCAAAATGGGACTATGCCCTATAGGCAGAGAGGTTAAGCAGCGCATCCCCCTTGTTTTCCATTCTCTTTGAACCAAGTGCGGTATGGATCTCCTTCAGATTGGGTATCTCCGCGTCAAGTAGAATGTCCTGGACCCAACGCTAGAATGTTGTTAGGAGACCATGGCCCCTAGGAACCCAAATTTTAGGTCGATCCTAGTGGGTTTGCCGCAAACATTCCGGTTGCGAGGCAGACTCAAAAAACCCCTTAGGGGGGTCTATTGAGTGTGAAATATGTTGGTTTTTGGGCTTATTTTTTGTTGTTTTTAATGATAAATGGTTGTTTTTTATGACTGATAATTAATTCATACGTAAGTCTAGTATTTGTTCTATCGATCCTTAGGGTGAGAACCCTAGATCATTCTTGTACGGCGATTAGATAATCCTAACATTTCGTGGATGTGGTTAAGACCCTTAAGATCGGAAGTATTAAGTCCGCAACCCAAGTGCGATACTAGGCAGAATTTTATCATAGCTTAGCCCTACCTAGCACATTGAGGTGATCGTAATATACAAACTAATCATACCTTTATGATTCTCATGTAAGCTATTCAATTATATGTGAATTACTTAGTTGATCTAACCAACCCACGATTTAAGATTATCTTTGAGGTGATCGTAATATACAAACTAATCATACCTTTATGATTCTCATGTAAGCTATTCAATTATATGTGAATTACTTAGTTGATCTAACCAACCCACGATTTAAGATGATCTTTCCTTTTTAAAGATGCAAAATAATTTCTTCTAAATTTGCAAGTACTTTCCCCTAAAAGATGTAAGTAACTGCAAGATGTAACATTCCATGCAAATATGCGATTTCAAGACCATAGACCTTTTCCTTCTATGCAGTTATAAGATCTACAATGATCGTTTCCTTTCCTTTCCTTCTATGTAGTTATAAGATCTACAATGATTGTTTCCTTTCCTTGCCCTAAACGATATTAGTTGACATCCAGAACTACTTCTTGTAAATCCCACGTATATGCATCAAATTCAAAGCTTTAGTATTTTAATGAAAATGCATCCTTTCACAATTTCAAACTTTGATAAAAGAGCCTCATGCATGAGCGAATGCCATGATTCCATCATTGATTTTAATCTATCCTCTATCATTTAACCCAATCTAAATTGTAACTATTCATTGCATGCGAATTGGATTATATCAGTTTTATTGACAAAGTTCATAATTTTTTTTTTCTTTCAATGGAACTTTTTAGACAACATTTAACATATGTCTATGATTGACTTAATCACGAGACACAACCAAGAATTTATTACCTAAATGCGTTATGTGTTATATGTCCTATCCTTTGAGAGATGCAATAAGGACACCTTCGCACAAATTCATCTTTTAACTTATGCGTCATACGTTGAAAATGCACCTACTCTTGACCACGGAAGTGCAAGCAAATGCAAGTGCTTGACATGCCACTAAACTTGTAAATTGAATGAGTAAATGCATTTAAATTTTCCTACGTGAATTAAAAACATGCTTAAAGCATCCTTTTCATGCGGAAATGTTATCGAAACCTGGGCATTAAGAATCGGGGCGTTGTCCACTCGCATACTCGGGGTGGAAGCTCCTGCATGTGCTCCTCTTGACTTTTGCTTCGGAGCCATTGACGTGGCAGATTTTTGACTCAGCGAACTCTCCTTGCCCTTTTTTTTACTTCTAAAACTCCCTACTGTCCGCGAATTTACTTCTCTTCTCAAGAATCGGGCCTTGCAAACTCAGTTTTAAAAACCGGGAAGTGTGGGTGAACAGGGCCTATGGAAGCTTCAATAATAGAAGCTTCCAAGCTTTTGGAACACTAACAGATGACGTGGATGGAAAGGATAATGAAGATAATGATGATGAAGACGACGACAACGATGATGATGATGATGATGATGATGATGGAGGTGATGGCGCAACAGGCTAGCGGCAACAAATAAATAGTGGCCGGCAGCTCCACAGGCGACGGCAACAGCTCACAAACCTCCTCTCTCCTCATCCCCCTCAAGCTTAGGAGGGGAGGGTTCTTATAGGTTGTGAAGGGGGAGGGGGGGTAGCCACACAAGTGGCAATCTACATGCTCCCCTCCCCCATGCTCTTCCAACACCACTCATACTTCCACACATACTCCCTCTCCCCACCATGCAACAACTGAAGGGGAGGGAGTTTATCCATTTTAAAAAAAATTGCAAAAATTATTCCTTTTTGTCCCTTGAAGGGATGTTTCCGTGTGGGCTTGCGGTTTCGAGCCACGGCTTCCTATACATGACGCGGGGTTGGTGTTTGTTGACGCACGCGGAGGGAGCACATAGCCCAAGGTTTTTCTATTGTAGGAGGTTACTTTGAACCACTTTTGCACGAGGTCTAAGTTCGTTAATATTTCGTCACGGAAATATTACACTCTCTCCCCCTTAGAGGAATCGAGATGTCCTCATCTCGAGAAGATCTGTGGGTATTGTTGGTTGAGAGTACTTTCATCCATCCAAGCGGCATCTTCTTCCGGGTAATCTTTCCACTGGATGAGGTATTCTCTCAAGGTCTTGGATCTCAAATGCCTCTCCCTAAGATCTAAGATCCTGTCAAGCCGTAGCTCAAGGACTCCTTGGCTAGGCATTACAACTTGTTGATCATCAAGCACATGACTAGGGTTAGGCACATACTTTTTCAATAGACTGATATAGAATACTTATGAACTTTTAGGTTTTCATGGAGTTGTAGTCTGTAAGCATTAGGCCCTAGGCAGTTGAGAATCTTGTAGGGTCCACAATACCTTGGACTTAGCTTTTTGCATTCACCCAAGGATAGGGAACTCTTCTTTGGACGTACGCAAATGAAGACCATATCACCTTCAACGAAGGTTCTGTCTTGACGTTTCAAGTCTGCGTAGGCCTTCTGTCTGTCCTTGGCGGCTTGGATGTCATGTCTTATTGATTTGACTGGTCATCCATGTCCTCCAAAATCTTCTTCAAAGCTTCAACCCTCAAGGTTGGATCCGAAAGGCTTAAAGGAGTACGACAATCGTGCCCATACAATGCTTGAAATGGGGTCATTTAAATACTTTGTTGGTAAGAAGCATTTTAGGCAAACTCAACTAGTGGCAAATATTGAATCCACTTTTTGGGTTCACAACAGCAGTGTGCCCTAAGCATATCTTCAATGACTTGGTTGGCTCGTTCCGTTTGACCATAGATTTGGGGATGGTAAGTTGTACTGAAATAGAGTTGAGTCCCAATCGCCTCAAAGATAGCCCTTCAGAAGTGTGATGTGAAGACAGAGTCATGATCAGTAAAATGATTCTTCTGGGTAACCCATGTAGTTTGAATATTTCCTTGATGAATAACCTTGTGATGTCTGAGGCTTTATAGTTTGTCTTAACAGGGATAAGATGTGCAACCTTGGTGGGCATATCCACCACAATCATAATGAAGTTGTATCCTTCCTGAACTTGGGGCAAGCCAATAACAAGGTCCAAACTAATGAATTCCCATTTCATTTGGGGAATGTCAAGTGGTTGCAATTTCCCTGGCATTTTGACATGTTCGACTTTAATGCGTTGACAAGACAAACATTTTGTGACATATTTGAGAACGTCACCTTTGAGCCTATCCCAATAATAGCTCTTGCTTACCATGTTAAGGGTCTTGGCATAGCCAGGGTGTCCTGAGAAAGGGGAGTCATGGGCTTCCCAAAGTATCTTCTGCTTGAGTGATTGGCTTGCCGGGATACATAATCTCGTCCCATAGTAGGCAAGTCCACTATTGATAGAGAACTCTTGATACTTTGTTTGTATCTTCGGGTCTTGATCTTTGATGGGGATATCCCTTAGCAATTTCTGATAGGTTGGGTCATGACATGCCTCTTCTCTAGCTAGCTCAAGAATTGGGTTGTTTGGCATGGATACCTTTGTGGCTAGAGATTTGGCTGTTGATGGATCTTGTAAAATCAGAGAATTCAGAAATGCCTTGTGACTGAGTGCATCGGCCTACATTCTCCTTTCCAGGACGGTATTTGATTTCAAAATCATATTCTTCCAGCACTTCAATCCATCGACGTTGCCTCATATTGAGCTCATCCTGGGTAAAAATCCATTTAAGACTCTTGTGGTCCGTCACGAGGGTAAATTTGTTGCCCAGTAAGTAATGTCTCCAAAGTTTGAGAGCATGAATGACAGCCAACAGCTCCAGATCGTGGGTAGCATAGTTTCTTTCATGGCTCTTCAGTTTCCTTGAAGAGTATGCTACGGGATGACCTTCTTGCATGAGCACACATCCTAAGGAAAGTGCGCTAGCATCAGTTATCACTTCAAAATTCATACTAAGATCAGGAAGTTTCAAGATGGGTGCTGATACCAAGCTTTGCTTTAGTTTGTCAAAGCTGGATTATTCAGCAGGTGACCATACAATTGATACTTGCTTCTTTGGTAGATGAGTCAGAGGCGCCGCAATCAAAGCATAGTTTTTTATAAAGACCTTGTACCATCCTTTCAATCCAAGAAAACTATGTATTTTTTTTATAGAAGTTGATGTTGGCCACTCCAGAACGTCTCTGACCTTGGCTGGATCTACTGAAATTCCTTCTGCTAATACAATGAATCCCAGATATTCAATTTGTCGCTTGAAAAATGCACACTTCTTCTTCTTGGCATAAAGCTTACATGCCCTCATTGTTTCAAGGACAATGCGAAGCTGGGTTTCATGATCTTTTTCTTGCTTGGAGTATACTAGGGTATCGTCAAAGAAGACGAGTACGAAGTCATCAAGATAGGGCCTAAAGATATCTTGCATTAACCTGTTGAAGGTAGCAGGAGCATTTGTCAGTCCAAATGACTTGACTAGGAATTCAAAGTGTCCATACCTTCTGTTGAATGCCGTCTTTGGGATATCTTCTTCCTTGATCCTTATCTGATAATACCCAGACCTGAGATCTATCTTAGAGAAGATCTTCGCATCTTGAAGACAGTCAAGAAGTTCATCTATTCTTGGAATGGGGGATTTGTTTTTAATGGTCGATTGATTCAACCCTTTGTTGTCAATGCATAGCCGAAGCGCTCCATCTTTCTTCTTCTAGAACAGCACTGGAGATCCCCATGGCGAACTGCTAGGACGGATGTAACCTTGGTCTAACAATTGCTTGAGTTGCTCCTTTAGCTCAATCGCTTCCAGGATGGACATCCTATATGGTCTCCTTGCGATTGATGTAGCTCCTGGCACTAGCTTGATTTCGTGATCGACTTCCCTTTGAGGAGGAAGTTCTGTCAGCTCTTCAGGAAATACGTCTAGGTATTCGTTTAGCCATGAAGGTTCTTCCCTAGATTCTTGATTTTGATCTAGCTTATTTAGTTTAATCAAATAGGCAGGTAGCCCCTTTCTAACTCCTTTTATTATCCATGTTGCTTTTGCCAATTGAATTTTTGGCTTCCCATCCTCTCCTTGAGTTGTGACTAGTTCCCCTTCAGAATTTCGAAAGGAAACTTGGCCCTTTCCACAATGAATGTGGACGTCATTGGATATTAGCCAATGCATACCGAGCAAACATTCATGGACACCTAGGTTCATTACCCTGAATCTTACCAAAGTCGACTCTCCACCCAGTAGGAATTTCACCTTAGCAGTTTGCCTGGTACAAGAGACCTCATGACCATTTGCTAATTCCACAAGTAAGGCAAGTGCATCTTTTGTGGCTATTCCTAATCTTCTTATACAGACTAGTGAAATGAAAGAATGTGTACTACCACAATCAATCAAGGTTTTGAAGCTTTTACCTTGATAATCCGAAGGAGTTTGAATCACCGAGAATTGGCGATTTGGGCCTTTCTTGTGAAGAGCGTCATGAATCGTTGCCCTCTCAATGTCAACTTCCATGGTTGGATATTCATCATCGCCCAACTCCTTGTTGGCAACACTGGCGGTTCTCCCTTTGGCCCTGACGGTGGCTCCTTGGCCATGGGCGGCTCCTTGGAATGGCCCTTGACGTTGTCCTCTGCTAAGCTTGGGACACTACGTTTTAAAGTCATCAGGCTCGTTGCAATGGAAGCAACAGAGATTGCGGCCATTACCTGGTGTAGCTGAGCGAAGTTGTTGATAGCATTCGCCCTAGCTTTCTTCCTTTGTCCCTGGTTTTGGCCTTGCGCTCTCTTAGCCTGAGACTTATACATTTCCTTGTTCTAATCCTTATAAGACTAAGTCATGTTATTCCTTGGCTTGGTTTGTACCTCCTGTATTATTGGCGCAGCTTGAATGAGCACATCCTGTAGATCCATTGGGTGCATTGATTCCAAGCGAGCGTTTATGGGTGGATGCAACCCAGCACAAAACTTTGACACCTGTTGTGTCATATCCATTTGTGGCGCGTACTTTAAGAGAGAGACGAATTTTGAATAGTATGCATCGAGGGATAGTCCAAGCTGCTTTAATTCATAGAATTCGTTCATCTTCTATGTGCGATAGACAAGTGGTAGATATCTCCCTCGCATAGCTCTTTTAAGCTTCTCCCAAGTAACTGACCCTTCCGGGATCCCTTGGTCTCTGCACCATTGCTTCCACCAAATCTTGCTTCGCCGGTAAGCTTCAGTTTGGCGAGCATAGCTTGGTTATTGGGTGCAATACCTACTGCCTCAAAATAATCCTCCATGGATTCGATCTAGACTTCGGCGTCAGTTTGGATGGTCCTTCCCTTACCATCGAATTCTGGTGGCTTGATTTGTTTGAGAAGAAACTTATTCTCTTGAATTACGGCTGTACTTGGTGCAGGGGTCGGACTATGAATCTGCACTTGAGATTGCGCATGGGCATTAAGATCCTTTACGTTAAAAACTTGCTAAATGTTTCTCACATTACATTAATATGCCCAGTTCAGCTTTTAGCCAAGTGACCTAATCACTTAACTCCTTTACCAACACTTACAACCATGACAAACAATGATAAAATACTTATTCATTCATGTGGGCATAGCCCTTTGGAGTACATTTATTTTGAGAAGGTAGAACAAGCTGATATATCAGTTTGGGGAAAATAGGATTGAGTTACATTCAGCTACGGGAACTGAGTAATAATATGGAGTGGGATCATGGATTTTTAGGAATCGATAGGTCATAGGAAGCTTGGGATATCCCTTCTTTTGATACCCGTTTCTCTCATAGCATCCCAGCACGTTGATTCTGTCGGCAAGGATTATTCATCGAGTCACTTCCTCGTACACATATTTTTTATGCTTAACCTTTCAACCGCCAACATGTAGGGTTGTGTTTGCGTGAGCCTCAACAAATATGTACAGCTTCACGATCTTTAAATCCTCCATCCACTTGATTCTCTTTAAGTTGGTTCGAAGGTACGCAAGTCGGTGGGCCACTATGTAATATATTCCTAATTCACTTGTCCATCTCCGTTCCATGTACAGGGGTGAAGGATTGTAAATGCAGTCAAGAATATTCATCATGCCTAGCCTCCGTCGATAATCCAAAGCACGCATTGCAGTCATAAACATAACCTGGAACACCAAGAATTTGTTCCTTGCTTCGCGACTCTGCAGGCCAGCATCCATAAGTGAGCAAGGAAATATTCTTAACGGCAGCATTGCTATATTTCCCCTCATTAACTTTCCTTGTAGATATTAGATCTCGTTGGTTTTCTCTAATACCAACTGTAACATATCCCCCTATCCACTTATAGGACACATCTTAGTAGCCCATCGAGAAGAGAGTCTAGAAAGCGCCGCTCGGCACTCCCAAGGAATGTCACGGGATTTGTGATCTAGGTCTTCCCAAGTCTGCTACGAAGTGGAAGTATTCCGGCCATTCCCACTTAGGATCAACCTGAATCAAGGTTTTCCTAATGGTCAAGTTCTTAGAAGGTAGCTAGCGTCGAGCCCTAGACAAACTACTTGTGCAGAAACATCAGGTTCGAAGCGGATTTATACTACACTTGGTTCAAGGAGAATGGGAAACGAGAGGGTTGCGAAGCTTGACCTCTCTGCCTGTAAGGCATAGTCCCATTCCATTCCCCTAAAACAACACAAATCGGGACTCTAGCTCTATGGATTCTAGGTCATTGTAACCTCGCTGTCAAATCCTTTGAGAAAAGTTTGCAGCCAACCGAGACCACCCTTCTGTAGGACGGACCCAAGGTCACATCCACCGCACTTTCCTCAGGTTTCTTTAGTTATCTAATTACCTACCACATTTAGTTTGACAAGCAAAAATGGCTTCCTTAATTAACTACTTAATTACTGCTTCCTTCGCGTAACTTAAGCACTAACACAGAAAAACAATGTCAAGCAAGTTTCTTTTCAACATTTGATATTTATTTATCAGTCTTTGGAATACATCATATAATCCACCCGAAGGCTATACCAACAATCCTATTCCAAGTTCCGCCCGTTGACTAGTATACGGGCCTCGAGATCCCATCTCAAGTCACGTCGGCCTCTTGTGCAGGATCCGGAGGCAAGGGATTTACGGCCAGAGTCTCCCCTGGCACCCAAGCCTCCTCTTGCTCCAAGTAGCATCCACAGAGAGACCTCTCGCTGGTGGGTTTGGTCCACGTATCCGGCGTGGCTAACAACCCCCTTGGAATAGGGTTAGGCAGACAGCCAAGGTAACTGATACTGCCTCTCCCTCTAGATATTTTTCCTGAATTAGTTCTTTGAGCAAAGAAGTACAAAGAGTGCTCCTAAGTGTACAATCAAGAACATTGCAGTGGTCGTTTTTATAGCCAACTACCAAGGTGTCAATCCTTCTCTCCGAATACATCCAGCATTCGATCTAGGATCAATCGCGACTTGGCAAGATCCCAAGGATTTCGTAAGCTGAGTTGCTTGTTTACCCCTTTTTCCTTAAGTTAGGGTTTATACCACCAAGACCAGCGCTATGCCACTGCAACCTATCCTTCCTTTGAAGTCGTTTGAGAAGTGGGGCATCGACTTCATCGGCCCAATAGATCCTCCCACCAGAAGGAAATAGAACAAATACATCTTGGTATGTACGGATTATGTCACAAAGTGGTGTGAAGCTAAAGCTCTAAAGTGGGACAATGGTAACAACGTGGCCCTGTTCATGTACAAGAATATCATCACCCGCTTTGGCAATTCCCTAGAGCTGGTAAGTGACAGAGGCACTCAGTTCATTAATAAAGTCATGGAAGAGTTGACAGAGCTGTATAAGATCCGCCATCGCAAGTCCATTCCTTATTACCCCAGAGCCAACAGCCAAGTAAAAGTCACCAATCGCATCCTCTGCTCGATCCTAACAAGGACGATTGCCGCACATCGTCTTGATTGGGATGATCGACTTACAGAGGCCCTCTAGGCATACAGAATCTCCCATAAAGCAGCAACAGGACAGACACCCTTCCAACTGGTGTATGGTACAGAAGCTATTTTCCCTGTTGAACTGGAACTGCCCTCTTTGCGAGTGGCTATCAAAGAGTGTTTGGGGGACGATGATTCACTACAACGCCGTCTCCTGCACTTGGAATGTTTGGACGAAACTTGCAGGATGGCTCTACAATGCATGGAAGCCACACAAGCTCGACGTAAGGCTTACCATGACAACTTCATCAAGCACGAGTTCAAAGAAGGTGATTTGGTCCTAGCCTATGATTCACAATTTGACAAGTTTCCTGGCAAGCTTCAATAGCGGTGGATGGGCCCATATAAGGTACTTGCTGTCAACCCTAATGGCTCTGTCCAAGTACAGACCGTTGATGCCTCTGATAATCCCTTCTTGATCAATGGATATGGCCTAAAGAAGTACTTCCCTCCTTGGGGATCTTGACAATCACGGTCACCTGATCCTTTCCCCTGTTGGCGTGGCACTGTAACTCTTATGATGCTACTTCTGATAGCCGTTCTTCAGCCACTCTTGATGGGGTGGACGCAACCCTCTGTCCCCTCAACCCCACCTTCCAGCCCTGATCTCTTATCCTCTATTTTCCACCAGCGGCAGTGCGATGTTGGTTCTAACAAATGGTATTTTTACCATTCCCTTGGCTAATTTGAAAAAAAAAGGAAAAAAAATATACATATCGGTCATGGGAGAAAAGGACTGCGGTCCCTGTCATGCCGACCTATTCTTCGAGAAAAGGTGGAGACACCCTCGGGAATAGGAGAAAAAAAAAACAACAACAACAAAACAAGAAAAAAAAACAACAAGAAAAGAAAAAAAAGAAAAACAAAACTGTTATGGGAGAAAAGGAAGAAATTCCATGTCATAGCAGGCCTCGTTTCAAGACAAGGTGGTCAACACCCTTGGGTGGGAAGCTCGCTGTGGAAAAGGTGGCAACACCCAGTAGTCCAAAAAGTGGATTCATCAATTGACATCCCCAGGATCCAGTTTCGAAGCTGCCTCCCTTGGTACGCTGTGTCATGTGCCTTTCTGCAGAGCGTTTGACAGTCCTCTAGCAGACACCATGTTCCTATGTAACACAACGTTCGATCTGATGGCTACCTCCCTGGGTACGCCTCTTCAACAACTGACGACGCGATCTTCATCGACAAACAATCGAGTGACACGAGCTTTCATCCTAACCGGATGGGGAAGTGAGTATGGTTGCCCTCTGTAACTATCAACAGAGAGTGAGACAAAGGGCGGGGCGAGTGACCAGTCTTTTTCCTTCAAATCAAATGAGAGGTGAGAAGTGTGAATGAAGTGTTGCACGCACGGGATGGGCCTCTCAATGCACAAAGCACGATTTGTTCTTGTGCACTGCACCATAAGGCTCCCTGGCCTTCCTTCTCGCACCATATGCCAGCACAGGGTGGGATACACAGTTGCACCATCAAAGGCTCGACGTGATTCATCCATCAGCTACCTCCCTAGGTGCTACCGCGTGGTCCCTACCACGAAGGACGTGTGTTGTGAAGATACCTTGGTACCTCGTGCAGCCAACAACGATAGTGGACGTGCCATCGACAGTCAACCTTGATTCTCGACAACATGGGCCAGGTTTTTCTAACCCTACACTTTTTGTTGTCAGTGATGTTCATGTTTTAAGTGTGGAGATGTTAGCGATTGGTCTGTTGTGTGGTATTAGGTCCCTGTTGCTCAGTCAACCCTATCCGTTAAGGTTTTAAGCGTGGTGACGTGTCCCTGTGCGTCTACATTGAATACCGCCCTGCATATGCCTCACTTTGATCATGCATGTATACCATGACTTTATTTTACCCTTGTGGGGTCCCTTCCCCACCCACCCGTCCACTGTCACCCCTCCCTTGGGGCTGTTCCTCCTCCATTTCTCTTTTTCCCTTATTTTGATGTGTTTCCTTGTGAACTCACCCTACGTTCACTAAACTTCCAATCCACCTTTATAACCCTGTTTTTCCCTTTGAACTGACCACTTTTCCTTTTTTCCTACCCCTGTTCCGATGCACGGATTTTGAGTTATTAATTTTTGAAGGATTTTGCGTAAATTGACCAATTTTCCATGTGAACGTGCTTTTCTTGCTTGGGAACGGTGATCTGACATGATAATCCTATCCTACCCTTCCTCCCTGACATTTTTTCTTTTTACTCCATGTCCTTTTGATGCACGGTTTGTCCAATATTAATTTTGCGGTTTTTTCGGGACTTTTCGTGCGTCTTTTTGACATTTTTTCATGTGAACCTGCCTTGTTTGCATCGGAATTCTCATTTGACGTGACATCTGTGTCCATCACGCCTTTCCCTACATTTTTCCTTTTTTCTCCCTCTTCTTTTAACTTTTGGATTTTTTATTATTAATTTTTAAAAGTATTTTTGAGTGTCTTTTTGGTGTTTTTTGTATGTGAATGCCTCCGAACCCTATCAGAACTACATTTTAACGTGACATCTCTGTGCCACCTCATCCTCTGCACATTTGTCATTTTTGTTGCACTCTGTTCCGGTGAACCGATCTTCTGTTATTAATTTCCAACCGTATTTGCGTGTGTCCTTTTTACGTTTTTTCCATGTGAACGCGTCCTCTCGCGGTCGAAACTGTGTTTTGATGTGATAGGGTTGTCAACCGCATTCTTGTGCACATTTTTCCTTCTTTCCGCCTTGCATTTTGGCAAGCGGATTTCCCGAAATTAATCCCCATATGTGTTTTTTGGGCCGTTTTTGGTGTTTTTTGCATGTGCATGCCCTTTATTCCCCCCGGAACCCCCGTTGACCTTTTCCCCTATCTTCCCCCTACTGTCTCGTACATTTTTATTTTTACGCCATTTCGTTTCGACGATCGGATTGTGAGATATTAATTTTTCTTTATTTTGATGTGTTTCGTGCGCCTCGTCTCGCGCATGAACGCACGCATTTGCGGTTTTACGTGCCTTGCCATGCCCGATCACGTACGCGCACCCCGTGCCGACGTCCTGGCGCCGTTCTGCTCCCGCCATGGCAAATTTTTTTACCTTGCCCCGCGCACGCGCGCGAGACGGGGGGAACGCCTTCTTTTACTTACTTTATTGTTTATTTTACCAACAAATTATTTATTATTTTTTAAAAAAATTATTATTACCCCCCCTCCCGCGTCCGTTCCAACTTCCCCCCCTTCCCTCCTCTCTCTCCTTCTCTCTGTCTCTCTTCTTTTTGATTTTTTTCTCTCTCCTCCCCCTCCCTCTCACTCCCCGTAACTCCCTCCCCTCCTCCCTCCATCACCCTTCTCCTCTACTCCTTCCCGCCTCTCCTTGGTGCCGCCGTGGTTCCGAGTGGCGCCGCCCTACATTCCCGCCGCCGCCCTGGTGCCTACAACGCCCGCTGTTGGCGGCTGCCGGTCGTCCAGACGCCTCGTGCCGCCTTGCGAATCTCCCTATGCCTGTCGCTTAGGCTCTGACCCGCCCCGCCCTGCCCATCGCCTTGTGCCCATCGCCTAGCTCTGGTGCCTTTCGCCCAGGCGCAGCCCACCGCCAGGTCCTCCTCGTCGCCGCCAGGTCCTCCAGCACCACCGCCCACCGTAGCGCCGCCGGATCCGCCGCCCTACCGCCTTCTTCCTCCTCCTCCTCCTCCTCCTAATCCTCCTTCCCACTAACTTAAGGTTAGTTAGACTAACCTTATTTTACTTAATTACCTTTAATTACTCACACTAATCATAATTAGCTTACACTAACCCTGATTAAGTTAAACTAACCCTAGTTAGGTTAGTTAACCCCCCTAACTAACCCCACCCCCTAGTTAGTTTAACTCAACTATAGTTAGTTTACTAACCCCCCTAGTTAGTTTAACTCAACTTAACCCCCTAGTTAGTTTAACTCAACTATAGTTAGTTTACTAACCCCCTAGTTAGTTTAACCCAACTGTAGTTAGTTTAACCCCACCCCTAGTTCACTAACCTCACGTAGGTTAGTTTAACCCCACCCCCTAGTTCACTAACCTCACTTAGGTTAGTTTAACCCCACCCCCTAATCACCTAACCCCCCCTAGTTACACTAACCCTAGCCTAGTTACCCTAACCCCCCTTAGGTTAGTCTCCACTGACTTGCCTTAACTTACTTATCTGACTTTGCCTAACCCAGAATAACCTAGTTCCATTTGACTAACATGACCTAACCTAGCTTGACTTATATGACTTACCCTGACTTCCATGCCTTAGTTGACTTAATTTGACCTTACCAAACTAAGTTGATTTTCTTGATTTAACTGATTTAATTAATTTATAAATTAATTTCCACTTAGAAAAATTTCCAAAAAATTTCTAAAAACTCCCTTTACTTTCTACAAATTTTTGGAAATTTGTTAGCTAGAAATTTCAACCCCAAAAATTACAAAAAATTCCATATTTGCCAATTTATTCGAAAATTATCTACAAAAATACAAAAAATTCATTTTAAATTAGACAAAAATACATATTTTTTTTTGAAAAATTCCAAAAAATTCCACCCACCCCCTGACCTTTTTCCATTCATTTTTCACTTTAAACTATTTTTATATTCGGTACCCCTATTTAAAATTAAACAAAAGAAACCAAATAAAACCAAAAATACAAAACAAACACCACACACACATCACTTCACCATCACAATCTTCATGTTATTTTCATACCCTAAATTGTGGATATTTTCTAACTGGCTGAAATTTTCTTTTTCATTTATCCCATATCCATCTTTAATTATTTTTCCTTTTGAACAAAAAAAAAACCAATAAATACACAACCACATACAATTTATTAAAAAACAAATCTAGAACCACACACATAACTCCAATCACCACACATAATACCCCCTAAAATACCAAACACACAAAATATAAATTTAAAAAAAAACAAAAACTATCCTAATACATCATAAAATTAAAAATCATACTCAAACTCAACACATCCACTAAGGTATTGTCTTTGTTATTCAGTTAGTGGTCTTTACTTTTCTTTTACTGGATTCATTCCTTTTGGGGGACTCTTCCGTGCGCCTTCAGGCCATTGCATACACACCCCTTCCAAGTATTTATTTTATGTGCTTTATTTATTTTTATTTCTCCCTTAATCACAAATTAATTGTTAAAATGCAACATTTATTTACCCACATTTTCCACGCGCGTTCGCGCTAAACACACAATTTCATCATAATAAAAATCAACCAGCCGTTCACTTTTCAAGCGCTACGTGCGCTTAAGAGGCACTTTAATTTATAATAAAAATGAACCAGCCATCACAAGAGCATGCGCTGGCAAAAAAGCGCTCCACATCACTCTTAATTTTTAATTAAGGAATCTGCATTTAGAGACCCAGTCTGGGCATCGAAGTCCAGGTTGCGCTAAAGCACCGTTTCAACTTAATAATTTGTAATTAAAATTTTACGAAGGAACCGCTGTTTTTTTATTAAGGTTTATCACTTAATAAAATGTCACCCATTGTTAATAATTTATTCCAATGAACCTTTCATTAAATTAATTCCCCCTCATTGCATTTATTTTCCCTTTTTAATGAACTCGCTTCGTGGGATGGGCGCGTAAAAATCTATTAGTTGACACTGATGGTCAAGTTATGGTCCACTCTTGATATCCGTTTTTTATGGTAGTCTGATTTGTCCATGTGTTACGATTACGTGTACGGTGTGTAGTTTTTTTTTCTTTATTGAACACAATATTAGTGAGTTTGGGAATCTCCCAATTCCCATTTTTTTAATACTAAAACGGTGGCACCCGGATAACATGCCCATAAGTTTCTCAAAACCATATGATGTGGCCTATCATTGGAAAGCGCTTGAAAAATGGAATCTATTGAGCTATAGAGCACTTGATTCGGAGTTATAGTGTTCAAGTTATGATAAATCCAAAGATTTGACCACGTGTCCCAAACTTATGGGAAATTCCCATATTCCCAAATATAGTGTTATTGCCTGATAGGGGGATTTGGGTACTTGGATGTTGCATCGCATGAAGCTTTCGGTCACATATGTGTAGAGTTCATGCCAAAAATTTTCTAGGCTATGTATTGTCTGGGGCGGTACTTGGGTTAGTTACATCTATATTTGTATAAGTGTCCTTGTTTTGGGTTGATTCCTTTTTTATCGCCTTTTGGTTGTTTTGTAGGCATTCTTTGTGACTGTCTGTGTTGTGGTGTGTGTGTTTCCCATCTGAATGGTACCTCACGCTCCTCCCCCTATTCAGTATGTCCCACTAGTCAGTAGGGATTACTCTTCCCTACTCACTTTTGAGCCTCTCACAAAGGTGGGACCCGCAACTTTCGTGGCTGCCTCCTTTCCATTGCTTCCAGAGAATCCATCGATGTGTGATGAGTTTCTAGCCTCTTACAGCAAGAAGTCGAGATTGGTCCAGGGTACTTCCATGACTTTGACACCTCGAGGCCTAGAGAAGGCTCTGTCTCTTCCCTACAAAGGTAAACCCTTTGTTACAACTCACCAGCTTTTCTCTAACGAAGAGATTTTGAAGCTGTTACAAAAACATACCAGGGAAATTCTGGATGTTAAGAAGGTGATCAACTCTTCAAGAGTTTTTTTTTCCATGATCACTGATCTTGTGTGGAAGTTGGTCTGTCAGTTTCTCCAAGACAGGTTTATGCCTGCAAAAACGCCATCCCATTACTTGTCCAAAGAGCTCTTTACAACTTCACGGATGGTGTTAAAAGGAGTAGCTATTGATTGGAGCACTTACCTACTCACTAAGATGGATCAACATTTCGTAAAAGTCACTAGGGGCAATGTTACCAATGTCACCTATGGATCGTACTTGTATGCCTTCTTGACCTACTCTGGTTTACAGAAGAGTGTGCCTCCACCTCCTCCATCTGATTCAGTACCTCCTCCTCCACCTTCAGATGAGTCAGAACCGATTGATGTAGAGGATTTGGATTCTCCTCCTCCCCTAGTCATACAGTGCAAACGCTTGAAGTGGGTAGCAGATAAAGCTCCTTCAGTTCTTCCTTCCGTGCCCATTCCTACTACCTCTAGCAGTGATCTCCCTGCTTATCTCACATGTAATAACATGTTTAGAGCACATAGAGAAGGTTCGTTGGATATATCAATCCCCTCACTGAACAGTCTAGTCTCGCGAGATGCCATTCCTTTCCTATGTAAAGACATTCAGAGTTCCATTGAACTATCAGTGAAGCCTGTGTTCAACAGTTGTACGCTTCCTTTTATGAAGAGTTGATGCAATCTAAGGACCAGTTGCATAAGGCAACATCCGAGTTATCCTCTGCTAAGGATACCTTGGCAGATCTGTTTAAGCAGATGGCACAACAAACCCAACTGATTGACACCCAAAGAGATGAGATATCTTCTTTGAAGATTCAGTTAACAGAGGCTCAATCAGAGGTTACTCGCCTCTCAGAGGAGAAGGGGAGGATGTCCAAAGAAGCACAAGAGTTCCAAACTCTCTTAGATGTCAAACTTTTAGCCTTACAGACTGCTAATGACACAGTGGAATCACAAGCTTCCCAAATCAAGCAGTTGCAAGATCAACTGGCAAAGTCACGGTCTATTCTTCCAAGCCCTAATGTTCTCTTGATCCCTTCTCTCTCACAGTAGGACTTGGCAGTTCTTCAGCGACAGGCTACCTTGTGTCCTCTCTTCCAAGATAAAGTGGAAAGATTGCAGTCCAGGATGGATCTGCTATGGTCTACATTTGAGCAATTCCACGAATATATTCCTCCGGACCATTCTTTCTTTGTCCACTATCAATTACAGAAGTTGGCCTTCTACATGAAGCTTTCCACGATGGATCTTCCTCTTCTAGAGGATGGTTGGAGAGGGACTTGGTCTCCTGAGTTGCTGACAGAGGTGGTCCATATGGTGTTTGAAGATTTTGTCACGATCGATACCATATTGATGTCATATATGTATCTACGAGGAGACTTGTTGATTCCAGATGAAGTGGATATGGCCTGGTATGTGGGAGATGTGGTTTTACAAGCTATTTTGTATGTCAACCATTTGGAGTTACGAATATATGACACGTTTCAGAGTTACTCCTCCAAAGTGGCTACTTGCCCTAATAATTCCTGGCATTCCATGATTGATTCTGTGGTCCTGAATCAAAGACAGAACACAGCCCCTACCTATGTACAGAGCACTAACTAATTGAGGGTGGATCTCTTAGCTTATCTTTCCAAAACTAATCCATTTGATTCTACCTTTTTTGATGCCTATCAGAGAAGATCTATCTTAGGTCCTTCTGTTCCTACCCTACTGTATTACCAACAAATGGCTCATCGTTATGATATATATCTTTCCCTCTATCAAACCAATTCCACAACCATCTTACCCCTTCTTTTCCAACCTCAATCTTTCCCCCAAATTCCCATATTTACATACTGCTCTTTTATCGAGGATAGAGTATTTTCCCCTTCTCCACCATGCCCTTCTCCATCCATTCATGTACCTTCTACCTTTCCCATTTATCAATTAACACCCTTTCTAAGTGATTCCCTAAAATTTTCAGCCACTCCTTCTTTAAATTATTCCTCCTTTTATGATTTTTCCTACCCATCTCTTCATCCACTTTTACTTATTCTACTTCCATCTCCTGCCACTTCTATCTCTCAACCACCTCAGTTGATTAGTGAATATGACGGGTTTGATCATCAGATTCCCAGAAAAAGGGGATGGAGCTCGATGATTCTCTTACAAGACCTCAGATAAACTGGCCAATTATTCCAGGAGATTGGACAACTACCAGTCAAGCATACCATAACTATATTCATTTTGCTCACCAATTTTCACAGTCTCTGGATCCTTCGGTGAGCTTGACAGCTCATTTTGCTTGGTACCTAGCATACATGCATAGGCATTCCCATAATGATCAAAAGGCCATTCCAAAACTTTGTATGAATGTTAGTCAAGCATACCAGAACTATATTCATTTTTCTCACCAATATTCACAGTCTCTGGATCCTTCGGTGAGCTTGACAGCTCATTTTGCTTGGTATCTAGCATACATGCATAGGCATTCCCATAATGATCAAAAGGCCATTCCAAAACTTTGTATGAATGTCAGTCAAGCATACCCGAACTATATTCATTTTTCTCACCAATATTCACAGTCTCTGGATCCTTCGGTGAGCTTGACAGCCTCATTTTGCTTGGTATCTAGCATACATGCATAGGCATTCCCATAATGATCAAAAGGCCATTCCAAAACTTTGTATGAATGTCAATGTGAATATTGACTCCCACCAGTTGGATGTCCTGTATTTTCATGCCCTATGTCTCCCTAGCAAATACCTTGTCTTGCTAGAAAGGATGTGCTGCTTGCAGTTTTTTCAGAATCCTCCCAAGACATTTGTAGATGAATCCTTCTCCATGGATCGATTCCGAAACCACCAAGCTTTTAAAAGGGATAATCTTCATTGATGACTTTGCCATGTATTTTGGAAGAATTTTAATGATATATCTCTTTTTGGAGGTGTCATTCAGATGGTCGTGTTAGTGTTCGTGTATGTGTTGTTTTAATTGTATGTGATGAGTTCGTGTTGGTTGCGAATATTTGTTCGAGAGCTATTTTTAAAAGATTGCTGGTCGATGAAAAGCCTATGGTGGAAAGCTGAAGAGAACCTCTTATATCCTTTACAAATTTGTAATGGTTTTTTACATGATTAATCAAATGAGTTAATGAATAATGAAGTTTTCCTTTAGTAGTATTTTTTCTATCAGAGACAAGTGATAAGTTGGGGTCGTGTTTTGACAAGATTATTGAAGATCTAACAGAAGACAAAATTGAGCTCTTTAGTGAACTTATATTCTTCTTTTCCTTAGGTCGCGAGGATGCCTCCTTTCTAAGTGTGGGGATATGTTGAGAGTGGAAAAAGACTGAAATTTTGACTGATTTTTGCTGTTTTTGAGATCTGAATGATTGATTTTTGGTGAATTTAGAGTGATATATGATTGTTAATGGAAGTATTTGAGAGTGTTTTGGATGATATTTATTATTTTTTGGAAGTTCATGATGATTTTCAGTGGAGATATGAGGTTCTGTGATGTTCTGATAGGTTCTGATTGGTTCTGTATACCTTTTGTATAGCTTCTGTTTTGTTCTGATTGTCTTCTATATGAAGCATGGATTGATGATTGATGAAGATTGAGATCTTGTGAAAGCTTATTGAATAGTTTTTTAGAGTTTGGAATGGTTTGAGTATGAGTTATGAGGTTTTGATGACCTTCTGTAACATTATGTAGATCTTCTGTAGAGCTTCTGTCTCTGTACTGTAACTGTACTGTGACTGTTCTGTAGACCTTCTGTAAGTGTTCTGTAAAATGTGTGTGTGACTTTGGGAAAGTCTTCTAACCTTTGGAAAGGATGAATATAAGTTCAAAAGAGCTAAAACAGGTGGAAGAAACAGCTACTGAAGACTGAAGAGAAGACTAAGTGACGATGACAGTAGTGAGCTGTGAAAAGACACTGTAGTGGCTCTGGTGACTCTTCATATCAGACATACATCTTGGGAGGTGCATCCACGACCTAAGAAGGATTATTGATGGTTATTATGAGAGTATTTTAGTGAGGATATGATGTACTATTGATGGAGAGAGAGAGAGAGAGTCAGAGATAGTCAAATCTATCAAAACAGTGTGATTGTATATGAGAGATTGAGAAAGAGAACTATGAAGATATTGAAGATGAATAATATGTGATGTATTTCCATTCAAAGATGGTGTATTCCCTTGTGTTCTTTGTTCTATTGATGAAGATTATGAATATATTGGAGAATATGGTTGATTCTATCAAATCCGCGGGAGATATCTACTATGATGCTGCGTAAAGAATTGTTGTTTTCTTTGTTTTGATGATCAAAAGAATGAAATAAAAGCTTTTTGATGTTACAAGATAGATTTTCTTGCAAGAGAATTCCCTTTTCCTTGGTGTTCCTCTTGGGGCTCCAGAATGCCATGAGTCCATCATTGATTTTAATCCGTCCTCTATCACTTAACCCAATCTAAATTGTAACTATTCATTGCATGCAAATTGGATTATCAGTTTTATTGACAAAGTTCATAAATCTTTTTTTTTCTTTCAATGCAACTTTTTAGACAACATTTAACGTCTGTCTACAATTTCCTTAATCACAAGACACAACCAAGAATTTATTACATAAATGTGTTATGTGTTATATGTCCTATCCTTTGTGAGATGCAACAAGGACGCCTTCGCACAAATTCGTCTTTTAACTTATGCGTCATACATTGAAAATGCAACTACTCTTGACCATGGAAGTGCAAGCAAATGCAAGTGCTCGACATGCCACTAAACTTGTAAATCAAATGAGTAAATGCATTTAAATTTCCCTACGTGAATTAAAAACATGCTTAAAGCATTTTTTTCATGTGGGAATGTTATCGGAACCTGGGCATTAAGAATCGGGGCGTTGTCCACTCGCGTACTCCGGGTGGAAGCTCTCGCGTGTGCTTCTCTCGACTTTTGCTTCGAAGCCATTGACACTGTAGATTTTTGACTCAGCGAACTCTCCTTGCCCTTTTTTTGACTTCCAAAACTCCCTACTATCCGCGAATTTACTTCCCTTCGCAAGAATCAGGCCTTGCGAACTCGGTTTTAAAAACCGAGAAGCACGGGTGAACAGGGCCTATGAAAGCTTCAATAGAAGCTTCCAATAGAAGCTTCCAAGCTTTTGGAACATAGATAGATGATGTGGATGGGAAGGATAATGAAAATAACGATGATGAAGACGACGACGACGACGACGACGACGACGATGATGATGATGATGATGATGATGGAGGCGATGGCGCATCAGCCTAGCAGCAGCAAACTGACAGCGGCGGGCAGCTCCACATGGGGCGGCAACAGTTCACGAACCTCCTCTCTCCTCCTCCCCCTCAAGCTTAGGAGGGGAGGGTTCTTATAGGTTGTGAAGGGGGGGGGGGGGGGGGAGCAACACAAGTAGCAATCTGCATGCTCCCCTCCCCCATGCTCTTCCAACACTACTCATATTTCCACACATACTCCCTCTCCCCACCATGCAACGCCTGAAGGGGAGGGAGTTTATCCATTTTAAAAAAATTGCAAAATTATCCATTTTTGTCCCTTGAAGGGGTGTTCCCGCGTGGGCTTGCTGTTTCGAGCCACAACTTCATATACACGACGCGGGGCTAGTGTTTGTTGATGCATGCGGAGGGAGCACTTAGCCCAAGGTTTTTCTGTTGTGGGAGGTTACTTTGAACCGCTTTTGCGCGAGATCTAGAGTCGTTAATATTTCATTGCAGAAATATTACATTCATAGAAAAATATCAATGTGAGCATATCAAATTCTCGCCAATCTCAAAGGTAGATGAAAGAATGCAAAAAATGTAGAAACTCTTGCCAATTCTCAATTGATTATTGAAGTGCATCATAATAAAAGGAAAACACAAGAGGAAAAGAGGAACAAATTAAGATTGAAAAAAAAAATCAAATTTATCTTTTGAGAAAAATTAAGAGAGCTAAAAGAAAGACATGCTTTTTGGGCTAAGAACATGCTCAACAAGGCCAATATTAAAATAGAATACTATAAAAAGCAAGGAGGGGAGGAAAACATGTTGGGCTATTCTCTCCTAAACATATATTTAAACCTTCTACATTGGATAAAAAACCATAGATTTAAATCTCTATAAGATAGGCAGAAGCCCTAGAGGATCTTAATCTACTCTCCATGAGGATTTCAATCATGCTATGCATTTGAAGATCCACAAATTATGATGTTTCAATCTTGTGTAGTAGCTTCTCCTATAGGCACCTATTTGGCTAGTATCTTCTTGTGGTCACAACAAAGATAAAGTGTAACATCCATGTCTTGTCTATTTATGCTACCATCTAACCCCTCCTCACTTGCTCTAGCCCTTATTCATATGAGTTAAGCCTTGGAGGTAATTCAAAGCTCCAAAAAATCTTGGAAAAAGAAAATTCATGAGAATGATTGTATCCTTGCTCTACCCTTAGCAATAGTAGACATGAATTTTTAGTGAGACCATTCATATATGTACTTGTGAATATCATATTCCAAAGACTTTACTTATGCCCCCATTAAAAAAAAAATTACAAATATTTTAAAATTACTCTATGAAATTATCATTTTTCCTAATTATAAAAAATATTTTAAAAAATTCTCTAAAATTTTTATTTTTCTTAGTTAAATCATGAGCATAGTGGCACACATTAATAAAAATAAAATGATGAACTCAATATAATGTAAAACGACATCTAGAACTTGTCTTTTCACTTCATAATTTATGTTGACTATAAATTACTTGAAAAGGAACTTATGAAATACTAGAATTAACATTAAAATTATTTCTTTTAATATAAGGAATGAGCATGGGAGCTAAGGGGATTAGTTCTTATGCACTTAATGTGTAAAAGTGCTTTTAAATATTTTTGTTAAATGATGGTTATTCTTGTATTTTATATAGAGTAAAATGTATTATCTTATGGTTTCATGCTTGGAATAACCTGACAAAATAATGAACATTGTGGTTCAGGCCATTGGCACCGCCATCCCAATATGCCTTAGCATCCTACATGATGCCAAAAAACTCACTAGTGGGTGGGGATTCCATGATCCTGTAGTAGGAGATAGGTGTTTTTGATTACATGAGTGCCTGAGACGGCAAAGGGCCATGTGACCCTATTATGTAGGATGACTTTAAGGCTGAGGGAAGCTTATCATGACTCTAAGCTAATAAATTCCCTATTATGTGTTGTTGGTAGAAGTAGTGTAATAAGATACAACCCAATCTTATGGGGTTGGAAGGTCATATCCTAGGCTAGCTAGTTGTTTTCTCTACAAAGAGATGGATTTTATACTACGTTATGGAATGATGGGTTTATGTGCCATCTTTTATGCAATAAAATGTTGTTTTCCAAAGTGGTTGTCATGTGCTAGATGTTGTGTTAATGGACCCCGTCTAACATGATAAAAGGATTTTGCTCTTTTATGTTGAAATAGTATGGTATCTTTGCTAATTAGATAAGTAAAATAAATTCCATCAAGGAACATGAAAGGCCTCAATCCTAAAGACTGGCCATTTATGGCTAGACGGACCTAATTATTTGGGTAGCTTTCCTAAACACTAGAATAGAGCTATTAGTACATGACCCTCCAAATTCCATAGGATATATATGAGGCTCAACATCATTTTTGGGGGGCTAATGTGAGATGATGCTTTATGGGCAAGGGGATCAACATTTTATTCTCTTCCACTTCTCACTCTCTTTGAACCAACTGCTATATTAGCTCTACTCTCACCTTTGATTGATTACAAAGTAATATTTCTTGGGCAAGCATTACGTTGCTATTAGCGATGACTTGCCTATGAAGTGAAATTGAGATTCCCATGCTCAACTAAGTTTTAGGTTTCTTGAGGGAAAATTGAGATTTGATGTGCATGGACATAAACTTTTGTTGACTATAAGAGAACTCCTCTAGGTTTGTTGCAAGAGGCAATTGACAAGAATCCAAAAACTAATTGTGATTTCTATCCTTGAGGTAGGCAAGTCCTAAGGCTCCTTAGGTGAAGTAAGAGCTTGTCTCAATCCCACATGGGACTTGAATCAAAAGTCCTCAAGATGTAGAACTTATGAGAAGATGGATCTATTGTGTTACACCTAGTTCCTTAAGGAGCCTTAGGACATTCACATCACATCACTCTATTTTGGTGGAATAGAGAACATTCACATCATATCACTCTATTTTGGTATAGTTGTAAAGTGGTGAGGCAAAGTGATACATAAATCATGTTCATTCAAGAATTAAACTAGAATAGAATGTGCAAAAAGATGGCGTGTCAATTTGTAGGCCACCAATTTTAGGATTAGGATTATGCGTCATGAAATCCCTAAGCTAAAATTTATGGATCACTAATCATAAGTTCATTATTTCACCAATGTGTATGCCTAGTCAACTTCACAAAGGGATAATGTCGTATGGATGCACAATAATAGTCATAATATGAGAGAGAGAGAGAGAGAGAGAGAGAGAGAGAGAGAGAGAGAGAGCTACAAATGGTACAAGTGGATGTGTGCTTTCAAGGTGAAGAAACTTATCTTGTGAATTTAACCTCAAGGTGAATACAAGACTAAAACTACAAATGGTACAAGTGGATGTATGCTTGCAAAGTGAAGAGACTTTGCTTGTGAATTTAACCTCGAGGTACAATTATTTAAGCAATTCATGTGCATTTAGAGAGATATATATATATATACACAAGACTAAAACTACAAATGGTACAAGTGGATGTGTGCTTGCAAGGTGAAGAGACTTTTCTTGTGAATTTAACCTCAAGGTGAATACAAGACCAAAAGTACAAATGGTACAAGTGGATGTATGCTTGCAAAGTGAATCGGACTTTGCTTGTGAATTTAACCTCAAGATACAATCATTTAAGCAATTCATGTGCATAGAGAGAGAGAGAGAGAGAGAGAGAGAGAGAGAGAGAGAGTTAAAACTACAAATGGTTATGAATGGATGTATGCTTGAGAGGTGAAGATACTTTTTCTTGTGAATTTAACCTCAAGTACAATAATTTAATCCATTCATGTGTGCACATATAGTTATACACACAACACACATTCATGTGTGTGTGCATGCGTGTGTGTGTGTATAGAGAGAGAGAGAGAGAGAGAGAGAGAGAGAGAGAGAGAGAGAGAGAGAGAGAGAGAGAGAGAGAGAGAGAGAGAGAGAGAGAGAGAGAGAGAGAGAGAGAGAGAGAGAGAGAGAGATCTATAAAATTATAGATGAGGATTCCTCTATGCATCACTAACTCATGAAGAAATATAAATGCATGAGATAGATGTGATTTTTGTGGTTGCATCTATATGTATATTTAGCATATACACACATCTAAATTACAATATAGGTGCACGTATACACATGACTATAAGTGTGAACTTTAGTGATTTGAGGTTCAACCTCATTAACCATTCATTATTTGTTACTTATCAAAATAAGAAAAACTTAATAAGAAGTAGAAACAACAAGCTAGAGAGAAAGAATACAGAAGCTTCATGGTTCACGTATGTGAATTGTTTTATCATAGGTAGAGATCTAGGTAAATAGAGATGCTATATGAACATTGCTATGTTGGATGAAATGTTGAGCTATATTGACCATTTTGAAGCAATTCTTTGGGATGAGGATGAGTGTAGGTGTAGTCAATTTAAGGACCATGAACACCATGTGTATTATCACTAGTATGATTATAAGAAGTAGCATGAGCATTATCATGGGTATGAGTAGTATGAACATTATCATGGGCATGAGCAGCATGAGCATTGGTATAACCATGAGGAGCAATCGTATGAGCAACCAATTTAGCATGATCATTGTTATGGGTACATTAAAGTATCTCAACCACTTCAACCATTCCATGGTTGTTTGGATGCACATTGAAGAGTAGAGCTATCTCGATTTGAAAGATAATGCAAAACGAAAAGTACTCATGTACATGAAAATTCCATACCTAGGGATAATGTTTTGATTAAGAACATAGAAGACCTAAGGAGTAATGCACCAAATGATGCAAACAATGATGTAGTCAATGTGTCACTTGATGTCAAAAAGTAATGCAGTGAATGATTTAGTGAGTGTGCCAGCCTATTGTTTATGCAGTCTCTTTTGACAAACTCGGGCTAGTGCTACTCAAAGAAAATACCTCATTAGTGATAATATAAGGGAAATGCATGCTAAAGGGTTATGATACAAATGTGCTAAAACAATGTTCTCCAATCACAAAGACAAATGCAGAGCGAAGCATACAAAAATCATATTGAGAGTTGAATTTTAGAGTGCAAAAGTGGCCCGAGATCCATAAAAGAGACAGTTTTGGCAAAAAATATGTTGATCATGAATCAAGGAGTTGGAGTTTTCCTAGGTGCATTTCGATGCCAAGAGTCCAACACAATTATGTGTTCGTCAATGAGAGTCTATTTTGGCACCCCATTTAATGGCTACAAGGTTTGGTGTTATGAAGCAACCACCTAATTCGGAAGTCGAAAAGCAAGTGACAGAGGCCAAGCTAATAGACTTCGATGCGAGAAATCTGCTCATCTAGTCAAATTGCAAATCCAAGGTCGTTTTCCCCTCCATTCAACTTAAAATCACTTGTGGGTTAGTGTGAACATGAAGGAGTAAACCAATTTTCTTGTAGGTTGTAAGTTAATAAAGCTTTAAAGAAGCTAATTAAAAAAAAACTCAATGAAGGGGGGAGGGGGGGAAATATTTTTCAGCGCCCCATTTTTTCCTTAAAATTTTAGTTTTTGCACTTGTTGGAATCATGTCTCCTCCTCTTGGGCCTAAGAGATGTTGTAATTCTTCGCTTTAGATTGCTCCAAATTTTGTGTGATTAGATGCATTGTATGAAAAGTTCATATTTCAGTCTTTCTCTCTTGCCATTATCATTGTTTACATGAGTTGAGAGGAAATGGATATCTGTTCATGACAAGATGCAAGGAATGGAACAAGGAAGTGCAAAGGAGGCATCAATGACGGTTGTAAAAGAGGATCAAGGCTTCTCGAAACAATATAGACAAATAGCAATAGATGTTAATTTCCTAAAGAAGCAACAAAACTTGATAGAAAATTGACATCTTAAAGAGGATGGTCCATCAAGATTTAGCTATAAGTAGTGTGGTGGTTAGCACTTTTCTAGAAACTTACCTAATGTCAAATCCGACATATGTGGGAAGTTTGGCCATCTAGCTAATACTTGATGAAGTAAGATCGACTCTCTCTAGTAGGGAAGTAGGAAACCAAGTCTAATTAATCATCGAGCACAAGGGAATAACCTTCAGCAAGATGAGGAACCAAAGCAAATATTATAGATAGGAAAAGCTATCATACAAGAGTTGCCTAGTGGTAGTGGTGTTAACCTTCGAAGCTGTGCGTGGCAACACCATTAAGGCTTCCAATTTACGAGCCATTACAAAAGGATAGAAGGTTAAAGAAGGCGATAGGGATAATGTAAAACCTATTGTGGAAACCCTAAATCAGATGATAAGGGAATAGAAGTTCTTAACCCTGATGTGGAATCCGGTCCTCTAAAAGCTATTGATGGCAAAGGTGACTCCAATAAGGAGCTGCCAAAGAAGAAGATAAAAGCTAAGAAAGAGGCATCTAAGCCTATTCAGCAACCAAGAGAAAGAATGGTATAGCAAGAGAGGACAACCATTTCTAATTATCATGAATTTGACTTAGCCAAAAATTCTCTTTGTGAGGTAAAGCCTAATGTGAATCTCCTACAGTTGGTCAAGTTATCTCTAGGAGTGCGTAAAGAGTTTAAGAAGATCCTTCGCATTGGGTATATCATCAAACCCTTGGGAATAGTCTGTGTGGGATATGACTGGTTTGAACATGTTGAAAAGCATTGGCCAAGGGTGGCAGCATATATTAATGCCATATTGGTGGATTATGCCATTGTGGATACTAGATCCTCCATCAACATTATGAGTTCAGAATTGATGAAAAAGCTAGGATTGGAAATCCAAAAGGATACCTCCACAATTCTCCATATGGTTGGTGAAAATTTAAGGAAACAAGAAGGTTGCATTACCAAATTCCATGTGACTATTGCTAATGTGGAATACATTTTGGACTTTAGGGTTATTAGGTTTGTAGGGCAACCAAGCTATCAAGTATTATTAGGAAGGCCATGGATCTTGCAATTTGGCTGTCAAGTTGATATACCCGTTGGTCATTTGATTTTTTGCAGAGGTTCTAGATGCGTAATAGTATATGCATATCCTGAATCTTATCAAAGTGAGAGAGTACCCTTGTCTTTGATAGAATTAGATGTATTAGAGGATCCTTTTGGCAATGAGACTTTGTCAATCAATGAATCAAGAGAGAGGTCCACTGCAGAAGATGTCTATCAAGTGACTCTGAATGAGGTGATAGCTCAAGATAGAATTAGATATGTGGATCTCATTGAGTTAGATCTCAGTATGTTGAATGACGGACAAGAGACAAAGGACTACGTATCCTTGATCCAACAACTTAGTGATATTTTTGCCTGGAGCTACAATCAGCTGAGAGATATTCCTCCTAGTTTGCTGGCTGTGCATACTATTCCCATGGAGGGTAGCCATATTGTTTGACAAGAAGTGAGGCGTATGCCTTTTGAGCTAAGGGATAGACTATTTGAGGAGCTACAAAAATTGCATAAGGTTAGCATGATATTTCCTATATAGCACATGGAGTGATGTTTGCACATAGTTATTAAGAAAAAGAAAAATAATAAAATCCTACATTGTGTAAAATTTAGGGAGCTCAATAAATAGACAGTCAAAGATTATTATCTGCTACCAATTATTGATCACATTCTAAATCAGTTATTAGTAGGTAGGGATATCTATTCATTTATGGATTGCTTCACTGGTTATAACCAAATGGCTATCGCAGAGGAAGATAAGTTAAAAATGGCATTTATCATTGTATTTGGCACCTTTTCATATTGTGTTATGGCTTTTGGATTATGAAATGCCAAGTTCTTGGCAATGTATAGCTGATAAAACTTTTGGTGATATTTTCCCAGAGGAGCTTAAAGTTTTTATTAATGATCTAGGGGAAGTCACCACTAGGAAGAGACATCTGATCATTCCAAGAAAATTTTCAAACTGTGCAAGTAATTCTACATTACTCTCAATCCAAGGAAGTGTGTCTTCGGAGTGCCCTATGGATTACTATTGGGCCATGTGGTTAGCTTGACTAGTATTGCAAACCGACCCTAAAAAGATAAAGGGTATCGTCACTATGAGTCCGCTACGTATTCCTAAAGAAGTGCATAACTTTTTGTCATTAGTCGGATATTATTGATGATTTATGTCAAGATTCGCGTGGTGGGGGGACTTGCTCAAGATGCTGCGCCGAACACACACAGAATGCACAAGGGGAAGCTCACTCAAGAGACAAGAAGAGAGATGGAGGCCAAAACGTTTTCTTGCTAGTTTCTTCTTCTTCTTCCACACACTTTACAATGTACACAAAGTATAGATAAGATACAACATAAAGGAAAGTGGCCTACTAAGTTAAACAATGCATAACTGACTACACTAGTCGACTGGCGCTATAACTATGCCAGTTGTAAATAGGTGTAACAACCTGAATATAATAAGTAATGAGTCAGTGGGAATGTGAGAGTCATAATAACCACCGACGTGCTAAGTGTAGACCTGTGGACCCATCTAACCAGGCAGTCCATCATCAATGTCCAAATGTGTTGAGCTTGTCATCTCAACACTCCCCCTCAAGCCCAACTACATCTTGGCAACTCCAAGTAAGCTTCAAAACTTTTGAAGCTTCTCTCTACCCAATGCCTTCGTGAAGATGTCAATTACCAAGTCAATCTCACTTGCTAGTACCTTCTCTTTTACAAAGTGGTAGTGTACCTCAATATGTTTTGTCCTGGCATGGAACACAGGGTTCCTAGCCAACTGTATACTGCTCATGTTATCACAATAAATGACAATTGCATCTTCCACCTGCACATCTAAATCATCCAATAACTTTTGCAGCCATACTACCTCACATGTTGCAACAGCAGCACCTCTATACTCAGCCTCTGTACTCAACAAAGCAACTATAGATTGCTTTTTGCTGCTTCAAGCAACTACTGCACTACCAAGAGAGAACATGTGTCCGCTAGTAGATCTTCTATCAGACATACAACTAGCCCAATCTGCATCTGTGTATCCAAACACCTGTACATCTGCACTTGCCTCATAGAAAAGTCCATAATGTAATGTGGACTTCACATATCTCAATATGCATCTGACTGCATCCAAATGTGGCTTTCTAGGTACTTGCATAAACTAACACACAAGACCAACAACGTAGCTCAAGTCTGACCTTGTAATGGTCATGTAGATCAAACTTCCCACTATCCTCTTGAACATAGTAGGGTCTTCTATCTCATCCCCAACATCAGCACTCAACTTTACATTCTGCTCCAATGGGACTGAAAGTGGTTTGCATGCTGTCATACCATACTTGGACAACATATCCAAGCCATATTGTCTTTGGGACAACCATATACCATCATCACATCTGATCACTTCAATGCCAAGGAAGTATCTTAGCTCACCTAAATCCTTCATCTCAAACTTCTTCTTCAAAAAATCCTCGACTTCAGCAATCCCACTATCACTATCACCTGTAATAATCAAGTCATCCACATAGATGACTATGATGACCAAACTTGCATCTCCCTTTCTCACATAAAGTGAGTGATCAGCATCAGAAACATAGAAGCCAATATTGACAAGATACTCTCTGATCTTGTCAGACCATGCTCTAGGTGCTTGCTTGAGCCCATAGAGTGCCTTCTTCAACCTGCACACATATGTGGGATGCTTTAAATCTTCATAACCTGCTGGCTGATCCATGTACACTTCTTCCTGCAAATCACCATGTAAGAAGGCATTATTTACATCCATTTGCTACAACCTCCAACCTTTGGCTGTTGCCAAAGAAATCACACATCTGACAGTTGCTATCCTAGCAACTGGACTAAAGGTTTCATCATAATATTTGCCATATGTCTGGGCATAGCCTTTTGAAACCAGCCTAGCTTTGTACCTACTAATAGAACCATCTGCATTGTGCTTAATATTATAAACCCACTTACATCCAATAGCTTTCTTGCCTTTTGGTAATGATACTAGATCCCAAGTCTTATTGGTCTCTAATGCAACCATCTCCTCATCCATTGTTGCATCCCAATGAGTATGACCAGCAGCATCCTCAAAACAAGTGGGCTCAACATCCTCAACTAGTTTCACCATATAAGCATAATGGTGAGCTACATAACCTTCAAAACCAAATCTTTTAACAGGGTATCTCACCCTACTAGACCTACGTACCACTGGATCACTCAATGGAGTCTTTGCATTGACGCGTGCTCTCTGCACACCTGGAGTCCTCACTGAAGGAATGCCAAGCTCATCATCCAAGCTCTCTGAGCCACTGGAGTCTCCATCAAGAACTGCATCAATGCCATCTGACACTTTATTCTTTCCTTTTTCTTTACTTGTAGTGCTACTAGATGCACCTGAAGATGTAGAGCTACTCCTTAGTCTCCCAGACCAAGGACTACCAGATGATGTCTCTGGTCCACTAAGAGTCTGTGATTCTTGCTTTTCAGCTTGCACATGAGTGTCATGATCATCATCATCATCCAATGCATCACCACTAGATGCATACCAATTGCTCATTTCATCAAAGATGACATCTCTACTCACTGTGAACTTACATGTGACAAGGCTATAATAGTAATACCCTTTCTGCTCTAAAGAGTATCCAATACACTTTTTAGCCTTTGGATCCAGTTTCTTCCACAACTTATCTGGCACATGAACATACACAATGCAGCCCAAACACTTTCAAGTGCGATACATCAGGCTTCTTGCCAGTAAAGCATTCTTCAGGAGTCATACCATGAACTGTAGCTGTGGGGGTTCTGTTTATAATATAAATAGCAGTATGAACAACCTCAGACCAAAAATACTTAGGCATATTCTTTTCAGCCATCAAGGCACGTGCAACTTCTGCAATATGCCTATTTTTCCTTTCTACAACCCCATTTTGCTGTGGGGTATATCTGCATGTGAACTGTCTCTTTATCCCATGAGATCTCAGAAAATCATTGGACTCATTCGAGAGGTACTCTCCCCCTCCATCTGACCTCAAGCACTTTACTTTCAAGCATGTTTCTCTTTCAACTGCAGCCTTGAAAGTTCTAAAGTGCTCAAACACTTCACTCTTTTCCTTCATAAAATATACCCACAACTTTCTAGAACAATCATCAATGAATGTGACAAAGTATGAATTGCCTCCAAGAGATACATTTTGTGTAGGCCCCCAAATGTCTGTATGCACAACATTAAGGATATTTCTGCTTACATCTCTGTCATGTGAAAAGGGTTGTCTTGCCTGCTTACCAAACTGACATGCTTCGCATACCTTATGAAATTCTGCAACTCTAAATGTAGGCAAACTTGTAACCAACCCTTTGGACTGCATTAATTTCAGCCTTTGTACATTTGCATGTCCGATGCGTTTGTGCCAAATTTCAATGTCTACAACAACACCTTTTCCTTTAGCATACATAGGAGCATTCATAGTAGGAATTCCAGCATCCAGAGTAAACATACGTCCAACTCTACTTCCTTTGCAACTAACGTGCACTTGTCATTGAAGTCTTCTACAAAGCAACCCTTTGCATTAAATCTGACTTCAGCCCTTGCTCTACCATCTGACTGACTGACACCAAGTTCTTTGTAATAGATGGCACATGTAATACATCTAAAAGACTCTTTGTCTTACCATCATGCAAGGACAAGGGAACTTTTCCAACATGTGAAATTGGGTGGCATGAATCATCACCCGCCTGCACATAACCTGCATTTTGCAAATCCTACATCTCTCCAAACCATTCTGCATGGCTGGTCATATGATTGGATGTATCTGAATCAACATACCAAACATCATCATGTGTTCCCTTTCCTATAACAGCATTCAGCATATGCTGCATAACAAACAGACGTTCATTTTTGTCTTCATTCTGTCGTGAAGACGATGCATAGTTACCTTGCTGCAACTTACCACTGCGGATATCATCTTTCTTAGCATAACATTGGGCTGCAATATGACCTGTTTTGCCACAGTAGTGACACACAATACCAGAGTTGTTAGAACCTCTGTTCTGCCATCCACCTCTTCCTCTAAATCTCCCCCTGCCTCTAAAGTTACCATGACCTCTTGAAACCTGCATATCTCCAAATTGCTGATTCAATCTGTTTTGCTGGTTGTCACTACCACGTCCTATACGACGACCTCTTGAGGAGAACCTGCCACGTCCCCTTCCTGAACTGGAGTAGAAAGCCTGGACCTATTCACCACTTCTTTCAAATGTCTCACTCTGCATGTTGATCTCTTTAGTGATCATAAGGGAGACCAACTCGTCAAAATTTGGAAATGGCTTTCTGACATATACGGAAGTTACAAAAGACTTCCAAGCCTTTTCGTTGTTAAGTCCACCCAAGGTAGACGACACCAAATCATCATTATCGGGCATTGCATCAATCGCTGCCAATGCATCTGCAATGCTCCTTACCTTCAGTGCATACTCATTGATAGACATCTTCCCTTTCTTCAATGTATTCAGCTCTTGCTTGAGTTGAATCTTTCTTGCCTTTGTATTTACAGAAAACATACTTTCAAGTATGGTCCAAGCTACATATGAATTCTCTGCATTTCTAATATGTCCCAGCATATTATTGTCAATTACTGCAGGCAACCAATACATGACCTTTTTATCTTTTGCATTCCATTCCTTCCGTGCCTTTGTCTCTTCTGCAGTTGGAGGATCACTCACCTCCGGCTCCTTTTTTCACCTGAAATAAACTCGTAGAGGCCTTTTCCAATAAGGAAGTTCGTGACACAGAACTTCCATGAAGGGTGGTTGTTCTTGTCGAGCTTCTCAATGATGGGGCTTCCACTGTTCTCTGCCTTTATCACAAAATTAATACCAATAGCAAGCAAATCTTCTGCAACCCTTGACCTGTAGTGCACAACAATACACCAGACAGCCTTTTTCACTGTTTGCTCAACAATACATGCAATCTGCAACCAATTTGCAGATAAACCTTGTGTTTACTCGCTAGTAAACACCTTTGAACTTACATATCTGAAATTTGTAACTTGTGCACCCACTTTCGTTCAATACAGTCGAAGTCACAATGTACCCTAAAACAGCTGTCCGCAACCTTGCGGATCTAAAACAGGGCCTGAAACGGCCTCAGATGCCTAAAACGGGGCCTGCAATGTGCTAAGTGTAGACGTCTGGACCCATCTAACCAGGCGGTCCATTATCAATGTCCGCATGTATTGAGCTTGTCATCTCAACAATTTATTAATTCAATGGTTGAGAGGACATTGCCATTGACGAATCTATTGTCCCTTAATAGTCTATTGGTTTGGAGTGATATGCATTAAGTATCGTTCAAGGATGTAAAGCAAGAATTGGCAAAAGCGCAAGTCTTAAAAGTATATAAAATGAGTGAGATATATTATATATTTTATGTAGCTACAATGATAACTTTCTAACTTCTTTAAGTGTAAGTGGCTTGCCTCGGTGAATGTCATCAACTAACTCATCACGAAGGACAATTGACAAATAAATTGTACTTTTGTTGTTATATTTTCTTAAGAAACATCATAGCAATCCCAAGCTTTTAACAAGGAAAAAATGATGGTTTGTATGATAATGTATGCGGCACAATAGAGATTTGTCAATAAAACTATGATGCACGTTATTTATCATTACTTTTTGAAATATCTATGCTTTTTATTTGATTATTGAGTTTTCTATTAAACAAGATAGAGATAGGGGAGGATGCCTATCATCTAGAACTACCTGCACATACACAGCATGATTCAAATCACACAGAAAATGATGAGAATTTTGATACTTACAGACATCATGATATTCATAATTATTTTTTATAAAAACTTTAGGCTATTTTACTAATATGTTTTATTTTCTTCTAAGAATCATACACTCAAGTCTTATAGATCATTTACGGACCTTCTTATACATGCTACACAGGTTAGTTATCTTCAATGCTTTGTAAAAATTAAATATTAATACATATCATATTGTAATTTAAGACTATTATTTTTTTAAAATTATAGATTGAGGAGAACACTATGCTAGCAAATAATGTCATAGTTCTAAATGGAAAAAGCAAATGAATCCCAAAGGTAATTAGGCATGCCTTATTCTTTATATCTATAATTCGTATTAAATATTATTTTTTAAATTGATTTTTAAAAATCTTTTAATGGAGCAAAAAGATGAAATATAACATGAAGAAAAAGAAGAAAAAAGCTTCAAGGGATATAGAGAATCATAATAAATCCAAGGTATTTTGAGTGTCTCTTAAGATAAATATGGATGTCTTTATTTTGATAACATAGCCCTTTTATGATACTTAACAAGGGATTGAAAACTCCGATGTGCAGCTAGCTACGAGCTATGCCAAGACACTTGATAAAGGCCAATCATCTCAGGTTATATGTGTTGTGTTTATTTCGTGTATGTGTGTATTGCTAAATAGGTAAATATAAATTGTTTTTACTAAAATTATTTTTGGAGAATTACATAGTGTGTTGAGTGAGGTGGATGAAGAAACAATCTTGTTAAAGTATTTGGATATTGCTACGGTAGATGAGCTATATATGCCATTAAAATCCACTTTCAACATGATCAAGAGAGGTCTCATTTTCACTACGAATCGTACAAAGGATAATGTAGATACCATGAGAAAAGGCTATAGTACAGTGGCTCGTGGTACGAAAGACGAGTTATAGTCAAAGATACAATCATTGGAAGTTATAGCTTAACTGATGTTCATGTAGTAGAATAGGGATAATTTGGATTTCACATTACAATATGTTATTTTCTATAGTAAACATTGACAAAAATTCTATTATTCACTTTAATTACTCTGTTAGAAATGCTTTTTAAATCAAGTATTCTTCTATTTTTATTTATCTCAAAGATATAAAAATATCATTCTATGAGATTTTATCATGTCACTATATGCTAAGTTGTATGATAAAGTTACTACATAGATGTTACATGTTATAATTTTTTATATGGTAACTTTTTCGATGAAGTTACTATATTGTAACTTTTTTGATAAAGTTACTATGTAGATAGTTATGATAATAAACTTCCTATATAGTAAGTTAACCCAAAAAAAAACTTTCTATGTAATAAGTCAACTAGAAAAAATCTTAATGTATTGGAAACTATCTTTCTAGATTGACAATCTAGTAAAGTTTGATTTTTCTTATATTAGACTCTTTGTAGTTATTTGAAAATGTCATTGACAAATTTTCCTTTTTTTTCCCTATATAGAAAATGGTTTATAGTTTCTTGTGAGTGCACAACCGATGTTGGAAATTGTTTATTTGAGGAAGGGAAGCAAGTCATTGCATCCCGTTGAGGGAACATAACTGAAGGGAACCAGAGTGCTCCCACGACTCTGTAGTCCGAAGAGATGATGGGATACAAAGTTGTCCTTGCATAGGATGGTTTCTCAAAATTATATAAAAACAGTGGCTATATAAAAACATCTCAATGAGACTTCATGCCTAAAATTTGAAGGTTGCAACACCCTTCAAAGGGGCTTTTGCCCTTCTAGAGAAGGGTGATAGATATATTACCCTTCAAATGAAAGGTAAAAATTTTAGAAAAATAGTTATATGCCCTTCCAAACTCTTTAAAAAGAAAAGGAGAGCTCCTCTAAGACCTTCTAAATGAAAAGTTGGGTAGCCCTTCAAATTTGAGGGCACGATAAATCAACTTGCAGCACGCGTGCGGAGGCGGCACATCAACATGTACCCATACACTCACTTCCCCCAGTTTTGAGATAGATTGAGTCAGCGGTTTCTTTAAATCCGAGGGCTGATCAGAACAGCTTGCTTGCAAAACAAGGGGACTATACGAACCGCGGTTTTGGAAAACAGCTAGAGAGCGTCGCAGCGTCGGAAGTCCTTCCGTAGGAAAAGGGTTTCGTCGTGGGCCCTCGAGGGCGTTGAATGTGGAAATTTTAGATAAGGGCCTCGTCAATTCCGCGCTTTAACGAACTGGAGAATGACTAGTATTTAGAAAACAATAATGTCGTGTGCCGCTTCCAGAGACGGTTCAGTGTCTTAACGAGTTTTGCTGCTTGTTTCCGCATGTGACACAACCACAGTGGCATCCATATCCATTATTAGCCCTCTTGGTTCTTCGGCGGCATCTATATATACACACCCCCTGCCTGTGCAAGACCACGACACCTGTCAGTTGTATGTTTTTCATGCACTAGTATTGAACCAGCTAGTAGATCGAAGTCGCAGGCAAAGCTTGTGAAGCCCCCCATTAGTGTAATTCAGTGCATAGTACGTAATATAATTGGTACTTAGTACATTGTCCGATTGCATGCTTTGGTGGTCAATCGACAGCTTATATGCCCGATGATTGCGCTGTGCATGCAGGGACGTCAGTGATCAGCGCCGGCGGAGGAGGAGGTATTAGAATTAGCATCCGAGCAGACGCTGTAGCTGGTGGGTATTGAAAATGCCGGTGTATCAGACACCCGTGCATGTGATTGGGGGCAGCGGTGGGTCGTCGTTTCGTTATGAGCAGAGCGGGAACGGGAAGATCTTGAGGAAGATCGGAGTGTGGGCGGGCGCGACGACGCTGCGAGGCATCCGGATCTGGATGACGGGCTCCGACAGCCCAGCCACGTTCGGCCAAACCAAGAGCTCCTACCAGGAGTACGAGTTCAAGGATGGCGAGCGCATCAGCCGTTTGTCTTTGTGGGGCAACGGTAGAGGTAAGCATGTGCAATGCCTGATCGACGATGCTGGTATAACTAGATATGATAGCACTAGGAACCATCGTCGTCGTCGCACTAGTCGTGCTGTGACAGTTGTTGTCACAGTCGTATTCGGTTGTTGTGACAACTACTAAGGCATCGCGTAAGTCTCGTCTATGTGGGATTGACTACTTTATTTTAAGGCGCTGAACTGATGCATAAGCCTTTAATGTATAGTTCATTCTGCGTTAGGATTAGGACCGCATTATTCGGCTTCCTATTTAAGAGCAATATATCGTTATTCTCGAAACTACCTTTCTCACTTGGGCATGCATTTATTTACATGTACACGTACACACACACACATATATATATATATAGTACGTGCATCTACATATGTCTCAGAACTACATATAGCTATGCATTCATCCATGTGCGTATGCATGCATGTTTATGTTTGCGTTATATATTTTGTTTCTACATCATAATAACAATTGTGTAACTTTTTCAGGAACACGTTGTGGAGGCATTAGATTCTCTACCACGACAGGAGGCACATTTTTCCATCACATGACATCTTGGAGCTTAAAGCAGGAATACCCCATCGATGTGGCATCTGGGCTTTGTGTGGGTATCATGGGAAGAGATGGATCGGATATTGATTGCTTGGGGTTCTATTTTTTAAAGTCCATAGCCTATGCTCGCATGATCAATGTAAGCTACCCTACTTTGGAGTTGGAAAACGCTTCAATTGTTCCCGTCACACTTGATTCATACAATGACTCCAACAATGCAGGTAGGTACTTGACATAATTGAGCAAATTAAATTGTACACGGTTTGTGGTTGAATGTTGTTGAAGGGGAAAACTATGGGGGTCGGGGGGTATATACAGTGACTTGAATAATGCAGCTGCAAACTAGTTGACCAAGCACCGTTAAGGATGCTCATGGTGATGACTCTGTGCTGAATATCCTTGCAACTCTTGAGGCAGGTTATCAGTGAGGGGGGACTAGACTCTATGAATATGGGAGTAAAGGACGTCCGCTGCACCACCTATTCTAATTTGTATATAATAAATAGTTGAGTGTGCGTAGGGCACTCTTTAGTTACCTACCCTTTTGTAGGGAGTTGCACTAAAAATAATGGGCTTAGAGGCTTAGGTTTGTAGTAAAAATATGGGCTTAGAGGCTTAGATTTTCTCCATTTATCTCTAACATTATATCATTGTTTATTTGTGCATCATGACAGGCTCCATTTCCAAAGATTGGTCATTCTCTGGAAATTGAGAAGTGAAGGTATCATCATCATGGACACTCACTTCGGGGATAGAGCTACATGCCAATGTGAGTGTTAAAGCAGGGATCCCCAATGTTATAGAAGTGCAAGCAGAGTGTGGATGGAAAGTGAATGTTGAAGGAAGCTACTCAAGCAGCACTGAGGAGACTCGCACCCTTAGCTGGGACCAATCCGGCACCCTAGCACCAGGGCAATGGATCTCCCTCCAAGCTACCACCCGAAGAGGAAATATCACAATACCCTACCAAGGGACCATGGAGATTACCCTCCAATCTGGTGAAGTGTTTCAATATCCAATCTCCTCGATGTATTCTGGCGTAGATTATAGCAGTGTCGAAATAACCAACACTGGAAGTAAACTATCACATCATGTCAATGATGTCAAGAAGCTAGTCACTACCAAGGATGATCATGATGTAACTGAAGAAGCTACCAAGGAGGGGCATGGCGTAACTGAACAAGAACCTGATACAGAAGTCCAAGAGTGCAAACTCATCTATACTTAGCAATCGATCAATGATATATATATTGCGCAGCTCCTCTCAATTTTTTCCAAGTGATCTTAGGTTTTGGTTGCCGCAGAAATAATTGGGGCCTCTTTATTGGAGTGAAAGGAGATTTAAGTTTTGGTTTTTCTTTGATGTTTGCAATGTAGATACCTACAATTGCATGTACGTTGGGTTAAATAAGTTCACATATGATTGTGGACCGTCTTCCATTATGTAAAGGTGGCTTGTTAGTAGCCTATCTCTTATTAAATAATACATTTGAGGTTCATCTAATTTGTAGCATGTAAAGAGTTCTTTTGTAGTGTATGGTGATATAGCTTAGTAACACATGTCAAGTTACTAACAGCCAAGCCATGTGCAAGTCTCTTGACTTGCATGTGCTCTAATCATAGATGAAGGAGATTCATTCTCGCATAGGCCCAAGATTTTGTGTATAAACACAATATTAGTAAGTTTGGAAGTCTCCCGATTCTTATTTTTTGAATACTAAAAAGATGACACTTGGATAACATATCCATAAGTTTCTTAAAACCATATGATGTGACCTATAATCGGAAAGCTCTTGAAAAATGTAATCTATTAAGCTATAGAGAATTGGATTTGGAGTTATAGTGTTCAAGTTATAAAAAATCCAAAGATTTGACCACGTGTCCTAAACTTATGGGAAATTCCCATATATCCCCAATATGGTGTTTATATAGTTAATGCATATTTTTCTGACTTTAAAATCACAAAGAGAGAGAGAGCCTTTGTTTAAGGAGAGAGAATATTGAGAAGAGCAAGAAAGGAGAATACAAACCAACTGGAAGGTGCCGTGTTATGTTTACCTTGGAGACTAAATGGAGTATCCTCAATTTGTAGAGGGTGGATACTTTGTCGACCCGTACAAGTTTAGAAACAAACCATCTTGTCAATTTTCATAGCTACATGTACTGATTTTCAATAATATTGACTCGCGTGGGTCAATTTGTCTTGGCTCTAAGCCTGTTTTATGCACTATGGAAATGGGTGCCTTCTCTTGCATGTGAATTGATCCTTTTCTTAGTGGGAGTTGAAGTGTATCTAACCTTGTTTCGGTGCAAATTGAAAGTGTGAGTATTTACATGTACACTTCAGCTTTACAAATGAGCACAAAAAACAATCTAAGTATGACAATTAGGTAGAGTATCAACAAATTGCTTAATAGATACACTTTAAGATTCCCTTTTTGAGAATATGAGCTTTTATGTTACATGAATGGTATATTATGTGATTTCAATCCATGGATTGTGCACTGCATGATAATCCTATCCTCTTTCCAATCCATGATAAAAAAATTTACATGCTTTCTAGGTCACTATCAATTTTTCAAATCTTGGTTGTATATTGTAATTGAGTACATAAATGCAAAGCACATGCATTGTGTGTGTGTGTGTGTGTGTGTGATTTAGTTCACTACACAAAGGACTAGAGCACAATGTAAAGTACTTGCATTTATCATATATTCAACCATACAAGACTACAATTCAAGACCTAATAGAGTGTCAGCAAGCTGCCAATAATGCCAATCAAGTGGTAAATCATGGCATACCAAATAGTAGACTTCACTGGCACACTAAAACAAAATGAAAGCATGGATGCACTCTGAAGTGCATCTATTTATGTGTTCATTTCGAAAGACTTTGATGTGATCTTAAGCATGCATATAGATGTGCATGATGACATGAATTTAGACAAATATCATGTGTAGGATAATGTGTAAACAAATTTGCAAAGCTATAAACAAAGAAATACTTACACCACTAGAATATATGCTATTAATGGATATATGTGAGGTCATAAAGACTAGTTTAAAAAATAAGATCTTGATTGAGAAGATCCCTAACTTGCCAAAACATGTACTTGAATTTCAGTACCAATGTTCAAACTCACAAATAGGTCAATCCATATGTAACATACATGATTCATCATCAATATATTGATAATTAATGCATGCATATATTCATAGGGTAAGTCAAAATAAACAAGGAAATATATGTAAAATTTAGTCTACTTAGAATATTACAAATGAATACAATGAGTACTAGAGATTCAATCTCATCCTCAATGAGACAAATCCTTCAATTGATCTAACTACTAGTCTTGTTGCCACACTTATCATAATCATTAGAAACAATGGTCGGATGGCCAACCTTCAGTGTGCACTAATGGTACTATCATCTTTGTCGAAGGCAGACCCCATGGTAAGAAATAAACACAAAATTAGGGTCAAAAAACAAAAAACCTATGTTTGTAGCTTTTTCATTCATCTTGAAACTAGAGAGAAACCACAAATCTTGCTCTTAACAACAAATGAATTCATCATCTTAAGTAGATATGCCCATCTCCATTTCACAATAGGAAAAGAGGAAAGGAGAAAGAGATCTTTTTGCACGAGAGAGAGAGAGAGAGAGAGAGAGAGAGAGAGAGAGAGAGAGAGAGAGAGGAAGTTTTGCACCATAAAGGAAGAATGTGAGAATGTTGAGAGAAGGGGGAGAAAGAGGCACAAAAACCACTCCTACAGTCCACCCCACATTTGTTCCAAAAGATACAAACACCATTTCAATATATTTTTATTTCTTTGAATTATTTTTAAAATACATTTGTATTCGTAAGCCCACATTTGTTCCAAAAGATACAAACGTCCTTTCAATATATTTTGATTTCTTTGAATTATTTTTAAAATACATTTGTATTTGTAAGGCTTTGGCCTTCACATTTTAATTCTTTCTAGCTCTTTGCAAATGCATGCATATACACTTTTATGTATACCATTTATTTATGATGGATGTGTCCCCCTCATGTAGGGTGTATTTTGGTGCTTTTAAAACAATGTGATTATTATTTTCTCCATAAAAAAAGAAGATATGGTGTATGTATGGATGTTTTATGCCTTGTTTTTGTGCTTCTTTAGGTATCATCATTTTCTCCTACACTCAAACGTGAAATGTCATTGCGAACTTTGTCAAAGAAGAACCACTATCTAATACAAACAAGATCTAAACTTGTTAGAGAAAACAATACCAATGATAAAAACGAGGCCTAGTCATGGTAAGGTATAAGGTGTCAAGATTGTGGGAGAGAAGGAAGGAGTCTCACTTGTAGCTTTCTTGCTTGCACAATGGGGGAATACACACACAGGTGGAGGCTGAAAACAGTTTTCCTCTTCTTAGTTGTGTAAGCCAAAAAGAACTCTGGTACATAGAAATAGAAGAACTCTATATATGGGTCTCAAAACCAAACTCAACTAACTAAGGTGGCATACTAACTGAGCCACAAACTAGAGTAGATAAGGATAGCTGTCATCTAGCTATTATTCATGGGTGGTGTACCAACCGCATCTATAGCTAACAAGTCGGTGACATAAATGCACAACGGTCACCCTGACATATCACGAGTGGAGCTCGATATCTCAACACTCCCCCTCAAGCTCAATCCCAAATTCCTGCACACCAAGCAGGTCTCTGAACTTGTGCAGCTTCTCTGCACCCAATGCCTTCGTGAATATGTCAGTTACCTGATTCTCTGTGCTGACATAAACTAGATCAATAAGATCTAGTAAAACCCTCTCCTGCACATAGTGATAATGCACCTCAATGTGCTTTATTCTAGCATGATAGATTGGGTTATTTGCCATGTGTATACTTCTCATGTTGTCACAATAAATGACAACTAGCCCATCTATAGGCTGATGCATATCATAAAGTAGCTTATGCAACCAAGCTACCTCACATGCAGCCATTGTTGCACCCCTGTACTTAGCCTTTGTGCTCCACAAGGCAATTGTAGGCTGTTTCTTGCTGCTCCAAGTGACTATAGCACTCCCAAAGGAGAACACATATCCACTGGTAGATCATCTATCAAAAATACTACCAGCCCAATCACCATCAGTGTATCCATGCAGCTGTATCTGAACCCCAGTCTCATAAAATAGTCCATACTGCAATGTGGACTTCATATTGTATGGCCGCATCCAAATGCGGTTTCCTTGGAGCCTGCATAAACTGACTTACCAATTCAACAACATAGCTCAAATCTGGCCTGGTAATAGTCATATAAATCAAACTTCCTACTATGCATCTGTATATAGTAGGGTCTTCCATAAGGTCACCTGCATCTGCACTCAGCTTCACATTCTACTCCAAAGGAACTGAAATAGGCTTACAGCCTGTCATCCCATATTTGGACAACATGTCCAATCCATACTGCCTCTGCAAGAGCCGTATCCCACTTGGTGATCTAATCACCTCAATGCCCAATAAATAATGTAGCTCTCCGAAATCCTTCATCTCAAACTTTTGCTTCAATAGCATTTTCACATGAAAAATATCTTCATCACTATCACCTGTCATAATCAAATCATCAACATAAATGACAAGTAGCATAATACCTTTCTCTGTTTTTCTCACATAAAGTGAGAAATCTGCCTTGGAAATTTGAAAGCCAATAGTGACAAGATACTGTCCTATCTTGTCAGACCATGCTCTAGGTACTTGCTTCAAGCCATACAAGGCTTTCTTCAACCTGTAAACAAACTCAGGATGAACAGCATGCACATAACCTGGTGGCTGCTCCATATATACCTCTTCTTGCAAATCACCATGCAAAAAGGCATTCTTTACATCCATATGATGTAAAGACCATTCCTTTGATGCAGCCATAGAAATGACTGCTCTTACGGTTGCCATCCTTGCAACCGAGCTGAATGTTTCTTCATAATCAATGCCATATGTTTGTGCATACCCCTTGACTACTAATCTTGCCTTGTATCTGTTCATAGAACCATATGCATTGTGCTTCACCTTATAAACCCACTTACAACCAATTGCATTCTTATCTTTAGGAAAATGTATCAATTCCCATGTAGCATTTGCTTCCAAGGCATCCATTTCTTCATCCATGGCTTTCTCTCATTTTTATTTTCCCATGGCTTGCTCAAAAGAAGTGGGTTCTAGTTCCTGCATCACTTTGACCATATAGGCATAGTGAATGGCTGTAAATCCATCATATTTCAGCCTATCCACAGGATACCTAGCTTTGGTAGACCTACGCAAATTAGGTTCACTCCCAGGTGCTCTCAAAACATCCCTGTTCTTCCTTACTCCAGGTGTAACAATAGAAGGAATACCCAACTCATCATCAATGCTCTGTTCTAAGCCACTGGATTCACCATCCACATAAGAGTGACCTGCATTCACACCAAACATGGGCTAATCTACCTTCTCTTTTCCTTTTCGTGATACCTGCATACCACTATCTGCATTGCTTTGAGAAAATTCTCCTGATCTCAATCTGCCTGTCCATGGAGAAGAATATGAACCACTGCTAGAGGATGCTCCAGGTCCACTAATATCTTATGACTGCTGCAGTGAATTATGTGCAGCATTACCATTTTGTGTATCTACATTATCAATCACATTTACTGGTTTATACCAGCTACTCATCTCATCAAAAACATCTCTGCTCACTGTAAACTTACGAGTAGAAGGGTTATAGCATCTATACCCTTTTTGCTGCAGAGAATAACCAATAAAGATACACTTCTCAGCTTTTGGATCCAACTTGGATCTCAACTCATCTGGCACATGAACATAGGCAATGCAACCAAAAATTTTCAAATGAGAAATATCGGGTTTCCTACTAGTATACCTCTCCTCTAGAGTCATGCCATGTATTGTTGCAGTGGGAGTCCTGTTCATTATGTAGACTGCTGTAGCAACTGCCTCAGTCCAGTGGCCAGTCTTTTTCATTGAGCATGGCACGAGATACCTCTCCAATATGCATGTTTTTTTTTTCTGCAATTCCATTTTGTTGTGGGATATGACTACATGAATATTGCTGCTTTATGATATACTCCTGTAAGAATCTTGCAAACTCATTTGAGAGGTACTGTCCCCCTCCATCTAACCTTAGGCATTTTATTTGCAGGCCTGTTTCTTTTTCAACCATAGCTTTAAGAGTTTTGAAATGCCAAAAAACTTGACTTTTCTTTTTCATAAAGTACACCCAAACTTTTTTGCTATAGTCATCAATAAAAGTGAGAAAATAATGACAGCCTCCAATAGATGCAGCTTTAGTAGTCCACACATCAGAGTGGATTAATTCCAATGGCTTCTTACTCTCTTGAACATGTCTAGGAAATGGTTTCCTTGCCTGTTTTCCAAACTGACAGGCTTCACATACCTTATGCATTTTTGCAACCTTGAATTTAGGCAATCCTGCAACAATATTTTGGGCTTGCATTGATTTAAGTCGCTGTACATTAACATGACGAATGCGTTTATGTCAGATATCAATTTTGCCAACTACACCGGTCCCATGTGCAAACATTGCTGCACTCAATTCAGGCATATCTGCATCCAATGTAAACATTCTTCCATTCTTCTTTCCTTTTGCTATCAAGCAACCTTTATTTTTTATATCCTCAACAAAGCATCCATGAGAATTAAATCCGACCTGCAAGCCTTGCTCAACCATTTGACCAACAGAAACCAGGTTCTTGGTGATATTTGGGACATGAAATACATCCGATAAGTATTTCTTTTTTCCATCATGCATAGACAAAGGAAATTTTTCAATCTGCACAATAGGATGTGCAGTATCATCACCAGTCTCCACAAATCCTGGTTTTTCCATTTTCTTTGTATCCTGCATCCATTCTACATGACCTGTCATGTGGTTTGATGCACTTGAGTCATTATATCACACATCATTGCTTTCTTCTGCACTTGTCACAGAATTGGTCATGTGCTGCACCATAAACAAATGCTCATTTCTGTCATCACCTTGTCTACTAGAAGATGCATAATTCCCTTTTTGCAATTTTCCATTCATGATGTCATTCTGCTTTTTATAGCAATCTTTAGCCATATGACCCATTTTACCACAGTAGTAGCATTCAACATTGCTGTTTGCATTTTGGCCTCTTTGCCATCCACCATGACCTCTTTGGCTCCCCCTGCCTCTAGAGTTACCACGTCCTCCTCCATAGGACTGGTTTTCTTGAGTTTGCTACATATTCTGATTTCTACCACGGCCTCCAGATCGGCCTCCTCTATCTCTGCCTCTACCTCTTCTAGCATTTGAGTAGAAGGCAGCTTCTTTTGAAGTTCCTTCTGAAGAAGATGCACCACCATTTCTTTGCTCCTCAGAAATTAGAAGAGCAATCAACTCCTCAAAGTCACGAAATCTTTCACGGATGGAAATGGATGTTCGGAACTATACATAATCCTTTCCTAGACCATTCAAGGTCACAGAAACTAGATCATCATCTTCCACTGGCGACCCAATGGAAGTAAGTGCATCTGCAATCTTCTTTACCTTCATGTGGTAGTCATTGATGCTCATACTTTCTCTTTGCACATTGTGCAACTCTTGCTTGAGCTGCATTTTCCTGGCTTGCGTATTTGTGCTATACATTTTTGACAAAGTATCCCATGCCTCCTTTGGCATACTTGCATCTTGAATATGCACAATCATAGAGTCTGAAATACTGATAAACAACCAGTACATAAATTTTTTGGCTCTCTCATACCATCCTTTAAATGCTTGTATTTGTTGTTGATTGGGAACATCAGGAAGAACTGGTTCTTCTTCGTTTCCTGCAACGAATTCCCAATATCCTTTTTCCATAAGGAAATTCGTCATTCTAAACTTCCATGCTTGGAAGTTGTTCTTGTCAAGCTTTTCAATGACAATCTATGAAAGAGAAACAAATGCCATTATAAAACACTATAAAAAATTCTGTCACTGCAAAAAACACAGCTTCAGCCTCACAAGGGCAAATCTGCAAAACTGACGAAAGTGGTATTTGACCACATAGTCACTTCCTAGTGATGATTTTGCATCAACAGGCAACAAGGATGATTCTGTAACTCCCAATATCTCTGCGCACAGGCATACGATGCAATTTCTACAGTAACTTTTCACCGACCTGTAGAACAGTGGTCGCACAACATAAAACAGGGCCTTTTCCTAAGTGCGTGCAGAAAACATCTGCCTCCAAAACAGGCCCCGAAATGGCCTCAAATAAAAAAAACAGAGCAACCAAGGGCTAGACCCCTCGCTCGTAGCATATACTGCCCTCTTGCTACATCGCGAAGGGCGTCTCAATCTAAGACAATGCACTCTTGCACTTTCTGGCTATGCTACTGCAGAGACTTACTCCCAAAACAGAAAAATGAAAGCAACACTGGTCCTCTTACCAGAACACCGCGAACTTGGTTTGCTTTCTTGAGCTCCTTACCACGAACAAGGCTCTGATACCATGTCAAGATTGTGGGAGAGAAGGAAGGAGGCTCACTTGTAGCTTTCTTGCTTGCACAATGGGGGAATACACACACAGGTGGAGGCTGAAAACAGTTTTCCTCTTCTTAGTTGTGTAAGCCAAAAAGAACTCTAGTACATAGAAATAGAAGAACCCTATATATGGGTCTCAAAACCAAACTCAACTAACTAAGGTGGCATACTAACTGAGCCACGAACTAGAGTAGATAAGGATAGCTATCATCTAGCTATTATTCATGGGCAGTGTACCAACTGCATCTACAGCTAACAAGTCGGTGACATAAATGCACAACGGTCACCCTGGTATATCACGAGTGGAGCTCGATATCTCAACATAAGGCCCATCCAATGGCATGACCACCAGAGTAAGGGAAATACATGTATCACTCCCACACTAAAAACTTTTATAGTCTTCAAAAGATAGGGTTCTATCTTTCACAAGGGGTCACAAGAAAAACTCTATGCCAATAGAAAAAGAAGGACGATTCTCTTCATCATGTAACTTAAACGACACTCATTTTAGGATGATTGGGAAGATGACTATTATTTGTAGCATTCACTTATGAATATGTGTTGTTTTTTCATCTGCTTCTTCTTTCCTTCTTTGTCTTAATCTTCTTTGTTTCATTGCATTTGTTTCCTCCTTCAAATGCTTTCACCTTCTCTCACTTTTGCATTAGAATTTGAGCCTTGAGATAATCGATTGTAGTGGGGGGAAATCTATTGGCCAAGGTAGTATGGTGGGGAAAATATGGCTATTCTATTGTGCCTCCTCTCACCTCCTATTCCTCATATTTGTCACTGGTTTTCTTCCTACTCTTCTTCTCGTCTTAGATCTTCAATAGCCTCTCCAAGTCTCTATCAAGTTGGATTTCCCTATGTGAGGATGAGAACCTTGCTTTCTAGCTTGTGATATGCCAACTAAGAGTCATGAAGACATATGAAGAGTATCTCGAAGTGCTTGGACAATAAATTTTTTCTTTCTTCCTATTCTTCTTCTATTGAGGGCATACCTAGCACATTTTGCAACATGAGTTTATGACTTAGTCGTCTTTCCCCTTGATCTTGATGTGACTCATTTATTAAGATTTAGCCAAAGTAGTGGAGGCTATATCACATTTGATTGTAAGGGAAGAGGAAGAAAAGTAGAAGGTACAAAATCCAGATTGTGCAGATGTTATATCCATCTCATGCAATGTAGTCATCCTCTTCTATGACAATTGAATAACATATACCTTTATTCTCTCCCCTGGTAGCAAGAATAGTTGTGAAAATATCTAGAGTCCTTTCATTTGTGCCTCCAACTACCTCTCTCTAGCTCTCAAATTCCACATGCAAATGAAGACCAAAAATAGCATTGGCCTTCTTGCCTCTCTTCATTCTCTTGTTTCTTTTTTGGTGTAGTGATTGCTCAAAGCTCAGTGTAACCTTCTAGAGGGGCATGATTAAGAGAAATTTTCCTCCCTTGGCTTGTGTATTTGGATATTTCCAAGCCCTCCTTAGCATTGTGATCCCATCTGTAATAACCTTCTCATGGTGTAGAGATAAAGAGGGAGGGATCTTGGAAAGTAGTAGCCACACATGTATGGGGAAGGGCCTTTATATATGTGCTATGTGTTGTAATCAAAACCATAATATCATAGTAGCGATTGCATCCTTCGCAATCCAACTCAAATTTGAGATCAACTTGACTCTTGACTGTGCACCAAAATGACAACAACCCTCCTAGGGTAGGAAATGAATATAAAAACATGGACAAAGCACACAAAATCCATTGATCTCAAAACTGGAAAGAAACCACACATCTTGCTCTTAACAATAAATAAAATTTTCCATCTTCACCATTATCTTCAGTAGACATGTCTATCTCCATTGCACAATAAGAAAAGAGAAAAAGAGAAAGAGATATTTCTGCGAGAGAGAGAGAGAGAGAGAGAGAGAGAGAGAGAGAGAGAGAGAGAGAGAGAGAGAGAGAGAGAGAGAGAGAGAGAGAGAGAGAGAGAGAGAGAGAGATTTGCACCATAAAGGGAGAATGTGGGAATGTTGAGAGAAAGGGGAGATCACAATTTTAGTGAATTTGGAAATCTTTCAAGTCCCATTCTTCATTAATAGAATATTGGGACTCCAAAAAGACATATTTAAGTTTCCCAAAGCTATCATGTGGCACATAATTGAAAACCTTATTAAAAATGAAATATATCAAGCTATTGAACAATATATTTGGACCAACGGTGTGAGAGCTATAGCAAAGAGAAAGTTTTGACTATGAGTCCTGAAATTGTGGAAAATTTCCAAATTCACTTATAGTGTGTTAGAGGAAGAGACACAAAAAACAACTTGTGCACTCCACCCCACCTTTTTCCCAAAGATGCCAACACCCTTTCAATATTTTTATTATTTATTTGAATTATTTTTTTGATACATTTGTATTTGTAAGGCTTTGGCCTTTGCACTTTAATTCTTTCTATCTCTTTGCAAATGCATGCATGTACACTTTTATGTATATCATTTATTTATGATGGATGTGTCCTTATGTAGGGTGTATTTTAGTGCTTTTAAAACTATGTGATTATTATTTTTCTTATAAAAATAGAAATATGGTGTTGATGATACCTAAAGAAGCACAAAAACAAGGCATAAAATCGTAGATGCATTCATCACATTTCCATTTTTAATGGGGAGAATAACATTTACATTGTTTTAAAATCACTAAAATACGTGGGGGGGGGACAACATTCACATCCATCATAAATAAATGGTATACACAAAAGTGTATTTGCGTGAACTTCTAAAAAGCTAGCAATAATTGAAATGTCAAGGCTAGAGCTTTATGAATGCAAATGTATCAAAATATCAAAAATAATATAAATATGAAGGGTTGTGTGTCTTTTGGGGAAAAGGTGGGGTGGAGTGCACTGTTGATTATGTGCCTCTTTCTCTCCCTTTCTTAAAAGACACACATTCTCCTTTTGTATGGTGCCATTCTTTCTCTCTCCTCTCCTCTGTGCAAAAGTTCTCCTCTCTTTCTCTTTTCCCTTTCCCATTTTCTCTTGTACAACTAAAGTTATAGAGGATACAGATGAAGATGATTCAATTCATTGTTAAGTGTGAGATTTATGATTCTTTCTTGTTTTGAGATTAATGGCTCATCCATGTGCATATATTTTGCATGCTTCCACCCTAGTTTTGGGGTTTCTTTCTATTCATGGAGGACTACTTTCATTTTGGTGCGTTGCAGGGGAAGAAGCTGATCTCAATAACTATTTGATCAAGATTATACATTAACAAGCAATGCTAATGTAGCTCTAGAATGAGAAGATGGTGGAGAAGAAAGTAGAAGAAAAAGAAGGAAGAATCTCCCTTTGCAGATCAAAGTGCAAGAATCAATCTGGAGCCTTGCAGATCAAAGATTGTTTATGAAGGGAGACAATGGCTAGGATGTTCTAGAGAGAAACTCATAACATATTAAGAGATATCTTGTCAAATGTATAGGGCAAGATGTCTTAGGTTTTTCCATCATAGGCAGAAGAAAGGTTTGCATACATGTTTCAGATCTTGGATAGAGGAATGTATGACACATCCATGAGATCAAATGTTGTGTGGAAATAGGAAAAAGAAGAGAAGGAACATTCACATCCTCTTGCCATAATTGGCCATTTCTCAGTTGTGTGGACATAGGAAAAAGAAGAGAAGGAACGTTCACATCCTCCTGCCATAATTGGCCATTTCTTAGATTTGATAGATCAAATGTTGTGTGGAAACAGAAAAAAGAAGAGAAGGAATGTTCACCTCCTCCTACCATAATTGGCCATTTCTCAGATTTGATAGAAGAAGAAGAAGAAGAAAAAGAAGAAGAAGAAGAAGAAGAAGAAGAAGAAAAAAAAACAATTCAGGTTTTTGGAGGTAGAGGAGGCATGTTTTTTTTGAAGAAGAAGACGATTATTCTCAGGTTCCTTGTCACCATGTATTATCATCCCAAGAAGGCTACCGCAAACGAAGATCTCATCCTCAAATAGACCTAGTATGAGAACACCCTATAAGACAAGATCAATTTTTTTCACAAATATGAGAGCTTCATGCACTATGCCCAATTTGAGAGGTTAAATGGACCATCACTCCCTCACTGAGAAATTTGAGGCCATCCAAGCACAAAAAGAGTGAACACTCTCTGAATGCAAACATAAGCTCCACTCTCACCTCATAGCTGAAGATAGCATGCTCCATGCTGAGATGTAGATTGGGAGCATGAACCTTGCTAAAAGAACGGCATGGCTCAAAGCCCAAGCATGGAGTTAAAGCATCTAGAGATAAGAAAAGATAAGAGAATGAGAATCTATGGTAGTAGTAGGAGGGTTCCACTCTTAATTATGCTTATCTCCTTCCTCACGTTGACCATCACTAGTAGTGTTCCATTGTAACACAATAGAAGTGACAATAACAACTTCAAGCATGAGAAATTTACACCCCGAGCCAAATTCCATGACAACCTCCTCCTCCATTGGCACCTATGCTTTTGCACTTCCCACCCTTGCATAGGCAGTCATCTCCTTTAATGAAGATGTCAAAAGGGAAAAGACAACAAGCAAAGGGGGAGGGAAATGAGGGTTTTGAGGAATTTGGTTGAGAATAGGAAGAAAGAAGAGTATGACAAAGAAAAAGATGAGCATGCCATGGATCCTTGTTGGCACCTTCTCCCATATCCCTAGAAGAAGAAGAAGAAGAAGTCAAACCAAAACAAAATGGTAGCAGTAGAGTGGTTCTTCCCCTTCATTCATTATTCCTCCTCCTCATCCACAATCTCTTATTCTCCACTAGTAACATGGCCTCCTCCCTCTCCAGGGCGGCCATCTTATCCCTTCCACTACACAGACATACCATAGCAACTTTGAAGCAGCCACTCAAAGAGAGAGAGAGAGAGAGAGAGAGAGAGAGAGAGAGAGAGAGAGAGAGAGAGAGAGAGAGAGAGAGAGAGAGGCCATAGGATAGATCTCCAAAGTTGCCATGTATAGCTTCAAGGCCTTAACCTTCAACATTCGTGTGGCAGATACTTGGAAGCCATCGTACGTGGCTATCGATCAAAATATATCTCTTACCTCAAAAGGAAGAGATAGATTAATTAGAGGGTCAACCCCCTCCAGTGGATCCAATGGTTATGCTATGAAGAATATAGCCTACATAGAGAGAGAGAGAGAGAGAGAGAGAGAGAGAGAGGTGTTAGAAAAGGAAAGAAAGAGTCAAGGGAAGAGGGAATACCAAGTGATGATGCTTGGCTAACTCTTTGCAGCAATAGCAAAGAAGGATAAGATAAAGAGCAAGATGAACAGAAAGAAGAAGAAGAAGAATACTAATGTAACAATCCCACAATAAATGTTATTGAGTGCATGAGCATAGTATTTATTCTTATTTACTTACCATGGATCATGCAAGCCACCATGACGACCATGTAGCATTTACAAATAGCAAGGGAAAGAGACCCCTACCATTGCCATCGACATGAGGTGATGAAGAATTTAAGTGAAGAAAAGAAGTGAAGAACGAAATGGAGAAAGAGCCATTACTAATGACTGAACTTTGGCAGTCACAACAAGGACAATTGATGAGAAGAAGAAGAAGAAAATAAAGATGCATGCAGGCAAGAGGTCGCCACAAGAAGCCCCTTGATATCCTTCTTCCTCTCTCCCTCCTTCTTGTTCCAAGCCTCTCCCCCTTCATTGGGTTGAGATAAGGAGGAGAAGAAGAAGAAGATGGAGAACTATCATTGTTGTCTTATACCCTATATGCTACAACATTCTTCATCTCCCAACTTTGCTAGCACTTCTCTTACACATGCATTGTCATGCTTCCTACTTTTCCTTATTCTTGTTGAGAGTGGAAAAAGACTAAGTTTTTGACTAATTTTTGTTGTTTTTGAGGTCTGAATGATTGATTTTCTATGGATTTAGAGTGATGTATGATTGTTAAAGGAAGTGTTTGAGAGTTTTTTGGATGATATTGATTATTTTTTGGAAGCTCATGATGATTTTTAGTGGAGATATGAAGCTCCGTGATGTTCTGATAGGTTTTGTTGAGGTTCTGATTAGTTCTAATATCTTCTATATAGCTTTTGGTTTGTTCTAATTTTCTTATGTATGAAGCATGGATTGATGATTGATGAAGGTTGAAATATTTTGAAAGTTTATTGAATAGTTTTTAATAGTTTTTGTAGAGCTTCTGTCTCTGCTCTGTATCTGTTTTGTATTTGCTTCGTTCCTGTTCTGTACTGTTCTGTACATCTTCTGCAAGTGTTCTGTAGAATATATGTGTGACATTGGGAAATTTTTCTAACTATTGGAAAGGATGAATCTAAGTTCAAAAGAGCTAAAACAAATGGAAGAGGCAACTGTTGAAGACTGAAGAGAAGGTTGGAGTGACAGTGATAGTAGTGAGCTATGAAGAGACATTGTACTGGTTCTGGTGCCTCTTCACATCAGACATACCTCTTGGGAGGTGTATCCACGACCTAAGAAGGATTATTGAGAGTTATTATTAGAGTATTATAGTGAGGAGATGATGTACTATTGAGAGAGAGAGAGATAGAACTAGAGATAGCCAATTCTATCAAAACAATGTATATGTATATGAGAGATTAAGAGAGAAAACTATGAAGACATTGAAGATGAATACTATGTGATTGATTTCCATTAAAAAATGGTGTATTATTTTATGTTACTTGTTCTATTGATGGATTTTATAAAGATGTTGAAGATTATGGTTGATTCTATCAAATCCGTAGGAGATATCTACTATGATGCTGCGTGAAGATTTGTTGTTTTCCTTGTTTTGGTCATCAAAAGAATGAAATAAAAGCTTGTTGATGCTACAAGATAGATTTTCTTGTAGTAGAATCCCCTTTTCCTTGGTGTTTCTCTTGGGGCTCCATGTTTTTGGTGTGCAGCCGGGGAAACTTGCCATCAACAAGCATCAGAAGAGGCTGAAAAATGAAGGAAATGGAATTGCTAAGAAAAATTTCATCCCACAATGGCAGAAATATATTACCATCATGATGCATGCTCTATATGGTGGACTATTTCCTCTTTATATTGAGGCAGCAGAAACTTGCATCTTGGTGGAAATTTTTTTGGGAACAAACTGAAGAATAGAGAAGTAGAGAGAATGACTATCCATGGAAGATTTGGTATTCATTGAGAAGTTCCCAAATATCATCAAGTGGGAGATCGTGAAGAAGCTTCAGGAATCGTGGTTTGTGGAGGTCCACGAAAACAAGAAGAAAAAGAGTTGGAATTTGTTCATGGATGCTCAACAGCAAGATTCGTGGGATGCTTGGTGCACTAACAATATTCTATTTGTCTAATTAGCAACCCACTGGAAGTTGGTAGACAGAGTGTTTTTTAAAACATACACTGTAGAAACCCTCAGAAGCTGGCATTATTTAAATGGCACAACAACAATCCTAAGAAGAATGAGTTTTGATACTTTCACAACAGAATATCTCCCCCTCTATAGTGGTTTGAAAGCCGAATTCAGAGATGTTGAAAAGAAGGAAGTAGAAGAGATGTTGGCCAGAGAATCCCCCAGAGATTGAAGCCCTCTCTGATACTATCCTGTTGAGTATTGAACAACTGGTTGGAGCCAAGCCCCTGATGAATGATGCAATCAAGAGGCAAGCGTTAGAATGAGTCAAGAGATATGTGAGAAGAGAGAATGAAAAAATCAAAGCTGAGAACGAGCTCACAGCAGAAGCTTCCTTTGATGCCCTAAAAGCACTCTTTACAGAAGTTCCCATGGCAACTTAAGGTTCCTTTCCTAGTCAGATTCGTCCTGAAAATATTGATGATAGGCCAGCAAATGTAGTCCCATCGCCAATTTTTAAGGGAGAGTACAATGAATACCATGATCTTCATGCAGCAGAATTTATGGTAGCATGTGTGGCTAACAATGGCAGAACCCCTGAGCATTGGTTAGCAATATTTTCCACCACTTTCAAGGGCATGATGTTTCAATGGTATGAGGGATGAGCAGTAGAAACTTTTGGAACTTGGGACAACCTAAAATTGGCCTTCCTCACTAAATTCAGACGTGAAGGTTTCGTAGAGCAAATGCGAGAGGAGTTCATGAACCTAAGTCAGTCCTCTAGAGAAAGAGTAGAAACTTATGTCTCACGAATGGAATCCATCCTGAAGAGATGGACTAACCAACATTTGGATGAAGGTATCCAGAAAGGAGTGTTTCTCAGAGGCCTATAACCAAAAGTTCGTAAGTTCGTGGAATTGAGAAGACCACTCAATCTGCAAGCTGCAGTGGAAGGTGCAAGATTGTATGATTAAGTTGAAGCAAGGTTTTCAATGACTCCATGAAGAGGAGTCTTACCTCCTCCCATGCCAGGAATGGTATACCCACCAAATGTAGTCCCAGGGACAGTTTCCTACCCCTATCCCCAGATGCAAACAGTGCCACAATATAATACACCTAATCCACAGTGGTCACCATAAACGACAGTGCCTCAAATGATGGTTCAACCACAACAATAGTGGCCTCAAACAGTTCCTCCAATGGCGACTCAACAATAGTGGAATCCTACCAACTGGAATCAACAACCCCAAGCTTCAACAGGAGCTCTGAATTAGAATCAGAATAGAGGACCCTCTGGTTCGACCCAACCAGTATATGTAGTAATTATAGAAGCTTTCCAAAACCCTACTACAAGTACTTTAGGATGTGAAAATCTAAAGGACTACTTATCCAACTCAGTTTGCAAGTATCAAGGAAAAGCTTATGGATGTGATTACAGAGTAGCTACAGATGCTGAAGGTGAATACCGCCAATATATCCACCCCTACGGGAGCTGGAAGAGATGTGATGCACTCTAATACATGGTGCAGAAAGTGTCATCAAGTGGGACATTTAGCCACTGAATGTACCCGAAAACCAACCATTCCTAGAGCCTTCTGTTCGTACTATTTGAGGAAGAACCATACAAAGGATATTTGCTCTCTGAAAGAGATGCAAGAACGAAGACAGAAGGATGAAAATGCAAGATTCAACTTGCTAGAATCCAAAATGACAACACAAGACATTGGACCAAAGCCTAGAGAGTTTGGTCCTAGTTTTGGGTCCAAGAAGGTTTTCCTCTTAAAGTTACCGAGGATGATAGTCTGGCAGTGGTTAGAGATCAGAGGATGATAGTCTGGCAATGGTTAGAGATCAGAGGTGGAATGTTATAGGTGTGGAGAAAAGGGTTATATCTCCCCAAATTGTCCAAACCCTAGACGAACTATAGATTATAAGCCCTTATGCAACCGATGCAAAGGAGAAGGCCACACTGCAAAGGACTATCCAAGTCCAGGCCCTGTAAAGGCCAATTGCACTGATAGCCAATAGAAGGTATAAGAGCTTGCCTCCAATTTGGTAGAGCTGGAAGTTGCCGCCGTCACGTGTGCCAAGAAGAAGGGACCAGTTTTGCAAGAAGAGAACAACTCTCCTGCCAAGACCGTGAAGTTCAACCTGTTAGTAGAGGGATAGAGCTGTATAGGACAGAATAGTGCAGTACAAAGCATTGTAGTTCCACAGAGAGTCACAGAGACAGTCCCAGAAACAAGACCAAAGGTCCAAGAGATAGATTAGACAAAAGCACCTTCAGAAACAAAAGAAGTGCCAATTCTACCATTATTAGAAGAAAACGGAAAGATAAAAATGGATGTAACTCCATTCCCCTATAGGCTAGAGAAGCGTGTGGATCCTATCAAAGAATATGACCTGCTCAAAGACCCAGACACCTTTAAACCAAACCTAACATTTCAACAGTTTGTTGATGTTGTCTCCTAGCTGCCGGAAGAAATTCAAAAGCATTTTGACAAGAAGATGTGGACTAAGGATCGCTCCTTCAACAGGACCGAGACCAATAAGGCCCCAGAGCCTATAAAGGAAGTAGATGTGGCTAATGCCTTTCTAGATCCTGGAACCCCAGAGATTAGTGTATGGATTGAAGGATGCTTTATTTCAGATGCATTGATTGATGGAGGCTCATCAATAAACATAATGAGGGATGTGACAATGAAGGACTTAGGGTTGCAAGGAATTCAACCTACACAGTGGCTTATTAGATTGGTAGACCAAAGTAGAATTAAAGCGTTGGGAATTCTCCTATACGTAAATATAACCCTTTTAGGAAAAGATTATTAGCTAACATATTTGGTGGTCAAAACAAATTTTTATGGGACCTCATACCCTTTGTTGTTGGAAAAACATTGGCTTTTTGAAGCGAGAGCCAGGACGGACTTGCTCAAAAGGAACCCTAACCCTAGGTAGAGGACCCAACAAAGTGGTGTTGAAGTTGTGTGGATTGCAAAAAGGCAATGGATCCACATCCATTCGAAGTCATAACTAACTCCTTCAAGGAGGTAACAGATGGTATATTAGGAGACGAAGAGGCTGTTAAATAGATCTTTTCCAAGAAAACGGAGGCACAATCCTTAATAGTGGGCACTGTAAGCCAACTACCAGGGAAGCAAAGTCCTTGTCCATGGGAGAATACCTCCTGCTTCAACTTGAGTTGACTTCTGAAATCACCTCTGATAGTGAAATGGAAGCATGGATGTACTATTCTCCATGTTACATGACAATCGCAGAAACAATAACAAAGACAGAACAGAGACAGAGCCAGAGACAGTCACAGAAGTAGTAACAGAGACAGTCATAGAGCCGGATACAGAGGCAGAAGCAGTAATAGAGACAGAGCCAGTAATAGAGACAGAAGCAGAAGCAGATGTAGAGGCAGAAGATCTGTTCTTCTCCTACAGAGCCTCTATAGAAGCAGAGACAGAGCCTCCAGAGGAAGAGGATGAAATGATGAAGATGAAAATGAAGTAGATTATGAAAGTGTAGATGAAGAATTTCCTCTGATAGCAGATGATTGTGTTGATGTCCCTATAGAGACCTCAGAGGCTAAAGATCTCAGGGTGCTGGATGGAATGACCATTCCATTTGGGTTGGCCAATGGACCACAAAGTATGCAGAATCTGCATAAGCAATTGATTAAAAGCATAAAAATTAAGTTCACCAGTGGCTCTTGTCGCCCTAACTATTCAGTCCAGAGAAAATATGATGATGATGTCCCCTACCAACAGAAGCCAGAGCTATCAGAGCCATGGCTTCTAGAAGGTCTGTGCTATGTGACATTCCAAAACGTATCCTCTGAAGATGAATCCCTAAGTCTAGAAGAAATTACCACTTACACAGAAGCAAACAAAGCTCTGATACCCTTCCAGCAATTTCAATAGACAAATGAGTCATATGTTCTTCAGAAGGACACTGGTTCTAGTGGAACATCCGACGATGACACTACTTCCTTAAAAGAGTCAAACCTCTATCTAGAAGCAATCCGTGGGATATTTATCCATGAAGTGAAAAATGAAAGACAAGTGACGTTCTTGGATATATTGATGGTACTGAACGTCACCTAAAAGTGGGTCTCAATCTTCTAGAAGAAGAACCAGTGGTCCTACAAGACTTATTAAAGGAGAACTTAGACGTGTTTTCTTGGTTATATAAAGATCTAAAGGGGATTGATCCCACAGTATGCCAACATCACATTGACCTAGAGCCTAATGCCAAACCTGTAAGGCAAATACAAAGGCGTATGAATCCTAATTATTCTGCTTTGGTGAAGGTTGAATTATTGAAGCTTCTTGAAGTCGAGTTTATTTATCCCGTGGCTAACAGTGAATGGGTTTCGTCCATTGTGGTAGTGTTGAGATGACAAGCTCAACACATGCGGACATTGATGATGGACCGCCTGGTTAGATGGGTCCACACGTCTACACTTAGCACGTCGGTGGTCATTATGACTCTCACATGGCCACTGACTCATTACTTATTATATTCAAGTTGTTACACCTATTTACAGTTGACATAGTTATAGCGCCAGTCGACTAGTGTAGTCGGTTATGCATTGTTTGACTTAGTAGGCCACTTTCCTTTATGTTGTATCTTATCTATACTTTGTGTACATTGTAAAGTGTGTGGACGAAGAAGAAAAAACCAGCAAGAAAAGGTTTTGGCCTCCATCTCTCTTTTTGTCTCTTGAGTGAGCTTCTCCTTGTGCATTTTGTGTGTATTCAGCGCAGCATCTTGAGCAAGTCCCTCCACCACGCGATTCTTGACATGGTATTAGAGCTGCGCCACTGAGAGAGGATGATTTCAAAGGTTGAAGCGAAGGAGGAGCACGGTTCGAGCAAGCAAGCCACGGGTAAGAAGCTCTCCCATTCTTCCACTCTCTCTCTTGGATAGTGCCTGTGGAGACACCGGAAGCAGGGTCGCAAAATCTCAGATTGCAGTGAGATTTGGTGTGCGTGAAAAGCGCTATGTATGCTGTAGATTAACTCTTTAGGGCTCTTCGCAGTTATTTTGGGCATCTGAGGTCGTTTCAGGCCCCGTTTTAGAGCCGCAAGGTTGTGCATTAGGGCTAAAAACGCTTCAAAAATGGCACTTGTAAGAAAGTGATTAAGTTGCTAATTAGTTGAGGTTTAGGAAGAATAAAACCTCTAAATTTGGTTGTCCGGATGTGATTAATGAGAGAATATTTGGTTCATTGAAGAGGTCGGCCATTAATTTCCCTCATCTTTTAATCCAAGTCACGGGTTACATTTTCAGTCGTTTTTGTCTTGGAACTCGAGAGATTTTGTATTTTCAATATTTTCGTACGAACTTTGCATTTTTCTGCTCCCGCGTTTTCTTTCTACACACTATTCTCTTTTGCCATTCTTTTTGTTGCAATTGCTTCCTATCACTGTGAGATTCTTGCTCACTTCATTTGCTAGAATGTCTAGCAATATAACTTCAAATAACACAGGCACAAGCACACGTAAATACAAGCTAACTATTCAGCTAGGTCCTATTTACACATCTTGGAGAAGTATACATAATCGAGTATTGATAGATGAGATTGAAGCCAATAGGTTGCGAACACAAGGAATGAAGCATATAGATTTGTGGGTGGACGGAAATATTTATCCCAGGGATCCTTCTAGAGGTAAACCACCTCCTTTTTTCAATGTCCATGACTATATAAGATATGCTGGAGAAGGTTACAATGGGATGCTTGGCTACTGTATGAGGTTATACTTTGGATCTTACACATATATAGCTCAAATGCACGAAATGAAAAAAGCACTAGAAACTACACAAGCAAATATTTTAGAGTTGACAAGTCAGATTGATATTTTGAAAAATGTTAACAAGTCATTGCAGGAAAAGCTAACACGCTTGAGAGAAAATCCAGTAGGATTTAGAGAGAGGAAGAGACCATTAAAAAATATAACCAACTTGTGTGAGAGAGCAAAGAAAATGAGACTAAATCTTACAAAGAAATATGTCTCTAACATATTAGGCATCAATATCCGAGAGAATGAGAAAAGAATCAAACTTTTGAAGGAAACCATGAATAAGAAAGATATTTTGAGGATTCTTAAGTCACCCGAAAATGTGGATTTGAGAGGTCCAACTCTCAAAGAGTTAGTGAAGGACTTAAAAGGCACGGTGAAAGCAAATGAAATTGTAGAGACATGTGATACTGTAGGTATAAGTCGAAAAGGTTATCATGCTATCTCTGGATTATGGTTTAAAAATCTTAAACGCAATAGGGTAACTATATTTGGATTGTCCCAAGCCCTTGCAGTTTCGACTGCAAGAATTGCCATGAATCGCAAGATTCCACATGTTTTTGGAGATTACATTCACATTGAAAGGTCTATGTCCTATGAAAAACAAAAAAAAAGGCAATTTTTTATTACAATGCGTTTAACAATATATGGGTTGATCTAAAATAGGTGCAAATTGCAATGGTTCACATGTATAAAATCACAGTAGAAGAAAGTTATGGTGTTCTAAAGTTTGCCTTGAAGTTGGATGAAGCACAGGTTCAAAAGGGACAGAAGATGGAAAGAATTAGCATTTGCCTCATGAACATGGCATCGGACCATAGCAATGGTGAGGGCCAAGCTCCATTGCATAAGATCCAATCCGAGATGGAGATTTGGTGGATTGGTGCAGCCCAGGTACCAATTGAAAATCACCAAACGTTGAAATGGTTGTTCAACCATACAGGTATTCCAAATATCATTAAGCCTCAAAGTGAAGGCGAAATGTTGGTAGTTGATGGGGTTGGTAATTTTAATGTGGAATGGCATATGAGTGCTGATTTAAAAACTATCAAATGTATGCTTGGAATATGTAATGGTGCAAATGCAAAATATCCTTGCATTTATTGCATGGAAAGTATTGGATCCAAAGATTGGAGTAGTTTGCGACCAGTAAGAAGAGCCCCAAATAGAGACTCTATAGATTTGAGTAAATTTAAAAACATAGAAGACATTTGGGATCCCATTCTTTCAATCTCTCTTAAGAATGTTCATATTTGTACTTTGCATGCAGAGATTAGAATAATCGATAAGCTTCTCAGGTTGCATCTTGACTACGCATATTCCATTAAGCCATTATCTTTATCAGATGAGTGTATTAATAAATGCGGGGCATTACTATCGAAAATGGGATTTCATGGGGGCCAAGTTCACTTGAGAAAGGATCCAATACTTTCAGGAAAAACAAGAGATATCTTGGCCGATATCTCTATGGGAGGCTCAAAAGCTAGACGATTCTTAGGAAACCATTCAGGAAAGCAGGTGAATGCGGCTTGGGAGTGTTGGAGAGAGCTATGTGAGATCACAACAAATGTTGCAAGAACGCCGAGGCTTGCATTTCTTAGAATGGAGGTCTGGATACACCTTGATGTTTTTTTGAAACTCCTTAGGCAACATAAGACAACATATACATATGCGGAAGAGTTCAAAAGATCAATCACAAAGCTTGTTCAGGCGATAAAAGAGGCATGGGGAGAAAAAGATATCACTTTTTATTTGGTAAAGTAACAATTATTTAATATGGGCTTATTTTGACAGGTTTTTCAATTGGTATAAAATTAGTGTTACTTTGTATTGCAGCATATTCTTCATATTCATGGACCTTACTTTGTGGAGGAGCATGGCCCCTTAGAAACTTATAGTAACCAAGGCATGGAAAAATCCCACTATTAAGCACGCACAAGTTATTTTCGAAGCACAAGGCATGGGGGAGGAGTTACAAAAAGCAATGCTTTGGAGGAGCTATTCAATTGGTTTTTTCGACGACAACTTCAAAGAATGCAGATAAAAGACGGCAATGACACATGAGCAATCGCACTTTTATATATAAGAAAGAATATATACAAAGCTAGTTTTCCAAAGCTCTCACATTCTCTTCCTCCTTAGGAATCTTCCCTTTAAACGTAGAAATTGTTTTCTCTTGTAGCCAGCTATAGATTTTACATCAGTTCGGTTTGCAGCCAAGGCGTAGGATGTGAACGCTAAAAAGTATAATGCTCTAGAAGCAGAGTAACCTGGACCGTAGCCAAAAATCCTAATTGCTGCAGTCTTTTCCAAAAACATTACTTTGTGGGCATTATATTGTAATCCTGAGAAACATAGAAGCCTTGTAAGAGCTTTAATACAAAGTATGGGCCATGCTGCATCCTCTGAGAAACTACTATGAAGTACTAAAAAGGAATCAGGGTCAATCCTAGCCAAGTAGTGGCCGAGTGCAATGTCTTTCAATGTACTACCACCAGCTCTCGATCCTTTGCCACGTCCCAAGAAGTTATCTGTATCAGCAATCTCCAACTGCAAATAAAACCCATAATGAATGAGCGTGAAATGCAAACCTACCAATGTGTGAAAGAAAATTCAAAATTATCTTGCCACTTGATTTTCATCGTACTCCAATTTAACTCGATTCCATAAATTTATTGATGATGATGTCTCATTGGTGTTAATCAATTCTTTAACATATTCAGACTCCTCTCTTCCAAAATTGGAAATCCCAAGTTGGCTTTGAATGCGATCGAAGTCCTGATCAGTAATACTCAACTCTTTCTCAGCTTCTTTGGCCTTTTCAAAAAAAAGAGAGAGGGCCTCACCAGCATCAATAAACTTATCGTCTAGAGTTTCTTTATCAAGTTTGAGTATCTCTTCCTTTGATTCATTCTCTGTGTCAATTATCCCATTTGCAGCATCAGAAGCTTCTCCAATAATTGCTAGACAATAATCTTCCCTGAGATTGAAAAGTTTTTGAATATCTGACAGTAAAATGTACTCCTTGTCCTTGAAAGGTATAGATGGTAGAGAAGGAACAATATGGTGAGAACTCTCATCAGTTGGAGGGTTTGTATCTCCTTGGCTCTCCTCAATGATAGTCTCAGCTTTGAAGTGAGCAACATCCAAATTCTCAGCAATAGAAGCCTCAAAATCTAAATCTACAACCTCCTCTGTTTCCTTTTCATTTGCTAGATCATCTAACATGCAAAAGCTGGCAGACTTTCCTCCTTCCATTTGTTGCTCATCAGCTTTCACTGGATATTTGACAAGGGTGAAAACAATAAAAGCAACAGATTTTCTCATCATCTTGCAGTTTTTGGAATGAGTGGAGCACAATATGTCTCTTGCATAAAACCTGTCCAGAGAGTGGGCACCACACTTCTTAGTAAACACTGACTTTTCATTTCCTGTTGACCCAATGGAAACATGGACATATTCATTTTTGCCAACTTCAATAGAAGGACCTACAAGATTTTCAAACTCCAAAAAGTCCTCCAAAATATATTTTTTACAAGATTTCAAAACACTGTCAAGGTCCCAATCAGGATTAAAGACATTCTTCACAACTCCATAGAAAGAGAGATCCATTCCATTCTGAAGGATAAAATCAAGAAGCCTCTCTGATGGAGTGATATCAGTAAGCTCTGATACTCCTTGACCTCTCATTACCGACTTTTGCTTCCCTGGAGATGTGCTTGGCATTCTCACACTGGTGGTAGAGCATGGAGAAGAAACAGAATGCACAGGCTCATCACATGTTGATGCCCTTGAGCCTTTTGAAAGCCTTCTTCTTTTACCAGTTCCTGGCAAAACCTTGGAGCCTAGAAATTCTGTGGGTTCAGACATGTTTCCAACTTGTGCTGATACGGCGCGATAAGACTGAAACACTTGACATGGATGTACCTCCTCGCGTCGTATCGGTGATTCCAACAAGCAACTTTACCAAAGGGCCGCAACCGTAAGGACTCGACCTCGGGCACTATGAGCTTAGGAGGCACGCTGAAGGAAGACTCTGCAGAACACCCAAAACGACGCGAACAGACGAAAGCGCGGAAGACAAACACTCGCTCTCGCGCCGTATCAGGAGAAGAGATAGAGGTCCACAAAGAAACCAAAAAAGCCGTACGGCTTAGGGACACCCCCTTATGTAGGCACGCAATAATGCCACCTGGCACTATCCGTTGGGCTTCGACACGTGGTAGTAGCCATTGGCCAACACGTGGCCGTCAAACACTTGGCAAACACGTGGACCGGTCGTTAGTCGACATGTAGTATATGCACGATATGTGCGGACACGTGGCACAATCAGTGTCAGACACGTGTCATGATTGACAAGGGTATATAAGGGGTTATTTTGCCTACGTATACACTTTACATTTTTCGAGCTCTTCCGCCTTGCTTGCCGATACGGTGCGATCCAAGTCTTGCGTCTGCTGCGTTTCTATTCTCTCGCGTCGTATTGATCATCGCCCTTACTTCAGAACGAGTGTGTCTCTTTGCTGATTCCTTTGCATTGGTGGTCTTCAGTCGGTGTGCCGATACGGAGCGAGGACATCCTTCCGTAGTTTTCGTAACCTCCCTCTCGTGCCATATGGGCCTTCTGTCCTCTCCAATACGGAGCAAGGGTGTGTTTCCATAGTCTTCGTGTTCTTCATATCGCGCCATATCGGCATTTCTCCTCTCGTCTCCGATACGATGCGATTGTCCTCTCCAATACGAAGTGAGGGCGTGCTTCCATAGTCTTCGTATTCCTCATAACGCGCCATATCGGCATTTCTCTTCTTGTCCTCTCCAATACGGAGTGAGGGCGCGCTTCCATACTCTTCGTATTCTTCATATCGCGCCATATTGGCATTTCTCTTCCTGTCCCCTCCAATACGGAGTGAGGGCGCGCTTCCATACTCTTCGTATTCTTCATATCGCACCATATCGGCATTTCTCTTCTCGTCCCTTCTTGCGCCGTATAAGGCCTGTTGCGTTTTTAAAAATTTGCTATATCACTTTTTGTCCTTTTGGTTATTCTATTTGCTTCTCTGTATGGCAAGGACAAAGCAAACTGCAAGAAGAGTGTATCTGGATAGGAAGGACAATGGGGGTAGAAGAAAGTTACAATTTGATGAATCTGAGGAGGAGCCCTCTTCAAATATTACTGAAGCTGGGCCATCACAGGCCCCAGAGCATTTTGCCAGAGAAATCCCCCCTACACCAGGTGTTGGCCTAACATCTTCCATGGAGTTAAAGAATTTTAGTGCAGTGAATGTTTCTTCTCCTGAAGTTGAAGAAGCAAAGGGTGAGACTTGCCCTGTGAAGGATTCATCCCCTCCAATTGCACCTGAGCCTACATCTGCTGAAGCCACTGAACCTCCCAAGCCAAAAAAGAGAAAGAGGAAGTCCCGGTTCTTCTATATGCAAAGGTGTTTCAGTGAGATTAGGAAAGCCCAGAGAGCTACACAGCATGTCATTCCAAAGGCTTCTTTTATAAGAGTCGTTAAAGAGATCTCTGATAGATTGTCTCAAGTGGCAACTGTCTCTGGTCTAAATAAGAAGTGGCAACTCTCAGCCATTCTTGCTCTACAAGAGGCCGCAGAGGATTTTGTTATTGATTTCATGAACGATGCTTACATTGCTGCTGCCCATGCTCATAGAATTACCCTTATGAATAAGGATTTCAGCATTATCAGCAGAATCAGGTATAGGTTCGATAAAGTGCTGAGGCCCTTGCCTTCCAACAATAAAAAAGCCCTTGAAATCCTTAACATTCCCCCGAAATTGTCCAGGAAAGGGAAAAAGCTAAAGGTTGAGGATGTAACTCACCTTTACTCTACAAGGGGTGCCACCCAGCAGGAGTCTTTCTTGAGTGAAAAAAATCAGGAGGTGTTGGAAACTGAAGACGAAGTTTACAAGAGGAAAGCCGCATCACTTGCTCCTGTCAACAACGAGAGGATGGGCAAAGTGTATGGGCAGATACTTGTGAATGTTTCTGCGGAACTTGAGGAGGAATACCTTAGTATATCTCCTGAGGACAAGCCCATGTTGGAGAAAAGGGATGTCCAACTATCTGACTCCGTTTTTTTTTGTTTCATAAGGTAAGGCTTATATTTTTTGTTTTTTTTTGCGTAAGGTAAGGCTTATAGGTTCAAGTATATTTTAGATGTAATTTGTATTGAATAGCTTTTGCTATTGACTGCAGGGCATTGGTCTCCTCTCTCACTCTCGATATCCGTAGAACCATATATATTATTGATCCACTTCTCTCTGTGGAACTTTTTGCAAGATCTGGGTCTAATATTTCACCATTTTTTCGTACCTTCGATAGTGTGACAAATTACCACATCTTTTTCCCTTATGTAGAAAGGTATTTTTCCCTTATGTAGAGGAAAATTTATATTCATTTGCTTTCACCCTTCTACTTGGTTGCAGATTCTATGTCAGACTACAATTTGTAGCATGCTGCTTGCCTTTATTCTTTCCTTCGGTCTTCTTTGTTTGTGGCACATCTTCCATCTCTTGATCTGGGGTTATATTTTCAGCAAGCTTTGGTTGTTTAGGCATTCTTCTAGTTACCTGTTTCGGAGGGCCAGGAGAGGAAGGCCCTGGCTCATCTTCTCTCCTTCTCTTTTCTTCAATCAAGACTTCTTTATGATTGACATTAGCCAAATATGCAAAGGCGGAAAAAGAATCTACCGATTCTTTCCAACCAGTTACTCCTCGAATGCATTGACTGGCATTAGCCAAATATTCTTTAGGTGCTTTACCACGTTCCATTTGATCTAGTTCCTGCATCCATACTTTAGATTGCACATTAGCTTTACATGCTTTTAAACTTGATTTAGTTGGCTCAATTTGTAGCCCATAGGTAGCTGCATCAATTGCTGCATAGGCATTCTTTATAGCTAAATCTTCTAATCTTTTCTTCATTCCACCATTGCCAAAATTTGGCTCTAGTGGAAGACTAGTTTCAGTTGTATGAATTTTTTCGTCTTTCCTAAAGATGAGCTTCTGTGCTTCAGCCTCATGGAAGGCAGAACAGTCCCTCTTGTCATGTTGTTGGCTATCACACCAAATACAACACCTCTTAAAGCCTTCTCTCATGGGTCTTTGAGTTGATGAACATCCTCATTCTTCAACTTTGATATCTAGCTTCTCCAGCTTGGAACTAATTTCTGTAAGAATCACATGAAGGTCACGTTTGCTTTTAATGAGTTCATCCATAATATCATTTTTAGAAGGAACAGAAGAAGAAAGAGTTGGCTGATTAGTTGAAGGAATAGGGGATTTTGAAGTGGAACAAGCTCCATCAATGGAGTTGTTGAAGTTGAAGTAGAGCCCGATCTTAGTCACATCCGCTCTCTTTGAGTAATCATGTTAACTGCATCAACAAAATCTGTCCATGCAGTCTTGACTCCTAATTTAGAGGTAGCATGTTCTAGGCGATCATCAAGCTTCTCTTGCAGAATGGGATCTGTAGCCTTAAGAAATAATTCAATCTTCTGGCCTTCTATACTTTGTTGGTCTTCAGCATCAAGTTGTCCAAATATACTTTCAAGCTTATGGTATAAAGCGGTTGTAGCTAAACCTTTGTTGGGTTTCTCAACCCAATCAATGAAACTTTTCTTCATCGTTAGGTCAAAGTCTCCTAAAAATAATTCTTTGCATAGGGCTATTTTTGAATGCAGACCAATCTGCATCTTGCTGAAAAAGACCATGGATTCTTTCTTGAAGACCATGCTTGGCTAGTCTAGCAAAATAACGGCTCCATGCATGTTGTAGTACACCAAAGAAGAGCATTTTTTCAATATATAAGCGAATAACAATAGAGAAAATTTGACCATTAAATTGTTTTAATTCATGCCCACCTTCCTCTAGCGCCTTGACAGTTATGGAATCAACGTCTTGCCTTTGTTGTTGTTGTTGTAACATTTGGATTTGTTGTTGCTGAGTCTGCTGTAGTATGCACACGGATTATTGTAGAGTATCTCCTAAAGAATCCCCCATCTTGGAGTTTTCTTACAACAACCTTCACGTCGGGTTCACCAATGTCACTATGCGTAGGGTTGAAGGTCACCACAGGGGTTTGGCAAGAGAAGAATGTATGGGGTTTCAAGAGCTTTTACTCCGAAGATGGCAGAGATAAGAGAAGGATTGAAGGTTTCAAGCCAAGTTCTGAAGATAGGAGACAACAGGGTGAAGGTAGATTTAGGGAGAGGAGTAGACGAAAGAGAAGGGGTTCGAAGAGATTGAAGATGTAGAAGAATACTCCAAAAAAGAATTAGAAAATATAGAAGAATACTAATAGAGATAAAGCTTGTCAGTCTCTTTCAACATTATGAGAAAATAAAACTCTAATAAACAAAAACGTGTACAAAATAATATCTTCCTCTATGCTGTTCTGATCGCCAATTTGATGCCTCCATTAACCTTCGAAAGGCGGGTTAAATACCAGGACACCTAACCAAAATTCAGCCAGATCACTCCATCTCCCACTTCGAAGTGTTGTTCACTACTTGAAAACAACGATCACGCATCGCATCATTTTGTCAATCTCTCTTTTTACATAAAATCCTCTCAAATTGGCTGATAGCTACATGCTTTCTTTTATATGTCATCCTAATCTAGAAGTTGTCTATAGTTTTTATGGATTTTTACAAGAGATAATATCTAAAATATAAAAAATTGGCTAAAAACTTATCCAAAAAAATCTAATATTTTGAACCATGGACACTAACACTAATGCCTAAAGTGGCATTGGCTCTCTAAATCTAAAAGCACTACAACAAAAATGCTCCATAGACGCGCTTATAGAGGCAATATTTGAATTGTGTTTAAAAATATTGGGCGTGTTTATTATCGCATCTACTGGCGCGTCTACAATTTCGTGTCTACAAGCGCGCTTATAGGGAAAACTACATGCGTATATAGACGCGTCTATTGATGCACTCCGTAAATATATAATCATATTTATAAAAAAGTAGATATATTTATATTTTGCATCTATACATGTGTGTAACTGCGCGTCTAAAAAGGCGTGTACTCTACAATTTTTTGACGATAATAGACGCGCATTTTTCCTGCAATTTAGATGCGCGGATAGGTACGCAAAACAGACGTATGAAAAAAAACGAGAGAGCACCCATCAACATCAAATTGTATGCTTAGGGAAAATAGAGAAAGATTATTATACTGAAAGCAAAAGAATGTGGAGAGCCAAATTCCATATATATTGATAATAACACATGATGAGCGTACTGTGCTGAAACATTTCTACATATTTTAAAGATTTTTGTACTGAAAACAAAACAATGTATGTAGAGTACGAAATTTCATATATATAGATGAAACGTTTTTACATGACGAGTTCTAGTGCTTGTAACCTCAAGTATGGTCATGGTCGCAAGCACTAGCTGAAAGTAATACATATCAAAAATGAAAACTACAAGCCAAGGGGAGGCATGTATGCATGGGGCTCCTCTACATCACCTCAGAAGAGGCATCATCATCGCTACCACCACCGCTGCTAGTATCGGTGCCGGTGCCGGTGCCGCCACCGCTACTGATAGTCCCCCCTTCACTATCCTCAACTGCATCAGGGTTCACCTACACAAAGGATTAAGGTATATAAATACCATTACAAACAATAAATTAGAGTTACCTATACTTTTCATGTAAAAAATAAAACATACCTCTTCTAGTTGTGGAATCCTCATGGCACGATTATATTGCTCCTCCGTGATGAGTCCCTCCTCGTAGAAATGCTGTCAAGTGGATGCCCGGTTTTGACCTTGATGGTAGCCTATCTCTCTGGGAGTAAGCATCCTACCAACGATATGATACTACAAAACAATTTTAACATACAACATATTAGAACACACTACATAATGAATTGAAACAAATTACAAAATTTAATTTAAAAAAATCAAATAATGCTTACAAACTCAACCTCCCATGACTTCCTGCCACCTGATCCATAATGCGACGATCCCATGGTTGCCATCTGGATACGTCGCGCCTTTGCATGCTGGCGACTTGTCCTTTTCTCTGCTGCTCTCTTCTTGGCCTCTTTCCACTCCCTGCGGTGGTAATTGGGTGGTTGGCCATATCCAAGGCGACCCTGCTCTTATCTTTGCAATGACTCCTTGGCGCGTGTCATAAGGTGAGACCTCTTGTTATGAAGCGTGTCTCTCACCTTTGACTATCCCCAATCATCTGAGAATCGTGAATTCTAGGGATTAGGGTACCTTCTATGTACTACCCACAACACCTCTTGCCACAAACCATTTTTTTGGTGCTTGAAGGGAATCATACAATCTTTATATGTGGCATGCATGACACTCCTTAAGTAGGCTATCACTTCCCATCTCTCAGGGTTATGCAAGATACCACCAACATTTGTGACAGAGTAGTACATTTGTGGAGGCTCACCTCTCTCATGTCCCGGTGAGGGTGATCGAGAGCCACCTCCTAGGCAACCCCCACAAAGCCCTCGACCTCCTCGTCCTCCCACACGACTCTCCCTCCTCCCTCGATGGAGCACTACCCTCTACGTCACTCGATGCACGTGCTTCTGTAGATGCACGTGCTTCGGCTAATCCATGTACTTCAGCTGATCCGAGTGTATTAGCTGATCTGTGTGTATGCATAGTGCGTGGAGTACCTGTTAGTAGAGGTGTACAAAGGTTTGGTGTGCCAAGGTCTGGTGTTTGTGTGGCATTGCTAGGCAAAGATGTGATAGGTATCCCAGACATGACACTAAAAACCTCCTCTGCAATGGGAGGGCGACCAAGATAAAGATAACTGGTCATCTCCCCCATGAATTGCTTCTTGTTTGGAAAACCTCCAAGAAAACTATTAACACCTCTAGAAAACTCCGCTAAGGTATTGTTCATGCATTCCAACTCAGGATCAGTTGTGGAAGATCCAGGATTCCACATCTACGCAAGCAAAAATCCATTACTACCCTGTGTAGATAAAACATATTACACGCTCCGTCCATACCTGCATCTATACCCGCATCAGTCAGCGCGTCTATACCTGCGTCTACACTGTCATCTAGACACGCTGACAGACGCGCAAAGTCAGACCATACTTTGCAAACTGTTATAAAAAATGCACAAAAAACCTCCATAGATGACAGTCTAAAGCATGTAAAGAGAGATAGATAGAGAGAGAAAGAGACAAAGAGAAAGCAAACAAGATTGAGAGAGAGAAGAAGAACTCACATTCTTTGCTTGTTTCGACGGGTGGCGGCTAGGTTGCAAGCTCCTTGTCCTTCTTCTCCCTTCCCTTGGTAGGTTGCTTGATTCTTCTTCTCTTCCTTGCTGTTTGGCTCTTGTTCTTTACTCTTTGGCTATTCCTTTCTCTTGTCCTATTTTTACTCTTATTTTCTTCCCTCATTGTCTTCATGAAGTGATAGATAGACATGATTAGTGATGTTGAGCTTGAACTGCAAAAAAACACACAAAAAATGCAGGAAATCACTGGTTTGAAAAGAAAGCCACAACTTTTTTTAAAAAATAATTATATTTGCATGGCGCGTCTGTAAGCGCATGTAGTTGCGTATGTATATGTGCAGATAGGACATATTATACGCGCTGATAGACATGCAATTACAATTAAACTAATTAAATGCTAGCTTATGGTTGTTTTTAGATCAACACGACTTTCCTAGTCTTTCAATATCAAAATTTTTGCCTCCATGTTGTAAGTATCAAAATATTGAGGGAATATGACATATATACCAAATGAAATCATATATATCCTTATGATTCAGGTGTAATTATGTCGTCATCTTCTACTAGTACGAGACATGCTAAGTCAACAAACAGTACATCCTCCAGTGAGGATGAGACATTGCGTCTTCACAATCGAGATGCTTGGCTACGACAAAAAATCAAATGTATGTGTGATCGTTATTGAGGATGTTTTTTTTAAACCACGTCGAATCACAATGTCACACCTTAGCATGTACGGAGAGTGAGACCAAGAAAAAGACCCAGTAATTTTTACTGCTTTATTTGCACAAATATTATTGGTCTATGTTGCGTCTTCACTATTAAACAAAACCTCCCTTTTTTGAATTAGCAGGATGCGGTACCACATCCTCAAATGGTCCATCCAGGGCATTGAGAGGCTGCGAAGCATCGACGCGAGGAGGCAGAGTCCTCAAGAAGAGTAGAGATTGATGATGACGATAGCAGCCCTCTTCAAATTCCCCATCAAGTTTAGGAGGAAGAGATTTTGGACAACATGGTGCACGATTTATTTTTCCATGAGGTTCCGGGGGAGGGCGCCACTAGAGAGACAGATGACCTGCTAGACATAGCGTCGAAAACTCCATTGTACGAAGGTTACATCTACTCCTTTCTACATGCATCTCTCGAGATAATGAACTTACAAACCATTTATGGATGGAGTAATGATAGATTGAATGCATTACTGAAGTATGTATCATTTGATATTAATTTATAAATGCTTCTAGATAATATTCGCGGTATGTTAACTCTGTTTGCACAATATATACAGGTTATTGTCACAAATGCTTCCAAATGGAAATAAAATACCAACTAGAAGGGAGCAAGTAAAGCGTTTCTTGACATCTCTTGGTGGTCTCGATTACGTTAAAATCCATGCATGTGTCAATGATTGCATCTTGTTTCGTGGGGATTATGCATTTGCACGATAGTGTTCTATTTGTGGTGAACCAAGATAGAACCAGGAGATGAAATCAATGGATGTGCCTTGTAAGGTTTTGTGATATTTTCCTATTATTCCACGTATTCAACTTATGTTTAAGTGTGAATCTATTGCGAGACTCATGTCATGGCATGCTAGTCACCATTCAAGTGATGGAAAGTGGAGAATTCCTTCAGACACACCAGCTTGGCAATACGTAGACAATTTGTGGCCTACTTTTAAAGAAAAGCCCAAAAATTTGAGATTTGGTTTAGGATTAGATGGAATAAATCCATTTGGCATCAAAAGCACCTCATATAGTGTATGGCCAGTGGTATTGGTGAACTATAATATCCCTCCGTACATGGCAATAAAAAAAGGACATGTAATGTTATCACTTTTGATTCCTGGAAAACACAAAGTAAAAAATATTGATGTTTACTTAGAGCCTTTGATCTAGGAGCTAGAAATGCTATGGAGAGGTATTGAGGTGCAAGATGTGAGTGCATCATCATCCTCTAGAGATTTTACTTTAAAGGGCATGTTGTTGTGGACCATACATGACTTTCCAGGCTATGGAGAGTGTTCAGGTAGATGCGTACTCTATTTTATTCATTCTTACTCTTAATCAAATATATGTCATCATTAACCCACTTGTTTTTACATGTTTAACTACATCAGGATATCATGCATATCCAATTTGTGGTCCCTCTCTGGTTTCTTCTAGACTGACACGCTTGAATAAGGTTATCTATGACAATCATCATTACTTTCTTCCTATTGACCACCCCAAATATGCAACCCCCCACTAATGGAAGAACTCCACAATCTTTGACCATTCAAGATGGGAAGGATACTTGGACACACGCCAATGATCATCCTCCACTCGGCATGAGTTGGTAACTAGTTTACTTCTTTTGTTTGTCTTTAAAGTACACTCCATTATGAGAACGAGAAATAATATATTGTTTGTGCCTTAGATTCTCTATATTTTTTTGTCTCCCATATCGAATTGAACTCAAGATCAATCACCTTTTGGACCCCATGCATATATTCAAGAATGTTGCCTCTACATTATGGGATCACTTAATCGGGGCTCATAATTCTGTCAATGTGAGGGAGGATTTACGTAGCATTGGATGTGTGAGATGAGCTTGGCCACGCATTGGACCCAGAGGAAAGATCGAGTTATCGTATGCATCTTGGATGTTGTCGAAGACCAAAGAAAAGATGGTGAAGCAGCAGATATGTAGCTTTCGAACTCCCACAGGATATATGAGATGCCTCAAGGAGGGAGCCTTTATAAAGAAAAAGAAAAGAGATATGAAGCAACTATTTGGTTTGAAGTCTCATGATTGGCACAAAATGATTTAGGTAAGGATTTTCATAGCCATAAATATATTAATTAGTTGAGTAACTATGTACACTAATTAACCATGTATGAATATTTACATACAGTTCATCCTTCCTACTAGCATATCCCATTGTGTTTCGAAAGATGTGTGTGATATCATTTACAAGATGAGTGAGCTCACGAGGTATGTATACATTATACTTATTTTTTAGTTTACATATTACGTACACCACGTAGTAAACCCGCTTGAATTTATGGAAAAAACTAATCATCGTTCTCAATTGCATGTTGGTAGATTTGTGAGTTTGAAGGAAATTGATCCAAATACGTTGCAAGAGGCTCGAGTATTGTCCATTGAGGTGTTTTGTTTGGTGGAGGAAACTTTTGCTCACTCCATTTTGACTACTCAAGTACACTTACTCGTACATCTGATTGATGAGATTGCAATTTGTGGGGTAGTTCATGCAAGGTGGATGTTTTTTCTAGAGCGCTTTATGAAAACCCTAAAAGATTTTGTAAGGCAAAATGCACGGCCAGAGGGAAGCATGGCTAAGGGTTGGTTAGTGCAATCATTCCTTGTACAAATCTCTGAATATCTTACTAAAGTGGACCTCTCTTTACCACGACTATGGAAAGATGATGAAGATTTGAGGATGACCTCTATAATACCTCAAGGAAAAGGAAGAAGCAAAGTGCTAATGAAAGAGAAACTTCGTAACTTAAATGTATTTTGTGTGCTTAACAGCAAAGTAATGAGCAAATGGGTGACACTATATAAAGAAGCAAAGGCAAGAAGAGTAAGTGAAATGCAAGCATTTTGTGCTAGACATGGACGTAATGTCCCATATCCAGAACATTTAAGTGCACTTCCACATCATATTGATATAGATTGACTACATGAAGAAATGGAGAAGATGGAAAAAGAGGAGGCGATGGATATATCGCAAGAGGAGTGGAAATACACACGAGGTTGCTTATCAAAGGTGAGACATACTTATAATTAAATTATCTTTAGTTATATATGATATAATAATTTCACATGTTTCATCTTTAACTAAATCATTAATATGATCTCAACAATGTACTACTAGTGTACATTGTTCAATGCTATTTGGTGTGAAGGTAAACATTTTCGAACTCAATGTATAGATAATAAGAGAAATACCCAAGATTGTGGTATCCTTACAAACTTCCAGGATACCAATGGCACCATGGAAGGTTATTGTGGCTTGATCCAAGATATTTTGAAGATTGAATTTAGTAGATTTTTTATATATGTATTAGATATGAAGTGTTTAAAGAAGTAGTAACAACGGGTGAGCATTGCACAATTAGATGTCATCCAAGTGGTTTTGTAGTGATTGACTCTACAAAATTTCACCAAGGCAAGGATGACCATTTGTACTACCTCAACAATGCAAGCAGGTATATTAGAAGCTATTTATTTTCATATATATTACTTCTTGATACATTCTCAAAATACAATAAATATCTAAGTTTCTTACTTTTTATTTTTTAAATGCAGGTTGTGTATCACCCAATCGTAAATGATAACCGATGGTGGCACGTCATCTCCATATCTAATCGTTCAAAACCAATATATGGCAATGCTACCAACATAGAGATAGTTGATGACAATCCAACAATCAATGATGATGCACATGATGATGCCATGATCGATTGTATACATGATGTAGTGCAAGATGATCCCCGCGAGGATGTTCAAGGAAGCGCAAAAGAGGATAACAATATGGTTGCAGATGATGATGAGGAAATTGAGCATAGCAATACATCTGATAGTAGGATAGACTTATTTGTTTCATTGCCTATTGGTAACATAGACCTAGAGGTAGATAGTCTAGCAAGGACTGATCTCATTGAAGATGAGATTGATAATTCATTGTAGCATATATAATTAGCTTTGAATGATTGGATGTATATTTTTAATACTCAGAAAGAAGTAAAGTTGGTAATGTATTCAAAAAAATAGTAGATGTTAAGATGTTTGGTCATATTTAGGGACTTTATAAGAAATGAAAAATATGTGTGTTTATTTTCCCATCTATAAGTGTGTTTAAAAACGCGGGTATATAGATGCGTTCTATATACTAGCGTCAATAGACGCGTTGATAAAGGCGCCTGCTATTTCGCGTGTATAGTGCACATCTATAGGGCCTTTCTCTTGTAGTGATGGAACCCACACTCTAGATTTTTTTACACGATGTGCACGTAGCGGCATGACAACGGTGTTGTGCCACTACATGGATACAGTGTAAAAAACTCTAGAGTACATCATCATCCAACTTTCTTATTGATCTAGAAAATCAATGTCATCTGTGTCATTGGTTCTAGTGTCTGTGGCATAGATGGTTCAAAAAATACTAGATTTTTAGACAATTTTAGCCTATTTTTGATATTTTGGATATTATTTCTTGTAAATATCCTAAAAACCTAGGAAACTTCAAGAATAGGATGGCATGCAAATTGCAAGTTACTTTTTTAGCCATTTTTGTGATTTTTAATAAAAAAGAAATAGGGGCAAAATAGCGCACGTCGCGATTGCAGTTTGATAGGTAGTAAACAAACTTTGAATTGAGTAAGGAAGGAGTGATCTTTCTTGTTTATGGTCATTAGTTTTTTATGTGGTGCATTATGTATTGTGAATTAATCAGTGGTTGTTTATATTATAGAGTCTATTCAACGTTCCATTGCATCGAGATGAGCTCTCAGATAGCGAGGAGCTATAGCAGTTGCTTGGGTTCATGGAGTACACATCCTTACCTTTATTGGCCCTATGATCCATGCAGACTCTTTCCATATAGCATTCCTTAGACACATTTCTCACACTTTGCGATATTTGTAGATACATTTTCATGTTTGTTTAGGACTCTCCTCACTATCGTTCCATGTAGTTTTATGGGTTGTTGGTGCACAGATCGGATGATGTATGCTCGCGTAGTGAGTGCCAGAAGGTCCCCAAGAACAAAAGAACTCTACTTTTTACACAAAACTCAAGGTAGAAAGCATGCACGACATGAACAAGAGACCAATTGGGTGCAATCTCCCCCCATGCCTTGTCTGAGCGCTCCACAAAGCATGTATTTTATGTATTAATCATCTTCAAGCTCAAATAATAGCCCAAATTACAAAATAGCATGCTTTTGGCTTTTGAGTTTGCTTTAGTGCCAACTAGAAATAAAGCTAATGGGCGGGCGCCCAAAGAGTCAGGCATACCCAATACAATGTCCAAATACAAATATCATAATCGTGTATCCATGCGCATACAAAATAATAAATAAATATCCAACACCTTAATAAATAGGCGCGACAAAATATAAGTGCCATGCCTAAGGTATACGCCCATCAAAATATAAGTGATAACTCGAATACACGCTATCCTCCAATGCTTTCCTCCACCACTGCTATTATCTCTACACATCAATTGAAGCATTCACAATCGTTAGTAAAATAATATAATTAAACCGACAAAAGTGAATATCTAGCAGTCTTCAGCTACATAAATAAATCAACTGGTTAGAAATCAATCCTAACCTTAATTTATCACGAGTGCGCACTCTAAACTCATAAACGTTTATTACTTTAATATGTATTTTATAGAATCACCCGCTATGGAATCACCCATGTACACACTAAATTAAGGAAATGCCCGAAAAGGATAGGCGTCCCCATCGACTTCTCACACAAAGAATCCACTTTGTGTATGAGCCCCAGTAAACAAGGTTTACGGAATCCACCGTGAAATATGCCTCCTGGTATCATACCCCTGGGGTGGGAAGCTGTATGCTTGCGTAGTGAGTGCCAGAAGGTCCCCAAGAACAAAAGAACTCTACTTTTTGCACTAAACTCAAGGTAGAAAGCATGCACGACATGAACAAGAGACCAATTGGGTACAATCTCCCCTCATGCCTTGTGTGAGCGCTCCACAAAGCATGTATTTTATGTATTAATCATCTTCAAGCTCAAATAATAGCCCAAATTACAAAATAGCACGCTTTTGGCTTTTGAGTTTGCTTTAGTGCCAACTAGAAATAAAGCTAATGGGCGGGCGCCCAAAGAGTCAGGCATACCCAAAACAATGTCCAAATACAAATATCATAATCATGTGCCCATGTGCATACAAAATAATAAATAAATATCCAACGCCTTAATAAATAGGCGCGACAAAATATAGGCGCCATGCCTAAGGTATGCGCCCATCAACATATAAGTGATAACTCGAATACACGCTATCCTCCAATGCTTTCCTCCGCCACTGCTGTTATCTCTACACATCAACTGAAGCATTCACAATCGTTAGTAAAATAATACAATTAAACCAACAAAAGTGAATACCTAGCAGTCTTCAGCTACATAAATAAATCAACTGGTTAGAAATCAATCCTAACCTTAATTTATCATGAGTGCGCACTCTAAACTCATAAACGTTTATTAATTTAATATGTATTTTGCGGAATCACCCGCTATGGAATCACCCATGTACACACTAAATTAAGGAAATGCCCGAAAAGGATAGGCGTCCCCATCGACTTCTCGCACAAAGAATCCACTTTGTGTATGAGCCCTGGTAAATAAAGTTTACAAAATCCACCGTAAAACCTCACGGAATCCACCGTGGCATGGAATCCACCGTGAAATATGCCTCCTGGCATCAATTATTGTCATTGGTCTTATACGTATTTCAATATTGAATCAAGGACCCTTTCATTCTAGTATCTCATGATGCCCTTGTCCTAATGATGATTGTGTATTTAATATGTAATTGCTTAATGGAACATTATTTAGCACATGGTTTTCTATTTTCCTTCTGCATAATCATCACCAATTTACTACACGTATCGCTATCCATGTCAATATATGCATAAAAAAGCGTCACTATTTGCATTGCTATTATTAAGGCCAATAGCAATGGATCTGTAGAGACATATATACCGGCACTTTTAGTGATGATGAGGGCAATTATTGTTATGAATATTTGCATCACTTTAAATCTCGGTATGTGGCCTATATCTTATAGTCTGTAATCAAGGCATCATTAGTTCTATTCTACCATGAAATGGTGATTGAATTTGCTAAGAACCTCATGCTAAATAGGAATTCATACAACATTGTTAGTAATATTAAGGGTGAAGGAGCAAGATTGGTAGAAAAATTCTTCAATGGATCCAAGACATCTAATCCTTTAAGCAACATCCATTCCCAATGAGGTACACAAAACTCTTCTCATGGAAACATGTGCCCATAAGGGAGTTGTAGCCCATAAACTTGAGTAGGAGGTTGATCTCAGTTTGTGGAAAAGCTTCCAATGACAACATGAATACCTCACAAGCTCTTAAAAGAAAAGGTGTGCTACTTGAAGAATGTACATCCACAACTAAGATACCACTATTTAACTAATCTTGTAGATCATTTCTCTATATAATCATGGAAGAAGAACTATAGTCAATACATCCATGTGAAAAATATCCATATAAGTTATTTGTAATAGTCTACTTGATATTATCAAGCCTAAAAAAACATATAAGGAGCTTTTCTCTCTACTTAACCACCCAATACCCCACATGGTCTTCGGTCACATCATCCTTGGATGGAAATTTTGTCGCTCTCTCAAAAACTTGATTTAGTTACCGAAAGATATTTTGTGTATTCTAGTGCCATAAGTATGATAAAAACTTTTCCTATTTTGATTCTATCCATGTTGCTACTAGTGAAATTTGCATTATTGAGCAAAAGGCTATAATGCTCAACAAGGGACTAAATCACATTCCCTAAACAAATTTGGTTTTCCATGGAGCAATGGAATCTCTTCTTGAAGGCTTTGAGACCTTACTAGAGATGTGAAAAATTTAAAAGGTAAAATACCTTGAACAATTCAACTACTACATACTATAGAAACTACTTGTTGCTAAAACTGCAAGTAGCACTATCCCAACAAGAATAACTCTTAGGACCAAGACCTAAGGGTACTTATGAAAAATTTCTATATTTGAAGGATAGATAAGAGTCCTAATAATGCATCATTCTTTTGAAAGCAATTTATCATTAAACTAGCAAAAAAAACCCTTCAATGGTTATGACTTTGAAGATACCCCACTAGATGAAGCAACAATCTACTATCCCATACACAATGATCTGAATCTCTTACACCCCCAATTGAGGAATGTAAAGAAAAGTTTCCTTTCCTCATGGTCACTTACACGGCTCACAAATATGATTTAGATGGCTCACTAATGCTATTAATTGTGTGTATACGCAATATGCAAATTTACTTACACAAATCCTTAACTCTTGTAGTAAGGAAGCATTGATGAAACTCCATAAAATGCTCAAATATAAAGTTTTTATACTTACAGGCTTCAACATCGAGTCCCACTAGATTATCAAATCCATTTATCAATATCCTTGTGGATAATATTTATAGCATATGCTCAACAAACATTACTAAATGTTATGAGAATATTCCTCATAATAATAATGAACATGGACTCATCACAATCATTAGTAACTTAATTACATGGCCTTTCAGCCATCATGAAAAGAAATATCTCTACATAAACAAAGGAAAATGTAAATGGATAAATAGAAAAGATCCTCTACATCCCACATAATCTTTATAAGAATATATCCATCTTAACTCTTGGATCATCAACAATACCTATATTACATTGTTCTACAATATTAAAAGGAAAATCCATGGGATTCCTATAGGGTTTAGTTGTTCCTCCTATGGTGTAACCTCTTTTTAGCCTACTACAAATATAATTTCTGCAAGGAATTGGCATAAAAAATAGGTATACTATTCTAAACTGCTTTACACATGCCTTGAGTTGCTATGATGATCTACTATTAATGAACATACCTAATCCCACAATCTTTCTTTTAAAATTGATCCTACATCCAATTTTTCTATATACAAAAATGTGCGACTGGAGTTTAACATTACTAATTACTAAAAAGTCATTCTTCTTTTTTGACATTGGCCATTTTATCTATCTCTCTCTATGCACGTTTCCAGCAAGGAACTCTCCTGAAACAACATGATTATTGTCATAAAGGCCTATGAAAGAATTAAAAAATCCATTTTGCTTGCAATAATTACATCCATCATGCAAGCAATAGGCCTATAGGATGGGGATAAAAAATCATTATTAGATGTGTAGCATACACACATATACACATCCTTACACACATGTGTACAAATTGCATACTTACACATGCATACACACATTCATTATGTGAATGAAATACATACTTAGTGCATGTATATAAAGCCTCGTATGATATGTATACAATGGTGAAATGAGTGTACCCAATCCCTAAAGTGAATCTCATATATGGCTTGTAGTAATCTAAAATATTAACATGTCAACCTTCCAAGAAACTTGGAATGCATACCATTGTCACGGCTACATGTAAAACATATATGTCATTACTCATCAATTTGGTTATTAGTGACACCATAGAAAATAGAATTCAAATGTTAAACTTAGTTGAGGGAGGGCATGACAATTGAATAACCTAGGAACCAAATAACCTTAGTTAACATGGCAAAAAAAAGGGGACTTGGAGCGAGTTGCCATTCATATAAGTGAGACTAGCATTCCGTGCACACAAAGGCTACTCCAAAATAGCTTTGCTACCATGCAGGAGCAAGTGAAGTTATCGTGCTAGCGCGATCACACACTATTTTGCCCTTAAAGAAATCCAAAAGCTTGAGATGGTCCATTTGGAGAATAGATTCCTCTATCTAGGTTTTATCTTTTTCCTGGAAATCCTTCCACAACATTAGATATTTTTGTAGGTATGGGATTCTTTAGATATTTTCTCTGATTTTCAAGCCTCTCTCTAGTTGGACCTCAAGGATTCTTAAGTTGGCATTACAATTTGTTCATCATTAAGGTCATGGTCAAGATTATGGACATAAGAGTTTAGCAAGGTTACATGAAATATATTATGAATTTTTAGATGAGAAGGTAGGGCTAGCTTGTAAGCATCTATACCAAAGTATATTTTAGGGTTTTGGATAGCCCATAATATCTCAAACTAAGATATTTGAATTTCCCAAGAGATAATGAACTCTTCTTAGGTGGAACCCTTTAAGATTATGTCTCCTTCCTTAAAGATTGAGATTATGCTCTTTGGCTCCAAAGTGAAGAGGCATAACTTGCATCCGCAGCTTCCTGGACTGAACCCAGCTTTGTGCGCAAATCCATCCACAAGCTCTCTAAGATACTGCTTTGCAACGGATGCAGTAGATATTGCATGAGAGCTTCTCTCCCCCAAACTTTTTCGCAGTGTCTCTATCTCCTTTTGAAGGGACCTGAATTTTGCTTCAGCAACCTGTCTTCAAGATGTTTCCTGATCTAAGGTTGATTCCTGTGCTGCAATGCGTCCGCGCACATCTCGGAGTTCAGATGCCATTGAGCCAACTTCGGTCGCGATTCGTCTAAGGTTCTGCTTCTTCTCATGTAAATCCTTGAGAAGAGCATTGGATTCAATGGTGGAACCCTGCTCTAAAAGCAGCATCCTCGATATTTTATGAACTTTGGACATCCTGTAACGTAATTGGAGATGCAGTGGAACTTCCGATCCCACCTTGCACTTCACTACAGCTCTGCTTTGCAATTCCCAACCCTATAGATGACTTACCTGATGCCCCAGAGCTACCTGTCAGAACGCCATGCTGATCATCTGCTGGGTCTGCTTTCCTCTGGCTGTGAACTCGTGAAACTGCACTGAGAAGCTCGTCACCTTTGTTACTATTCTCAAACAGGCTACACGACCATGGCATGCCAACTTTTGCTCCACCAAGCGCAAGGCTGGTTTCAGAAATTCTCTTATCTGAGCTTGTTGTGTCAGCTATGTCATTGCCATCTGAAAGAAAAAGCGACATGCAGTTCATGCCAGAGCTTCTGTCCTCGAAGGTGAACGTGCTGCTCGGTCTGCCACTTCTATCATCCGAGGTGAAACAGCCTTTGCCGAGGCAGCCATAATCATTGTATCTGTTAGTTTCACTCCTCTCCATCTATGGCGCCAAGTCAAAGGGGTTTCAGGACTAGACATCTGCCCCAGTCTCCGGTAGATTTCAAACAGACAGACGTGTCCTCTTAATAATCTTCACATTCAGAATCTGGCGAAGCATGATCAAGATACACTGACAAATAGAAGGCTTTTGACCCTTTCAGCTAGAGTTCTCAGATTTGCCATCTCCTCCCATGCTTTCTTCTACGCCAGTATCCCTTGACCCATGAATGCCCAAGGACGAATAACTCATGAGCTGCAAGGGCCCAGCAGGTGAATTTTGAGAATGTGCCGGAACAGATTCGTACTTGCAGTATAGAGACGAATGCACCATTGGACCAGACAAACATATTTGAGGATGCAGCTCCAGTGAAAGTGGTGTCTGGCAAGATTGAGGCTCCCTTGCAGAGCTATAGAGTGGTGGAACTTGCTGGGGTGGAGAATCTGGACTATACTCGGGGGGTACCCATATCCCACCAAGCATGATGACTTGTGGTGCCTGAGGAGTGGCACTTTGAGATGGGCTTGGTCTTCTAGTATGCAGTCGATATTTCCGGAGATGGCTCTTAACTTGGTTAGACCATCCACTTCCATTAGTTCTCTGATTTGTCTTGGAGTTGCAACTTGAAATCCACCTAGTTGATCCAAAGCATTAACAAAGCGGTGATGGAGTTCAGGAGACCAACATCTCCTTGCTTTCCTTGCAGGTTGGCTGGTGTTCAATCCATCAGTTACATTTCCACTGCCCTTCAGAGCAATGTCTGGCATATTTAAGAAGATTTTGATAGAGGGAGAGAAGTGGCAAAACCCGAAAGGAGGTCACTGTCAAATTCGTTGCAAAACTAGAAAATGGGATCATTGTCTTCACTACCCCTGAGGAGGGAGTGGATTTTTATGTGAAAGATGGGTACTGCTGTCCTGCCATCAGCAAGGCAGTCAAGACAATGAAGAAAGGGGAGAAGGTATTGTTGACTGTGCAGCCTAAGTATGGATTTGGGGAGCAAGGGGTTGAGGGCAAGCAAGAGCCAGATTTGTGGGGTTGATGGTCCCAAGCCTTGGAGTGGGCTGAACAATCTTGCAGCATTAGCAGAGCTGACAGCAGGCAAACAACCAACAAATGCTTTGCATGCCGCATCAGTGTTGGTCTCCTGGGATTCAAATGTCATTGTGGTGATGTATCTGTTCCTTGCATAGGTATTCAAAAAAGCACAATTGCTCATTCGATTATAAGACTGCCTCAAGTATGACTTCTGTGCAAGAATCGTGGTTGAGTGAAAGCTTTGCTCCATTCTCAACCTCCTTAACACCCATAGTGGAAGCTGGTGATGCAGATGGCTGTTCGATAGGTGGAGGGGTGTGCAGAAGAATAACCTCTCGATCACGATTTACTCTCTCCACCTTTCAACCCATTTGAATTGAAGTTCGATGTAAGCATTCTTCAAGACAACAGATCATCACCAAAACTTGAGAGGATACTTGGAGTAAAGCTTAGGGAAAGAAAAAGTGATAATCTATCCCCTTAAACTCAACTCTAAGGAATTGTATAGAGCTGGTATTGCATATAGACACAGATGAAATGTTGAAATTTCCTTTGCAAAGGAGGAATAACTACTTAAATAGAATTTGTATACAGAAGCTATTGAAATAGAATCTATATATGTTGAAGAAGTCATGTTATCTACATGTGATCTTCATTTACGCAAGCATTCAAAAGGCCAGAAGCAAGCATTCAGTGGGCTATTGAACACTACAGAGACTTGCTTTGGTCTCAGGACAAGCTTTTGGTGCCCTATTTCCACCTGGACTATTGTTAATAGCATCTTCCCTGCTATTAATCAACTCTTCTGAATGAAGAGCTATCTATAAGTGCTACAAAACCAGTGCGCAACTCATTGATAACAATAGGCTCCAAAGGTAACTAGAATCGATTGCTAGAACTTTGCAATGCCCATGGAAATAGCAAATCTTGCATGGGCATCCTTTCCTCTTCTTAGAGAGTGTTTATTGTAACTGCTAGAAGTTGGATCTCTACTAATAGTGGCCTTATGAGCAATATTGAGCTTCCATATAAGGCAGTGGGGGAGCTAGGAGCAACAGTGAGCTTTCATATAAGGCAGTGGGGGAGTTTCTAACCACGATGTTTCATGGAGCTGTCTCAAACATATCAATTGTCTTGTCTACCCTGCTTGAATCTAGACTTTCAGAAATTTCAATATGTCTTGTTCCTTCTCAGTGTCAAACATGACCTTGATACCTATTCCAAGTGTGGATGGTTCAGAATAAGAATTCATATAGTGCACATACTGCTTCCGGAGAGTGCTTCATTGGTGGTTGTTAGAGTGATGGGCTTTCTCTCAAAATAAATATACAGTTTCAGACACACACATAGTACTGTACAGGAATGAGAAACAATAGATAGTGCCCAGAGGTGGTTGAAAGAAAGATCTGGTGTGCTTTCTCACAGAGTTGGGTGGCTGTTCAAATAGGAGAGAGAGGAGGTACAACAGCATTTTCAGTCTTGCACAGTTAAATCAAGTTACAACGCTAATAAACAAATTTGGGCAGCCTAAGGGATATGCATATGTAGAATTCTTGGAGATAGAGGCAGTAAAAAATCCCCTTCTATTGAATGAGTCTGAGCTTCTTCTGTTGCCATATTGGAAGACATTCAACTTGGTTGACAGTGGGGATGATCTTGGTACTTGACATAGATAAACCAGAAGACACAAACAGAAGTAGAGAAGTTATGCAGCTTTGTTGATGCTCATCAAACAAGAATATTCTAAAAGCAACTTGATTACAATGGCAACGGAGATAAATAGCTCTAGCTATAGTGAACAAGGTTAGCTTCAAACATAGGCTAATATTGACAAATTTGGAGCTTTAATTGATTGGTATATTGCTCTTATGAAGGCCGACAGAGAAAAAGGAGCAAGACTTGAATCAAATGCTTATGTTTATGGCCAACATGTATATGATGATGGTATACACTATGATCTGCATGCATCTTATGAATATGAACAGTAACAACATGCAAATGAACATGAGTAGTATGCAAGTACATCTGGACAACATGTTAATGCTTATAAACATGATGTACCATGTCATAATGCAGAGTATCATTCTAGTGAACCTTGGCAGCAGAATGGCTATTATGGGCAACATGCTTATGCTTATGAGCATCCACCTTTTCATCAACATAGTCATGATTATACATGTGGACCTTTCTTAATTGAGCAACCCAGTTCTTATGGACATGCCAATAATGGTCATGCTTATTAGTACTCTTCTAGCTTTGATCAGCAACAAGTTCATAACTACCATGGTATCCTATATCCAATCAGTTCATACCTCATGATTACCCAAATGTAATGATGAGTTCTTTTCAAATTGTTGATGATGAAGAAGAGAGCAATGAGCAAGCTGAACAACAAGACTGGGATAATGAGCAACATGATCAACGAGAAGATGAGCAAGAAGACCAAGAAGATGTACAAGAAGGGAACAATGAAGAGCAAGATATACAAGCTGGTGACATCTTAGCTGATGAAGCACATGAGGCACTCACAGATGTAGATGGTTATGCTAAAGATTTTAGACTCTTGGAGAAACCTCATGATAATATTCTTGAGCATCAGTTTACACTTAATCAAGGTTTACAACAGCCATTGAACACATTTGATAATGAGTACCTTGATCATGGTTATGATGACTAGCATATGTCCGATGATGATATAATACATGATTTGGACATACATGAATATGAAGATGGCATTGTGCTTCCCTATGATCTGGGAGATTATGGATGTGATTATGGACTTGATTATGGGGATACTTCATTGTATCCATTTGATCTAGGTGGATTGCATTATGTGGTTGATGGGCATTCTCTTCTCTTGGACAATCATTATGATAGAATACCTTTTGATCCAGGAGGTTAATGGATTGCTTGGGATCTCATTTAGACAAGTATCCATCTTTTTTGGTAGACTCTTTTGGCTGAAGATTGGTTATTTATGGCAATATTTTAGTGTAGGGAAGATTACAGACAGCTCAGTGTTTTACACCAGATTTTACTTTGAACTTTGAACAACCAAACCCAACCTACATGGACTAAAAGCACTTACCAAGAGCTCCATTTTGATGTGTAGCATGCCTCGATCTGAGTCTCCTACAGAAAGTTATGACAGATTTACTACAATAGGGCCATGTAGTAAATAGCTTGCTATCTGCTGTATACAACTCACATTTACCCAAGATATTTGGGTCAAAAATCTATTTTTATAATTCCCCAATAAGGCCCATGTATCCTACATACCCAATGATCCATCATACACAATAATACCCTTTCATTCATTAGTAAACCCCTGTAATAATGAAGCAGAGTAGTACTCTGATCCACTCCTTCCCAGTTATCATAAGTGCCTAAATTGTTTTTGGGGGCAAAAACCTTCAGGTGGGGATGGAATGTAAGAGAGGGGGATTTAATAATGGGAAAATACTAGCTACACTGGCTGGTATATAAGGTGTGAGGGACTTGATTTTTCACAATGAGATTATAATACAAGTCTCCTTCCATCTTCACCTCTCTCTCCAATCTTTCATGGCTTCTTCCTCTCTCTTTCTGTCTTTCTCTCTCCTTTCCTAGTCTTTCTCTCTCCTTGTCACTCTGTTTCTGTAGTCTTTCTCTCTCTTTTGCACACACTCTCTCTTCTTCTTCTCTCTCTCTCCTGTCCTCTTCATGACACCAAGCAATCGTGGGATGTAATATTTATTATTAATGGTTACTTGAATCATCCCATGATAATCGATGCAAAGTAGTAGAGTCCCATCTTTCTTCTTTTGGAAGAGTATAGGGGTAATCCAAGGTAAGTTAGTGGGTCTAATGATTTCTTGTTCCAAAAATTGCTTTACTTGTGCTCTTATCTCAAATGCTTCAGGAATAGACACCTTATATGGTATTTCTGCAACAATTTTGGCTCATGGGGTCAAATCAATATCTTCAAAGGAGATATGCAAGCTAAGGCCCTCTTTTCTCTTGCCATCTATGCCTATATGAAATAAAGTTTTCTACATACATTATTCATATGAAGAATTATCTCGAGAAGTAGAAGGAGAGATAACGAATGCCTCCTCTTTCTATTTGCCTTATCCTTGACATGAATTAGGGTAATATATACCTTCCACATCATGAACTTTTTTTCCTTATATTTCTTCTTCTCTAAAAAACCCTTCCAACATAAAAAGCATCCTCTAAAGTACCCATATCATCTTGCATACATGATTGGTACTCAATTCTTTCATGCATACAAATATAATCAATCAATTCAATAACCAACTTATGATTACCAAAACCAACAAGATCACTACAATAGCCATGTAGAACAACATCAAGGTAAGTATTGTCATCACTCAAAACATCATCAAACTCACAAGAGTTATCATATCCTCTTCAAACCAACTCATCATGTGACCAAACTCAACAACATCACTACAATCACCATGAAAAACACCATCAAGACAAGTTCATAACTCAAAACATTATCAATTTCACAAAATGTATCAAATCTGCTTTAGAAAACAATAAACTCAGAGCAAATTCATCATCATCAAGGAAAACATCTTCATTCGTATATTGTCAAAAGATCTAGGGGTCTTAGGAGAGGCCTCTCCCTCATCTACATGATTGCAAAGAGCAATACTATCTACATACAAACAATCTTCTTTCATATTGGAACCAATATTCACTAAAGTGCACCCTTCTCCATGCATACACGTCTTTCTCCCACATACTTAACATTATTGAAACTTGAGATATGTGATAAGCTAGATCATGTACCTTTTGCCATATGAGATACAAGATATTGTTGCAATCGATCTCACTTATGTTATTTAGAGGTACTTGATATAAAATTTAAAATGCATCTATCTCTTATCACTCATCATAGAACCTTGAGGATGAACAAAGAAAAAGCTCTTTAGAAATTGTGACATGGTTGACCAGTGGTTGACAATATCATTTGGCGCATAGCTCATTACTTCTTAACCATAGTCTTTAGATCCTTATATAGAAAAATCTATCTTTGCATCATCATCAACTACATAAAACACTTGCATGTATTGTTCAACATAAGAAATCCATGCATGTTTATCCTCATCCAGCTCTCAAGAGAACTAGCCATCTTCACAATCTAGGAACTACTAGGCTACAACATCAAAGCCACATGTGGTGATCCTTAACAAAGGCACCAAAATTTATGTTGTGCAAGCATTGGGGACAGAAGAAACCCCAAACACAACTTGATGAGAAGAGACAAAGGAGCACCATTAAGAGTGTTTTGGCTTGATGTGAAGGTCAAAAGGTTGAATTTTTGGTACTCATAAATCTTAGAGAAATCTTTGTAGTGAAACAAGGAGCCAATCCATAAGATTCACCTTAGATCACCACTTAACTACATAGCAAAGTTATCAAAATCCACTTCCCATGAGCCACCAAAGAGAATATTACAATAATGGAGCTCAATGAAGAAGTGAATCCACATAATACATTGCATAATAAAATACAATGAAATGCTTGAAAGGGATTAGTCCCTTGAAGCATCAAGAGGGCCAAAGTTGTATAGCATAAGTACCATGTGTCTAAGCGTTGTTCTCAGTGGATTGATGCATCAAATACACCATTAAAACACCATGCCTTCATTTGCATGCTTTCCATATGCAAGTATGTATATCATAAGTACCATGTGTCTAAGAGTTTTTCTCACTAGATCGATGCATCAAATACACCATTAAAACACCATGCCTTCATTTGCATGCTTTCCATATGCAAGTATGTATATGAGAAACCATTACATGATAAATCCATCAATAGACCAACCATTCCTTTTGGAAAAAGGAAAAGCTAAATTATTGTGCTTATTACATAAACAATAGAACACTAGGGTACCCAACTATACCTTATGAGCACTACCAATTTAGTAATCCAATTTGCAAAATTCATGCTCTCCTATTTGAATATGAGCTATCCAAATACAAACGTGAATTCAAAAATGGTGTTCATTGCTCACCTTCCTCATTTGAAGCTTTAAGAGCTAATTTTGGTGTCAATTCCTCCTTCTTACATGACATAACATTTGGTGGATTGTCAAACCACTCCTAATCATGGTCATTATGATCATCATCCAAGTGTTGTTGTGACCTCTTGATTGGCACCTTGTGAGATTTGTATACCTTGTTCTAGCCATGGTAGAAGGTAGATAAGTTGACTGAGAATCAATGGGTAAGAGCACTTCATTCAAAGGGAGAACACACTTATAGTAGGGAGAAGTAAATGAAGGTGTCAAATTTTATGTTGCTCTATTTGCAATTTCTTTTTTTCCTTTAACTGCAATCTTCATCAGACAATGAGGAGGGTCACAAATACACTTCCTCTTCTCACTCTATTGATGATTACATGTCCTTAAAATTCCTTAATGATTTGACTTCACATGCCCAAAATATCTCCACTTGAACTGAAAGTTAGAAATGACTTCTTATAGTCTCTGATGAGGCTTTGCAATTGTATGTACTTCCCCATGAGTCTTATCTTAAGTAAATTTTGATTAACTGATGAAAATCCCATAAAAGTCCACTTGAACAATGTCATGAAAGCTTTAGAAAAGCTCTTAGAATAATATTGATCATCATCCCTATTCACATGAATAAACCTTTTTGCATTAAATGCCCCAAGTTAAGGGAAATCCAAAAATTTACTCACAACATAACTACAATAGGATCAAAGAAGTCCTACACTTCTTCCAATGGGAAATTTTATTTTTCATTTTTACCATAAATAAATACATATATTCAATAATCTTGCATAAAATATTTGCAATGTATTCCCCTAATCTAAATTTTCCTATGTTATCTACATCCTTTAATAATAATGTCCCCCCCTTTGGTGAAACCAACATGATATTTATCAATGTTCATAATCAAATATTGCACCAACCATTGGATGCAAGAGTACATCTAGTCAAGCCCAAGTTGCATAGAATGACCCTCTCAACCTGCAGCATCACCTTTAGGTGGTACTTATCAAGAACATCATGCTACATTGAGTGGTAAGATAGCAAGGAAAAGTTAACTCCAAACTCCTCGATTATCTTCCATGCACATTTTCAAATATCATTATCCATGATTTTCATTGCATGGACAAAAAAAAGGCCATCTACACTTTTTCTAATTGCATCACATGAAAACTCTCATGGAGAAAGGCTTGGAAAACACTCTTATTTGCATGCACTTTGGTTTTTGTTTTTAAGTATATTGATGCAAAGAATAGAACTTGGCTCATCAAAACTTAGGGTTGCCCCATGGGAGAGTTCTTCACCCAAGAAGGATACACTCCCCAAGAGACTCACTTGAAGGATAGAAAATTGAGAAATGTGATCAAGGTCCTCTATATATAGTATATTTTTTAGTATTTTAGGCTTGTCAAGTTTCTTATATAGCCCGAAGGGCGTGCTGCGAAATACAAAAACCCCTTTGAGTTGATTGGTATTGGGGCATAAAGAGACACACGCCAAAACCTTGAAGGTTTCAAAAATATGGATGCAAAGAGTAAGTTTTAAAGAGAATAAGATGAAAAAAATGAGAAATAAATCACAACCCAAATGAATAAGATGTCAAACCTTTGTATTACTACCAAGTACAATAGTTCCCGATCAACTCAAACCCTATTGAGACAACTAATCAACTCAAAATTGATTTCCCAATATATACTGTGACCTTGAATATGAATAGGCATTTTACTATACACAAATCTATAATGAAGGCAAAAATATCAAATCTCAATGCAAATACATTAATTTTGATGTGGGGAAAGGCTAATCCCATAATTGAGAAGCACTATCAATTGATAGACATGGATAAAGAGGCATGAAACCTTGTATGGGCCTAGATTTGGTACTTCAGTCCTATTTTTACTATTTATAAGTAAATAAATATCTTTAATCCATGCAAAAGTCTCTCTAAACTACGTCCTTCACAAGTGACAAGCATTCCCTTAATCACCCAGAAGCAATGCCAATCGATAGATGTGATTGATGATGGAGAAAACCTTTTGTGGGGCTTATTTTTATGGTTCGACCCTACTTCATTGTCTTTCTAATCTCTCTCAAACATAAGAACCTAATAGAAAAAAGTTGCAAAGACATAAGAAAACTCCCATAAGCTACTCATTACCAATGTTGTCATCGTTGTTAATGAATGGTGGAGCATATAAAAGAGACATGTGCAAGTATTGAGGTTAGTAATACCCTACTAGTACACAATCTTTCTTTAGTATATCCGTAACATTGTCTATGCTTTTGCTTTAGGAAATCTTGAGATGATATCGAAGGCCAAGACAAGGCTCAACAATTCAAGCTTCTAAATGCATTTTTGAAATGTAAATATTTAATTGGAATTTCTAGAGATTCTCAATATCAACAAATTTTCCTTGATGCATTGAATGAGGTCCATCTACATGTCCTTCATAGTTTATTCATGGAAGAAGTTCAAAGGGCTTGTGATCCAAGCATGGTTAGTTGAAAATACTAAAAGGCTATATGAAAGAAAATACATTCACGTTACAAAATAAAGTATGTGATCTGGAGCCAAATAGATAATTTCAGGCTAGGAAAATGATGAGTTTAACCATGCTTTTATTGGCTTGGTTAAAATGCATTTTTCCATGCTTCAGTTTTGCAAGATACAATGTATATGATATATTGACTTATTGTCATATAACATTGAGAATTTGATATGGTACACTTATTTTGAGAAAGTTTATGTTAACTATCCTAGAGCCTATTTTCAAGCTTGACGTATATAAAATCATGATGGGACACAAGTTGGAGAGAGTGCAAGGTCTTGCGCTAATAAATTAGGCAATGGCTTATGCTAAAGACATCCCACTTGTCTCTCCAGCTACTTTGTAGTCAAAAAAGAATATTTGGTGGCTAGTAGTATCTAAAGTGCCTAAGGAGATGCACAATGTTCTCTCATGGATCTCCGAATGAACTTCTTATCTTGACATAATTTCTAGGCAAGAAGGTGGCAAGAGCCTCTACATAAAAGTAGTCAAAGAATTCAATGTCCGTTAGTAAATGGATGGTGGTCGTAAGACACTTAGATGTATGTTCAATTGTAGCATTAAGGAATTAGCTTTACTACCTTCTCCATTTTCTATGAAAGCAAAAAAATTTACCAAGGCTTTAAAACATGCCACGTGGAATAGAGAAGTCTTGGCCTACAATAGAAAGATGCCACCAACTAGCACAACTGACAAGAATTGAAAAGCCATATTTTTAATCAACATTGATAATATTCATATTTGCATTTTACATTGCTGCATGTGCTATTATGTGTTTTTTTCGAGCAAAAAAACCTCTAAGCTTGCATAGGATAGAGCCTAATTTTTATGATTTATTTTGCATGACAAATTTAAATTTTTGAGTTTCCATAGTGCAATAAAACTTCTGTTCTTGATAACCTAGAAGTTTGTACTACCTTTTTTAATGAGTTTTTCTAGCATGTAACTTTTTGGGTCAAGATTGAAAGTTTTGTGCAAGGTGATAAGAAGAATATGAATTTAAAAAGCTAAAAAATAAGGAGAAAATGTAAGTTCTTCATAACCAGCCTTGCATTTATAGAAGTTTACCCTTCATATTGCTATAAATGGTCAAATATTAAGAATTTTACAAGTTTTTTCAAGTATTAACACACCAAAATTATTCAATTGCTTTTGGAGGGGGGTATACGACCAAGTATCTTGCAGAGGACCTTATTTCTTTCCAAGTACATATTGCCCAAAGGAGGTTTAGAATATGGAACCCTTGAGTCTATGTATATACCAAAATTTCAATACCATAGAATGGCCATTGTGTAGTAGTAGCATCTTGCACATTTGTAGCATAAAAACTTTTGTAGACATATTGTATTTTATGAAGCCAAGCACTAGCTTAAAGAATGTGCACTTGATCTCATTTATTGGAATTGAAATTTTAGCATAAACATTCAAGGAATATGAGGGTTCGAGATGTACTAAAAGTATGTACATTATAAAAAGTGCATCAAATGACTTTATAATAAGAATTCTATGTAAAACTTAGATATTGAAAATCACTTATAGTCTTAACACAACAAAGCTTTGATTCACAACAAGGGACATGGCTTTCATGCAATATCGAGTCACAATAAGGGACATGACTTACACGTAAAATTTCATTCTCTTAACTGATTCTATTTTTACTTTGGGATCTCTCAACTAACTTTCCTTTTCAATTTTAGGTACTTTGTTACACGATAGACTTTATACTTGGTGTTCAAGTATCATAGATGGAGGGTGCTCAAGGCTAAATGGTTGTCCTTTGATCAAGATATACATGACTATACAATTGTGGATATTATTGTTATTTGTGAGGGTCACAAACCCCAAATATTACAAATAGAGGATGATTGGCTCTTGAGTATAATACACTAGAAAGTGTAATGTTAATAGAGAATTCACCTACTAGCTTCTATTTCAAATTAGATAGTAGAAAGATTTAAAGCCGAGCTAAGGATACAGTTACCAGGTGGAAAGTGTGTGATTCCACACATTTTAGAAATTGTGGAGTCTCCTTAAATATCCTAATTCTCTAAGTTATAATATTCAACACTTTTTGCTTAGCAATATTCGAAATTTTTGTTATTTTTCACATAGCAATATTGCTATTTTTTTATTTCTCATATGTTTATGGAATCATATTTGGAACTATTTGAGTATGTATATGTATAGACTAAACTTTGAGATAAGTGGATGTGCACATCAAAGGAGAAATATACCTCCCCTAACCTTGATTACTAAGAATATGTATATATAGATTTTTTAATGGAGACAACGTGCATACATACTTTTTTAAATCAAGGTAAGATACAAACACCCAAACATCCAATAAGGAAAGGTGCCTCTCCTCTAATGTTAGTTTTGATAGAGTATGTGTGTATTCTTGCAATTTATATAGTGAATTTTCAAACATGTATAAACATCCTTTTTTTGAGATACAACATATATATGTGCATGCCTATTTGTTAGGGGGAGGGAAAGAGAGAGAGCCTAGAAAAAGAGAGGGATCATTCCAAATATTAGATGTTACAGCACACACTCACAAATTTATACATGAGTGTCAACTTTTTCTTTTTTTTTGTGCTTCTACGTCAACTTGTTGCTGATCTTTTTTAAGTTGTCCAAATTGTAGCTTTGTCTCCTCATACAAGATACAGATGTCACAAATAATGTCCTCCTACATTATGCTAATCTGATTACAATTTTGAGTTGTAATTTCCTTCACTTGTCACATTAGCTATTGTATTTGCATTTGATGTGCAAGGATGCCATCATATCAATTTTTTACAATTTCTTAGTAGGTTGTGAATTCTTTAATGCATGTTTATTGAGTTGCTTAGTGTAAGAGAACAATCCATTTTCACCCTCTCACACATATTTCAACAAGTTTTGATTCCTAAGAAAACTAGAGGTTATGGGTTAGGGGATCAATTGGATAGATTTTCCATCAACCCACAAGTTCATGTGTTTTAATCCCATTTGCTTGTAACTTTGTGGAAGTTGAGGGTTAACATTGATATGGTTTATCCTTTTGAATATTGGGGCATATTCATGCTCTATCTCAATAGGTGGCTCCTTTTTGCCTATATTCATTCTACTAATTGATTTTTCTCCAATTATATATATATGAATTGATTTTACAATTTGGCTCAATACATGTTGACTATGTCAAGGTAGTCTAAATACACTATAAGGGAATGGGTCAATAGAAATGGCTAGTTTGAAGGAAAAATATCAGTGTTGTTGATAGCAATGCAAATAGCAATGTTGCTTTGAGAAAAAAAAACACCAAAAACCCGAGCATGGCATTTGTCGAAAGAATTTGGGAGAGATAATAACAGAGAGAGTGAGAGAGCTCAAAGCTTTGAGAGGGAGAGAAAGAGGGAGAGAGAGGGGAACTCAACATTGTCTCCGTTGCTGCTGTTATAAAAAAAGTAGAAGGAGAAGGGTGCAAAGGAGAAGGAAGGGAAGCTGTGAAAGGGAGGCACAAAGGGTTTAATCTTCGAGCCTTGAGGTAGGTACATTGCCTCTTCTTTCTTTGTTTTTGTTTTTGGAGAGATACATTGAGAGAGAGGGAAAGAGGGAGGGAGGAGGGAGGGAGAAGAAGGAAATGAGAGGAAGAGAGAAATAGAGAGATGAAGGGAGGGAGAGAGGAAGGTGAGTGAGAGAAATAATGTGGGAGAGAGGAGGGAGGGAGAAACAAAGAGAGAGGAAACAAAGAAAAGGAAAGATAGAGAGAAAGAGGGGTGGGAGAGCAAAATAGAGAGAGAGAGAGAGAGAGAAGAGATAAAAATAGAGAGGAGGAGAGAGAAAGACAGAAGAAAGGGAGGAGATAGAAAAGAAGGGCAGCAATACTCTACTGAACCAGAGAGGGCACA